>NC_059129.1:134147667-134462310 GCF_020740605.2 Lemur catta | reverse complement strand
GAAAACCAAAAAAATTATGTGACTTGCTTTATTGTGATATTCACTTTATTTTGATATTTGCTTTATTGTGGTGGTCTGGAACTGAACCTATAATGTCTCTGAGGTGTGCCTGTATTTATTAAAAATGTTACAGTGTGGACTGAAGTGCCACTTAGGGAAGCTTAGACCACATGAACTCTAAACTTGCTAATCCTGTGCTTCTATGGCTCTCAAGTTTCCAGGCCTTTAATTCAATTAATTCTATATTTCCGTGGGTGCTTAAAATCAGATATTTGATAGTGAGCTATTCAGAGCCACATCCAAGGAATTATACTCCCTGGGGATAATTCTAATGTCATTACAGAACATGACATTAATGAAACATGAAATGAGAAATCTCGTATTTCCTACCCTTAATGCTTACTAATAATAAACACACTAATAATAGATCTGATATTAGTGCAAGAGAAATGATGTGCTCATCTTCATACAACATGCAAAGTAACCTACAGAAAAATGGCCATGAAACAATGTCCACAAAATGCCGCCTCCCACGGTACTAATTCATATTATTCAAGGTGTGACACATGTTTCTGTGCAACAGGAGATGTAGGTTCACACTGAACTCCAAGTAGGAAGTGAGTCTTTCCACCTGAAGAGCCATCAACACTTCTCCTGTCCCACAGTTGACCTAGCAAAGAGAATGAAACCAAAGAGATAAAAGATGCAGGTAAAGCTCAGCTGAAGAGAGGGAGAGCTGCATGGTCACTTAGCCATAGTCAGCACACCACTGACTTTTCTGGAAGAAAGCAAAGCCTTCCATAGAAATCGACTAGTAAGGACTCCATTCTGAAGATGACACCCTGAGTATCTGGAGTAAGTTAGACTAAGGGAGTGACAGTGACCCTGAAAGAAGAAGCAGACATCTCATGTAGACCAGAATGCGGGAAAGGGGCTTTAGAGCCAGACAGCCCTGGTTTCAGGTTCCCACCGTGCCACTTAACCAGCACGTTAACCAAAACAAGTAATTAACCTCTCTGAAACTCATAAACTTTTCTGTGATGATTAAGCAAGCTAATTCAGACAATTTGAGCAGCACAGTACTTCACACCCTCTTGAAGATCAACACATTGCATCCATTTTTGACATCAGGATTACTGCTCTGGCGTATGGGTTCAGTCAATGCTATGCTCTTGCCAGAAAGAGCTAAAGAACCCCTTTAGGAATTGCCCTATGTCATGCCTCTCAAACTATTTTCAGCTGTAGAGCCTTTGTTTCTAAATAGAAGTCTTTCTTGGAAGGACAAATAAAAGACAAACATGTTTGAATCAAAGATGAGAAGATCCCTTTTGCATCTTCACCCTGGGTGAACCCAGGGTGTCCCATGTAACCTCCAAGATTCAGCAGAGTATGTCTTTTAAAACTACTAAATATAGGCCTGGCACGATGGTTCACGCTTGTAATCCTAGCACTCTGGGAGGCTGAGGCGGGTGGATTGCTCGAGGTCAGGAGTTTGAGACCAGCCTGAGCAAGAGAGAGACCCTGTCTCTACTAAAAATAGAAAGAAATTATCTGGACAACTAAAAATATATATAGAAAAAATTAGCCGGGCATGGTGGCGCATGCCTGTAGTCCCAGTTACTCGGGAGGCTGAGGCAGTAGGATCACTTAAGCCTAGGAGTTTGAGGTTGCTGTGAGCTAGGCTGACGCCATGGCACTCACTCTAGCCCGGGCAACAGAGCGAGACTCTGTCTCAAAAAAAAAAAAAACCCCACTAAATATAGATGGCTAGATGGCTGATCTTTGCAAAACCTACCCAACTGCCATGCCAAGAGTCTGGTGTCCAGAGAGGAGCAAACTGAGAGCCTCCTGATACTCTACCATGTCAGAGAACTTAGCCTCATATGCTTATGCAGGTATCAGGGCACATGACACTACTGAGTTTTTTTCAGAGCTAAATTTACATACATGTATTCAAATAAAGTAATATTCCAATCTGACTCAATTCTTGAGAACATCAAATGTCAGTGCCTAGGTGAACATATGTGTTCCATCAGAACTGTAAACTTGTATTGTTTTTCACACCAAAAAGTCTAAGAAATAAACAAGCTTTTATTTTCTTTTCTGTTTTTTTTTTCTTTTTCTTAGTGTCATCTATTAACATATACCTGATATTCTGTGGGACAAAATGTGCCGGGAATTTTAATACTAGAGATATAGGGAATGGGTGGGAGAAGTATTAATAATAAAGAATATATATACCTCAATTTTTTAAACAGAAAGGGCACTAAACTAAACTATACTTGAGAACAAGCAGCATGACTTTTGGAAGTGAAGTCACAATGCCCTAAAGGAGTTAATTCATTCCCCAAGGACAAGTATTTGTTGATTTCACCAGAGAGACATTTTTGCCCTAAGATTAAACCAAATAAAAGCAAAAGAGCTCTACACTGAAGAAAGAGCCACTTGGGTCACTTAAGGTCCAGTGCTTTTTGGACGGTAAGTGATTGCATCATGTCCTAAATGGACTCTTTTCCAACTATTCAAGCTATAATTTTCACTTGGAAAATATATAAAATAAGTTATCAGTTTCTATAAACTTAACATCAACCAAATTCTTCTTCCTTCTTGTCAGTATGTGTGGCCAGCACTGTTGACTGGCCAACCCTCCCCCCTTCCTCCTTGGTTCCTGTCAACTTCTGTTTTAGCTTGAATTGAGTCCCCCCAAAAAAGATATGTTAAATTCTCCCAGTACCTCAAAATGTAACCTTATTTGGAAATAGGGTCTTTATAGCAGTAACAGAATAAAAATGAGGTCATTAGGGTGGTCCCTAATCCAATAGGACTGGTGTCCTTACAAATGAAAAATTTGTACACAAAGACAGACATGCATAGAGGGAAGATGACATAAGGACCCAAGGGGATGCCATCCACAAGTCAAGGAATGCCTGAGGCTACCAAAGCCAGGAGTGAGGCATGGAACAGATTCCCCCTCGCAGCCCCTCAGAGGGAGCTAACACCATCAACACCTTGATTTCAGATTTCTAATTTATGAGAACCAGGAGACAAGAAATGTCTGTTGTTTAATCCACCCAGTTTATGGTACTTTGTGGTGGAAGCCCTAGGAAACCAATACAAATGGAGAGGCTGGGAAAGCTAAGACCTCTATCTGTTCACTCTCCCAGATACTCTTGTGGCCAGGGGTAACCGTGTAACATGATTCTGAACAATGACAGGCCAGTGGAAGTCTGCTGGGGCTTCTGGAGAGACACTTTTCGGTCGGTGGTGGGATTGAGAACAGAGTGGGAGGACGATGATCAGGCTCTGAGATAAGACGGGCATAGGGGAGTTGTGGAGCACATCTCGGGCTCTTCACAGCATCGGGCCAGATCCCCACAGCTCCCACAGAGCCCCTGGACTAGGAAACACTCCAGGGGAGGAAATAAAGGTCTAAGTGTGTCTACAGCAGAACAGAAACGCTATCCAGATAGAGGTTTGTGAGCTTGTACTCATTTGTCTCTAATTTAGGAAATGACGTAGAAATTGGTCATGGTCACGTTCTCTCTATACATAATCAATTCTCATTGAGATGATCAGCCAGTTACTTCAAGTAAAATCAGGAGAAAATGGATTTCATATATTGTCTCAGAAATGTTTCTAAGGAATGGGAGCTTTACAAATTGATGAATCTGTTTGTTGAGGAGGCCGCCTGCCCCTGCCAGCTGCCATGGCTACGTGCACAGTCAATGGTTGGGTAATGCCAACGGGAAGGCCCAGCAGTGGGTGTAGACTTAGCTGGCAAATTCTCCACTTCATGCAGACTCCTACTGACGGAACCTTGCTTTTCTTGTTTACCCCTTTTCTTACTAAAAGAAAAAAAAAATGGCCTCAAAATTCTAAAGTAAAATCTGAAAATGTTGCAATATTCTGCCATTGTGCAAGAACTCATTATTTCATAAGCCTCTCCTATGGTGTCCTGAAATTTCAAGACTAAATAACATTCAAATACTCATTTAGAACTCCTGGGAACCCAGCCTTAGGACATTCTTCTAAGACAGTGGTTTTCAACTGAGGGCAATTTTGACCCCTAGAGGACATTTAGCAACGTCCAGAGACATCTGTGGTTGTCACAAACTAGGGATGGGGAAAGTGCTACTGGTATACAGCGGGTAGAGGCCAGCAATGCTGCTAAACATCCTACAACGCACAGGACAGCGCCCACAACAAAATATCATCCAGTCCAAAATGTCAATAGCACTGGAGCTGAGAAACCCTGCTCTAAGATATAGTAAAGCTTTTAAAAAGAAGATTAAATTTTCCCAGAAGCAGAAATGTAAGGAACAAATAAAAATGACTTGCTGGAAAAGTGTGGGCGGTGTCCTGAATTCTGTTGAGAATTGCAAACACAGGAGAGGAAAAATGGATAGCAAAGGGGTAAAAAAGAAAAGCAACCTTCCGTCAGTAGGAGTGGGCATGAAGTGGAGCATTTGCCAGGCCAAGCCTAATCCCACTGCTGGGCCTTCCCGTTGGCATTACCCAACCATTGACTGTGCACATAGCCATGGCAGCTGGCAGGGGCAGGCGGCCTCCTCAACAAACAGATTCATCAATTTATAAAGCTTCCATTCTTTAGAAAGATTTCTGAGACAATATATGAAATCCATTTTCTCTGGATTTTACTTGAAGATGAGTCACACAAGACACCAGCTATATGCTTGATTTCAGGCTTTTAAATAGGGAGAGCAGCTATTGAAAAAAATTACAGGGTGGGAAAGGCAGACAAAGGCACTAAAAAGACTCTGAATCATTCTAATTTTTATAGGGAGTGGGGGAAGGCATATCCAGCTTAACCAATTTACATCATTGGGCTTTAGAAAATAAACATATACATCATGCTGACAATTGTGCCACATTTCACATGCTGGAATTAAAATAGTTTTAGGAAAATAGTTGGAAATAGAGAAGGGAAAGCAATAAAATGAAATGGCAAAAAACCATTCGCGACTGAAGTACAGGTGCTCCTTGACTTAGGATGACGTTATGTCCCGATAAACCCATCGTAAGATGAAAATATTGTACGTCGAAAATGCACTTAATACGGCTACCCGACAGAACATCACAGCTTAGCCAGCCTACCTTAAACACGCTCAAAACACTTACATAAGCCTACAGTTGGGCAAAATCATCTAACACAAAGTCTATTGTATAATAAAGTGTTGAATATCTCATGTAATTTATTGAATACTTTACTGAAAGTGAAAAACAGAACGGATGTGTGGGTACTCGAGGTACTGTTTCTGTGGAACCAATGCATGTCACTTTCAGACCATCATAAAGCAAAAAAATCCTAAATCGAACCACTGTCAGTTGAAGATCTTCTAGGTATCTATTACCATTCAAGGTAAATAATGAAGTTTTTCTCAAACCTATAAAAAATTTCCTTCCTCACCAAATATCTCTATGTAAACTGAGTCACAAAAAAATGGGTTACTCTCAGAGATCCTTACATGACATAGTGTGGAGGTGAGTCCACGAGTGCTCTGTGGGTGAACATTTTATAGCCACAAAGAGAACCCTGCACTTGGCCAAAGGGGCTGCTAGGGTTGGTCGTAGAGCATGTATGAATTTTGGAGAATTTTTAAAGTGAATTTTAAATTTTTTGATTGTTAAAGGGAATTTACAAGTGCAACCCTGAACTTTGAGTTAGCGATCACTCTGACTCTTTTAGTAACATTAAAAGACGGAAATGGGCTTTTTCTCCTTTTGAGCAAGCACGACATCAGTAGAAGAAAGAGTTTGTAATGGAATTATACATGAACTTTGGATATCATTTACTTTAAAATCTCATTAATTAGGATTTTAATAATTTGGATTTGATAATAATTTAAACAGAGTTTGGGCTGAAGTTGATGTTACTAAGTAAAGCTTTCAGAAAATCAGAATTATTGATAGTATAAACAACACAACAAAATTAAACCAGTTTCAGTCAGATATGTGAATTAAACCATTTTTCTCCATTTATCCGAGAGGTCCCCTAAAAGACTGTTCTAGACACCGATGCACTTATGAAAAAGAGGAAAGAAGGAGGCAAGGATGGGGGAAGAGGCAACAGCAACAATAGTTAATATTTATTGTGATTTGCCAGGCAATGTGTTAAGGTCTTTATAACAATGTTTTTCCATTTAATGTTTTCAGTAAACAATAACCTTACGAAGCAGATCCTGTTACAGGTCTGGGAATCTTTATCCACAAGTCCAAAATCCAGTTTTTTTGTAACTCATTTACCAACAAAGCTTGGCCTGACCTGACCCATCCGGGCAGCAAACCCTGACCCAAAGTGACATGAGGCTATTTATAGTCTTCATTTACCTCACTTAGAGTTGCTCACAGTCTTGCTGCAGAACTCTGAATGTGGCCGGTGATGGAGTGTGTCCCAGACACCACCATGGAGGACTGTGTAAGGCGTTTTCTTTCTGTCTTACCTTTCTGTATACCGTCTGACCTTTCCAAACCCTGAAAAATTCTGAATTCAAAAACACATTGGGAGGCCAGGCGCGGTGGCTCACGCCTGTAATCCTAGAACTCTGGGAGGCCGAGGCGGGTGGATCGCTCGAGGTCAGGAGTTCGAGACCAACCTCAGCAAGAGCGAGACCCCGTCTCTACTAAAAATATACAAAGAAATTACCTGGCCAACTAAAAAATATACATATATAGAAAAAATTAGCCGGGCATGGTGGCGCATGCCGGTAGTCCCAGCTACTTGGGAGGCTGAGGCAGTAGGATCGCTTGAGCCCAGGAGTTTGAGGTTGCTGTGAGCTAGGCTGATGCCACGGCACTCACTCTAGCCTGGGCAACAAAGCGAGACTCTGCCTCAAAAAAAAAAAAAAAAAACACATTGGGGCCCAAGGGTTTCAGGTAAGGGGTTGTGAACCCTGTGCCAGCCCCTTCTAGCTGATGAGGAAACAAAATCTCAGAGGCCATAATCTCAGAAGCTCTCATTGCCCATGAATGTGCATTGGACGTAGGATTCAGCGCCCGGGAGTTCTGACTCCAAAACCCACATCGAAGTTAGCTGTGGCTTGAGGGACTCCCAGGCCCTTCTAAATGCTATTGAAATTGAAAGTAATACAACCACATTTAAATTATGCTTTTCAGTAATTCAGCTAAATCTCGTGTTGAGTGTGCTGAACGAAAGAGCTCACCGTTCTGCAGAAGCAGCCACCACCCACTCACCCTGTCCCTGCTTTCTTCCCGGCTGCCCATTTCTCGAATCCTCTCCAAAATGGCATCCTCTGTGGACCCAGTCATGCCCAGTCTGTCCCTGAGGAGGGCTGCGATCTTCTCCCTGAATGAGGAGTACTGGCTTCGCGAGGCTGTGGCTGCGTCCACGTTGGCCTTCAAACTCTTCTCCAACTCTTCCGAGCTTTTCTTCAGCAGGCTCAGCTCCTGCTTGGAGGCATCCCAGACCCGCTGGCCAGCAAGCAGCCTTTCTTGGAAGATCTTAACTTCCTTTCTGAGAGCTTCTTTTGCTTCTACAGCACTGAGCAAGTCCTAAAACGATTATAGAAAGTGAAGATAATAACCTTAGCTGCCAACCAGGTACACCTGCGTTTACTATAGCAATTCATTCACCGCAATTACTAATGACTTCAAGGAGTTGGGATAACTCCTCACTCCACTTTTAACTCCATGTTCCCTAGTGCCTCTTCCTAAAGTTATTAAATTAGAAAGGATATTTCAGGAAAATTTACATGTCTTGAAAACAGAGAATCTGGGTTAGAAAATGAAAGAAACTTTGACACATAAGCCTTTTCTATGTACACCTATGGAAAGAGTTAATAAAAATAAAGTATTGGCTAATATACTAATAGATTCAATTCACATGTAGACTGTGTTTACAGAACTACCTGTTTTCAAGTGTGGTATACATAGAAATTGATTTTTAATCAATGGTAAACTCTCAGAGTCCTACCTAGGCACTAAAAATTATTTGAATAAAGATGGCTCCTTAATACTATTTTAAATAATAGGGTAGTATTCTCATAAAAACATCATTGCATAAAAGAGAACCAGATCTTTCTTCCAATATTGATTGACTGTGAATCCCTTTGTCTCATAAAGACAAAACTAATACAGATAGAACCTGAAGAAAGGAAACAGAAATAACCAGATATTTGTGGGTGGGAGGATTAAAAGTAGAAGCTCCCAAATGCAAAAAAAAAAAAAAAAAAGTAGAGGAAGATAAAGTATCATACTAAGAATAATCTTAAAGATTATAATATGTATGATTAGGCTCATAAAAATAATGAAAGGCATAGAGAAAGTCACTATTTCACCTATTTCTATTTAGAATAATCTAGAGTGATCCAAAGAGGCACCAAAGGGGCATCTTTAAAATTAATTTAAAAAAAAAATTATTTGTTAACATCAAGTTCCAAAATACATGAATTCACATTTTAAAAGATTAAGCAGTTCATTAACCAGCATTGCTATGGTATTACTGCCTAGTTAAGTAGCAAAAAATATATATTTTTATTTAAAATGGTATATTGGGGTAAAAAGCACTAAAAAGAAACACAATACCTTTGAATAACAGATTCTACATTTAAACAAGCTAATAACGTATCAGGCTGCTAGTTAAGATGCAATCATTTCTTTTGCATTAAAACTGGGCTTTAAAGGGAATTTCTCTCCACTGACAGCTTAGAGACAGGAAAAAGGAAACTGAAACACTAGTTCCCATCTTTTTCAGAAAACATAACATCTTTTTTTTATTATGGTGATTTTATTTAAATCAAGGAAGTCTCAGACATCAATTTGAAAGAAAAGTCACAGAGTGGATAGGTAGTTAGAGAAGCCTGCCCTTTTCAGAGATGTACTGACTGAGCCAATTATGCAGCCTATTTTGTAAAATGCCTTGCTTTTCAAGGTGGTGGTTTCCCCTTTCCTTTTCTAAACTAGTCATGTCTGTAGAGAAGCCCCACTGCTGCTGCTAATTAAATTATCACCCTTAAAGTGGAGTCAAGGACACTTTATCACAAATTCAATATTCTAACAGTTACAGATTTCTCTTCTGATAGTAATACAACAGCTGCTCTCTTGCTCAGTTAGAGTAACCTGTGTCAACGTTAAATTGGGCCCATATTTTACTTAGAAACTACAGTTGTCCTTTGTTATCCTCAGGAGATTGGTTCCAGGACCCCTTCAAAGATACCAAAACCCAAGAATGCTCAAGTGCCTGATAAAAAATGGCATAGAATTTGCATATAACCTACGTACATGCTCCCATATACTTTAAATCATCTGTAGATTACTTATAATACCTAATACAATGTAAATGCCAGGTGAATAGTTGCTGTACTGTTTTGGTTTTTATTTTTATTATTTTTTATTGCTGTATCATTATTTTGTATTTTTTTCCCAAATATTTTCAATCCACAGTTGGTTGAGTCTACAGACGTGGAACTCAGGGACACAGAAAACCAACTGTACAATCTACTGTGTGGTTAGAAAATTGAGGTACTAAATTCAGTAACTCAAGGGTGAAAATTAATCCTAATCACTTTAGAGTTCTAAAACCACATAGAATATTATATATTAACTTTGAAATTGAAAGAAAATCTCTAATGCAAAAGGAGGAAGTTGCCATGGTCGATAGAGTAATATTTTAACCAATTATTTACAAAAGGCCCTCAAAATACACAAAAAATATATCAGATCCTCGTGTACTATGGACTTACTGTCAATTTGGAGTAGATGGATCAACTGACAGCTAACACCAGGAGACTAGTAAACACAATTAAAATATTTCAACTGTGAGGAATATACCTACCCCAGTATCATATTATTATTTCACTGGCTTAGAGACAAGGATCAAAACAATCATCTCTAACAGATAAAAAGCACTTTTTCTTTTTAAACCTAAGCACAAACATTTATGTCTAGTAAAAATCATAAAATTAGCTTGTGATCACAGACTACAATGGTGCCTGTTAGCAGGTGAGGTTTTCCTTTTCTGGACACATCCAGCCCCATGAACTCTAATCTGTTTCTCCTATGAAATGCAGCACTCAGGAGCCAGTGACAAGGCCTTGGGGACGGCCGCTCTTCCAGTGCTCTGATTAAGTGCTTGAGGATTCAGGGGCACTGGGCTGATCTGCTGGAAATAGATGTCCTCAGACTGCAAATGCAATTACCCTATCAGGAGAAACCACCAGAGTGGAGTCTGGTTGCATGGCTACCTCAAGGATACACTGAAGCACATGGCATAAAATAATGTGACATCAGGACCATTGGCTAGGACCTAGGATTGCTGTCAGACCACACTGACACACAGAACAAGAAAGAAGTAGCTTCCTCTGAGCAAAATCAGACTGACCTCCGCAGAGGAAATCACATTTGCAATTGAGGACAGGCCCTATATAGACAGTGATGTGGACTGCTTAAAAAAGATTTTTTTTTTTATAATTAACAAATCTTTAGATTTGATCCGACTAATGCAACAAAGGAATAATGAACCCTTCACAATTACTTGTAACACAAACATTTATAAGTAATATGATTATGGAATTCAATTTAGCTTCCCATTTAAATGTGTGAATCTACATTAAGTAATGAAACCATCCAAAGGTTTGTGTTTTAAAAACACATTTGATTCTTTTTATGATGTTGCTAACTATTATATGGATTTAAATACACATGAGATCATATTGCCTATCGAAAACACAACATCTAATTATCATCAGGGTGGAGAACCTCTGGCTTGAGCTTAAAATTTCTCCAATCCTAGATCAATTTTATAAAATGAAATATCAGTTGGTTAATTCTACCTACTGTAGTTATGATTAACAAATAAACTCAGAAATTCTCCCAAACAGGCACTCCCATACATTACTGGTAGAAGTACGAATAGCTATAATTTTGGTATAAATTGTTGATATAAATATTAACAAAATTTCATATGCACATACCTTTTGGCCCTACAATTCTAGTCTTAAGAATATATCTATAGGATAGATTACTAAATATGGAAAATGAGATATATGCAGAGTTACTCAATTATAATATAGCAAATAGGTGCTACATGAATATTCACTGATAAGTGATTGGTTAAACAAATACGAGACATTGATACCATAGAATACTATATACCCTTAAAAAGAAATGGGGAAACTTTTCATATGCCAAAATGAAACATTCCCCAAGATATAGTTAGTGGAAAAAATAAGGTGCCAAACTGTGTCTGGCAGAGTACCTTGGGACCTTTATGAAAACAGTACCTCTAGAGACATGCACAAGGAACTGCCAATTCTGGTTATCTCTGTAGAAGGGAACTATATCTGGGGGTGATGTGGGGGGAGGGAAGGTGGACTGAAATGGAAGAAAGATGCCATAGAATAGTGGCAACTGTGACAACACCGGGGAACTTCGGTCCATTTAAAGTGCTGCATCAATATTGATATGAGTATAGACTAGCACATGCACACACGCACCACACTTAGGCTGTGTTAGTAAAGTATCTAGAATAAGCGAGTTGTGAGGGGCCAAGGGGGCAGACTAGAAGCAGCCTGCACAATGCTACTCTTATGGAAAGGCTTGAAAGCAGCCAATAGATATTCACCTTCAGATCGATCACCTAAGAGACAGCATTGGGAATTAACAAACAAGCCATGGGAGGCACTCAAAGTCAAAGAGAGAGAAGTAGGATGACCCACTCAGCAGGGTTGCAGGCACCTGGGGAAGGTACCTGCACATGGGTAAAGGACAGAGAAAAGAACCCCTGGGCTCCATACTTCCCCTGCAGACATTGTAACTGGAGCTGCAGAAGGGACCCTCCACTGCAGCAGGCCTCCGGACTAATACAGAGACCTGACTGGAGGCTGTGCAGTGGCTTTGCTCTGGAGAGAAGGCACAGCTGGCTGCCAAACCCTGGGAACTACAACTGGCACCATTTTGAGGTGCCAGCCCCAGAGTGCTGCGTCTACCTGGGGGTGAGATTTGGACCAGCTGCCCCCCCCTTACCCCTGCCAGTCTGGGGAGAGAGTGGGAAAGTCAAGAGTTCTTGGGAGCCCTGTAGGCAAGTGCTATGAGCCCACCACCACCACCACCAGGCGACTGGGGCAGAGTAGGCACTCACAGACACTGCACCTGCTGTCATAGCCTGTGTGGCCCCACCCAACCACACTTCCCATGATGAACACGAGACTCATGAGACCCATGATGAACACACACCTACGACCTTCAGCACCCACTGCACGCCATCTGGGCAGCACAGCTGGGCTGCCTGGGAAGCCCCACCAGAAACAGACCGGGGCAAGGCACACAACTATGCAGCCAATGCTGCTAGACCTTGGTGGACCACCTGCCACAGGTCTGCCCTGCCACAGCAGCTGCATGACAACCACAGGGGAACACGGAGATGCAGAACAGTGGCAGTATTAAATGCTCACAGGCCCTCTCCTCCTGGTGAATTCCAGAGAAGGACTCAAGCATGCCATCCAGGTACCTCTCCCTCACTTCACTGAGCAGTAGCGGTCCCGCAAGAGGAGAACAGGTGTACCACAAAGCTATCTGCTTTGAGCTGAGAGAAGAGGTTCCAGAAGAGAAGGAACCAGCATAAGAACTTTGGCAACATGAAAAAACAGGCTGCCTTGACACCCTCAGTGAATCACAATAGCTCTCCAGCAATAGACTCCAACCAAAAGGAAATTGTTGAAATGTCAGAGAGGGAATTCAGAACGTGGATGGCAAGTAAGACCAATGGGATTGATGAGAAAGTTGGAAACTGACACAAAGAAATCAAAAAACAAATTCTGGACAAGAATGAAAAATTCAATAAAGAGATAAATAACATAAGAAAAAATATAACAGAGCTTTTGGAGGTGAAAGAGACCTCACAGCAGAAAGTTCGCAAGCCAGAAGGGATTGGGGTCCCATTTTTAATCTTCTTTAACAAAATAACTACCATCTGAGAATTTTGTACCCTGCAAAACTACGTTTCTTAAATGAAGGACAAATAAAGCCTTTCTCAGACAAACACATACTAAGGGAATTTGTCACCACTAGACCTGCCCTACAAGAAATGCTTAAAAGTGCTCTATACATGGAATAGAACAATCGACACCCATGGGTGTAAAAACACCTAAAAGTTAAAACTCACAGATCTTACAAAACAGTAACACAAGGGAGAAAACAAAGCAACTAGGTAACAATCGACATGATGAACAGAATAGTATCTTACATATCAATACTACCATTGAATGTAAATGTCTTAATGCCCAACTTAAAAGGTATAGATGACTAAATGGATAAAAGAATAAAACTATGCTGTCTCCAAGAAACTCATTTAACTTGCAAAGATTCTTATAAATTTGAGATAAAGGGATGGAAAAAAATATTCCATGCAAATGGAAACCAAAAGTGAGCAGGACTAGCTGTTCTCATATCAGATAAAATAGAATTTAAATCATTAATGGTAAAAAAAAAAAAGACAAGATGGTCATTACATAATGATAAAGAGATCAGTTTCAACAAGAAAATATAACAATCTTAAATGTATATGCACCTAACACAGGAGCTACCACATTCTTAACACAAATCCTGGTAAAACCAAGGAAGGAAATAAACAGGAACATCATAACAGCCAAGGACTTCAAGATTCCATGACAGAGCTGGATAGATCATCAAGGCAGAAAATCAACAAAGAAACAGAATTTAAACAGAAATTTAGAAAAATTGGACATAATGGACATTCACAGAACATTCTACTCAAAAACTGCAGAATATACATTCTCATCAACACATGGCACATTTTCCAAGGTAGATCATATGTTAGACCACAAAATAAGTCTCAGCAAATTTAGATAAATGAAAATCATACCATGTATCTTCTCAGACCACAGTGGAATAAAATCAGAAATCAATTCCAAGAGGACTTCTCAAAACTACACAAATACATGGAAATTAAACAACCTGCTGCTGAATAATCCTTGGGTCAGTGATGATATCAAGATGGAAATCAAAAAATTTTCAAATGGAATGACAAACAAGACACAAGCTTCCAAAATCACTGGAATATAGCAAAAGCAGTGCTAAGAAGGAAGTACATAGCCTTACATCCCTATATCAAAAAGACAGAAAGATCAGAAATTAACAACTTAATGTCATACCTCAAGGAACTAGAAAAAGAAAAATTCAAAGCTAGCAGAAGAAAAGATATGACAAACATCAGATCAGAACCTAACAAAATGGAAACAAACAAACAAACAAAATACAAAGAGTCAATGAAACAAAAAGTTGGTTCTTTGAAAAGAAAAATAGACTTGATAGACCACTAAATAGAATAATTAGAAATAGAAGAGAAAGTATTAAAATAAGCTCAATTAGAAATGAAAAAGGAGACATTACAACTGATCTCCAAAATTCAAAATATCATTTGAGACGACTATGAAGACATCTACACGCAGAAACTAGAAAATCTAGAGGAAATGAATAAATTTTTGTGAACACACAACTTCCCAAGCCTGAATTAGGAAGAAATGGAAATCTGAACACACCAATAAGGGTAAAAAAAAAAATCTTCCAACAAAAAAAAGCCCAGGACCAGAGGGATTAACAGTCAAATTCTACTAGACCTATGAAGAAAAACTGGTACATTTCCGACTGAAATTATTCTATAACATCAATAAGGAGGAAATCCTCCTTAACTCATTCTACAAATCCAGTATCACCCTGATACCAAAGCCAGGAAAGGACACACAAAAAAGAAAACTACAGACCAATAACCCTCATGAACATAAATGCAAAAATCCTCAAGAAAATACCAGAAAACGGAATCAAACAGCACATCAAAAAGATAATTCACCATGGTCAAGTGGGTTTAATCCCAGGGATTCAAGGATGGTTCAATATATGCATCAAAAGGTTCACTGCATAAACAGAATTAAAAACAAAAATTATATGATTATCTCAATAGATGAAGAAAAAGCATTCAGTAAAATCCAGCACCCCTTCATGATAAAAACCCTCAATAAGCTAGGCCTAGAAGGAACATGCCTCAAAATAATAAAAGCCATATATGAAAAACCCACAGCCAACATTATACTAAATAGGGAAATGTTGACACTGTTCCCTCTAAGAACTGGAATAACACAAAGATGTCACCACTTCTATTCAACATAGTACTGGAAGTCCTAGCCAGATCAATCAAGCAAGGGAAAGAAATAAAGGGCATCCAAATCAGGAAAAAGGATGTTAAACTATCCCAGTTTGCTGACAATATGATCTTATACCTAGATAACCCTAAAGACTCCAGCAAAAGACCCCTAGCATTGATAAATAAATTCAGTAAAGTCTTAGGATATAAAATTAATGTACACAAATCAGTAGTATTTCTATACACTAATAACAGTCAAGCTGAGAGTCAAATCAATGACTTAATATCATTTACAAAAGTTACAAAGAAAATAAAATAGCTAGAAATATATTCAACCAAGGAGATGAAAGATCTCTACAAAGAGAACTATAAAACGTTGATGAAAAAAAATCATGCATGATACAAATGAATGGAAAAACATTCCCTGCTCATCGATTGGAAGAATCAACATTATTAAAATGTCCATACTGTCCAAAGTGGTTTACAGATGCAACACAATTCCCATACCAATGTCATTTTTCACAGACCTAAAAAAAAAAAATCTTAAACTTCACCTGGAGCCAAAAAAGAGCCTAAATAGCCAAAGCAATCCTAAGTAAAAAGAACAAATCTGGAGGCATCAACTTACCTGACTTTAAATTATACTACAAGGCTATAGTAACCAAAACAGCATGGTACTGGTGTAAAGGTAGACACATAGACCAGTGGAACAGCATAGAGAACACAGACATAAAGCCTATAGCAACAACCAACTGATTTTTGACAAAGCAGACAAGAATATATATTGGGGAAAGGACAACCTATTTGATAAATGGTGCTGGGAAAATTGGATAGTCATATTCTGCATGTGAATGAAACTGGATCCCTATCTCTCACCATATACAAATATTAACTCAAGATGGCTTACAAACTTAAATGTAAGACCTGAAACCATAAGAATTCTAGAAGACAACATAGGAAAAACTCTTCTAGACATTGGCCTGGCAAAGAATTTACGGCTAAGACCTCAAAAGCAATAACAGCAAGAACAAAAATAAATAAATGGGACTTAATTAAACTAAAAGTTTTCTGCACAGCAAAGGAAATAATCAACAGAGTAAGCAGACAATCTGCAGAATGGGGGAAAATATTCACAAACTATTCCTCTGACAAAGAGCTAATATCCAGAACCTACAAAGAACTCAAACAAAAACAGCAAGAAAAAAACAAATAACCCCATCAAAAAGTTGGCAAAAGACATGAGCAGACTATTCTCAAAAGAAGATAAATAAATGGTGAACAAACCATTTGAAAAAAATGCCCAGCATCACTAATTATCAGGAAAATGCAAATTAAAACCACAAAGAAATACCACCTTACTCCTGTCAGAATTGCCATTATTATTAATAAAAAGTCAAAAAGCAATAGATGTTTGTGTGGTTCTGGTGAAAAGGGAATGCCTATATGCTGTTTGTGGGCATATAAATGTGTACAGCCACTATGGAAAGCAGTATGGAGATTCCTCAGAGAACTAAAGGTAGACCTATTATTCAATCCAGCAATCCCACTACTGATTATCTACCTGAAGAAAAAGAATTCTTTTTATATGTATATTTTTAAAAAGCCACCTGCACCCACATGTTTATTGCAACACAATTCACAAGCACAAAGATAGGGAACCAGCCTAAGTGTCCATCAACTGATAAGTGAATAAAGAAAATGTGGTATATGTATAAGCATGGAGTCTTACTCAGCCATAAAAATGAATGAAATAATGTCTTTTGTAGCAACTTGGGTGGAACTGAAGATCATTATCCTAAGTGAAGTATCTCAGGAATGAAAAAACAGATACTACACATCCTCACTTATAAGTGGGAGCTAAAAAAAGGAGACATATAGTCATAAAGAGCTGTAATGGACATTGGAAACTAAGAAGAGGGGAGAGTAGGAGACAGTGAGGGATAAAAATCTACCTATTGGATACAATGTACACTATTCTGGTGATGGATACACTGAAAGCCCTGACTTTGACATGATACAATTCATTCATGTAACAAAAAAGACTTTATTTTAATTTCAAATCTATTGAAATTAAAAAAAAAAAAAGAATAAGGTGCTCTGTTACAATTGAATTAAACCAAGGCTGGAGTTTGGCATTCAGTTCTGGGATTCAAACTTTAATACAGATAAACCCCTCCTAAAATAGTGCTATTCAAAATGAGATTTACAGTCTGGTGCCACTTATGCACTTATCTGTGCCAAGTCCCAACAAGATAATTTCAGAAATTAAGAGTTAGAGTTTAGCAACATCCAAGAACAGTGGATTCGCTTTTTGAACAAGCTATGCACCTATTCAGGCTTTGTTGAACTCCTATGGTAAGTGGCATGTAGTATGAGTTGTACATCTGTTGTATACTGTGGGAAAATGTTAAAAATGTGATATTTGAGATTAGTTTGCCAAGTATAATCTAATAATAAAAATTATATAAAATCCAGAACCCATTTCATTCACCAAAAAGTAATCTAAATTTATCTACACCTTTACAAAATAAATTACACTATCTACAGATATAGAACTGTCTACAGATAGAGGACTGAGGATAGATTTTTAAAACAGAACATTTGTTTCATTTTGGATACAAGTTACAAATAAATACGATGATATTGCTAAAATTGCTTTAAAATCTCTTCTATTCTCAACAAACCTCTGTGAGATAGGTTTACTGCCGTGAATATCTTAAAAGCAAAATATGAAATCATTTGCTATACATTATCCTCTGCAAGCAGCATTTTCATCAATCCAATCAAGATTACCTAAATTAACCAGCAAGAAGCTAGCTCATAGTCACAATTAAACTTTAAATACTGACATAAGCAGTATTCATTCAAAGTGTACATGTAGAATTTTAATACAAGGAAGTTTAGTCATAAATTCTTGGTCAGATATGATTGAAGAATAACAAAAAACTATGAGTATAATAGTGATTCTCTATATTAATCTCTTACAAACATACTTTCAAAAAAGAAGGTGTAGTTTATGTGATTCTATTATTTTTCCCATGTTTATTCTGATAATATTTATTGAAATTTAATTTTATGTCTGTGACTTCTAATACTCAAAATTTGGACTTTGTTTTATATATCTTTTAAAATAAATTTTTCCTATTAATTCATTTTTATTGTATCTTATAGAAGTATCACTCGGCAAAGGATTGGAAATAAAGAAAAAAGTATACTTCCCTATAGATAGTTTGAAAAGAAACTGTATTAGGGTATATTCAGAGTTTAGCAAGGAGAATAGCAAGTCTTGAACCATGTTCCAAGAGAAAATGTTAAAAAAAAATAGAAGCATTTATCCTGTAGATGTCTTCAAAAGATTGGAAGCCTGTCATGTAGGATGATTTGGTTTGTTCTGCTTAGGTCCTTGAGCTAACAGAGTAGAACTTTCAGAGTAACATTTTACTTGAAAATGAGATTTTTTGCAAATCCGAGCTGTCCCAATGGCATCATCAACCTTGGAAAATAATAAGAATTCAGCTCAAGTTTGAAATTCTCATTATTAACAAAATCAATACCAGTTGATAACAAATTTAGCTGCCCAAAAGGCCAATGTGTTCCTCAGCTGCACTACAGTCCTGCAGACACTCTGCCCTGAACTGGTCAGACTGTGCTTGGAGGACCATCGACAGTTACCATCTGGAAATTTTAAAACGGACATTGGCAAAATGGAATGGGTTCACCATCACATGCTAACATTAGCCCACAATAAAAATATTTATATAATCATGTTATTTTAAATACTGTTTTAACTGATTTTTAATTTTTAGAATGAACCTAAAGAGAAACCGTTGGAGACTTCATTACAGTTACAGAACAGAATGTAAACCCTGACCATGTAAATATAATAATATGATAAACACTGGGAGATAGAAAGAAGAGGCTAAAATGTAGGTGGCATTAGATGGTCTAGAGGGGAGGGGCTTGAGGATGTAGCCTAGAGGCATCTGGCAGTCCTCTCTTCCACAAAGAGGAACCAAAACAGTGAGTAGGTAATCATACTTCAACTAGATCATCAAAGAGAGAACACTGAAACTCAACAGAGAAGTGCCAGGAAACACCTAAGGCAAAGAAGGAGAAGGAAGCAGAGCAGCCTGCTTAGCGAGCACTGGCTGGGAGCCCAGAGAGGCTCCCCAGTGTGAGGAAAGGGTAAGTGAGAGACTCCCAGCGATCCACATTCCCATTGTGAACTCCTCCAATCCTAGCCATGGGAGAGCCTCCTGACCCACACGGGATCTGAGACTAACATAGGGAATTGTCTGGAGACCACGTGACAGGATTGCTCCCGAGAAGGAGCTCACATTATGTCCCACACACCCCTGAGTCCTAGACAGCCACAGCAAGGCACCATTTTAAGAGCCCAGCCCCCACTAGACTGCATCCTGCCCTGGAGCCCAACAGCCCCCTGCATCTCCACATCCTTGGATCCCCATAGACATTTCCTACCCACAGCTGCTACTATAGTTGGCTGCTGTTGCTGGGGCCAAAGCATAAGCTACTGGCAGAGACCCTGCCCCCCCAGCAAGGGCCACCATCACACACTTACATGTGCCCTGAAGACAGGCTCCCCCACCCAGAGCCATCAGCTGGGTCTGAGGCATGCACTCCCCAGCTGCCTGCCTATAGCTGCAGCCACTGCCATCCCCACTTGACTCTCCTCCAGGGCCCTGGGGATCACCCTGCTTTTTTTTTCTGCACACCATAGCCAGTGCTCATACACGCCACTGGGAGGACTGAGGACACTCCTACCCATCTTGACTCTGCTTCCCCAGTGCCCAACTATGCCATCCAGGGGCCAAAGGGTCACCCTGCTCCATCTGCCACCATTGGTACTTGAGTACTTTTATCAGGAGCCTGAGGACAGGCCCACCCACCCTGGCACTACCACCACAGCTGGCACCCACCCAGACCCACCACCTGTGGGCCTAGAGACTGGCCCACCCAGCCCACTGCAGCCACTACTAATACCAGCATGGACCACTTGGGAGGCAGAGGTTGTCCTGCTACTCCTGCTATCATTGCCCATGCCACCCCACTGTCCAGGGGCCCAAGGACCTGCCCAGCCACCCAGCCCATTGATGCCACTGCTGGAACCTGAGCAAACTGCTTTGGGGCCTAAAAATCAGCCCACCTGGACCACTGGTGCTAGCATACATCAACATGGGGTCCAAGGACAGGCATGTTCAGCCTGCTGCTGATCCCACTAGGGCCTAAGGACTGGCCCACCTGGTGTCCCTGTCCCCACTGAAACTTCACCACAGCCTCCACTGACAATCACACCTTAAGCCACTGAGGAAATCACAGACACCACTGACACTATGTATAGTCAAAGAAATTATACAGAGACTACACTACTATATGCACACAGTCTCTAAGCCAAAATGCCTTACCCAATTGAAACCATAGACACATCTTCAGGAAAAAGTCCTCCCCTACAAAAGCAAATGCAAACAATTGGAAGAAGTGACTGTTACAACAGATGCACAGATATCAACATAAGGACACAAGAAACACAAAAAATCAAGGAAATATGACATTTCCAAAGGAATACAATAATTCTTCAGCAACAGATACCAATGAAAAAGAAATTTATGAAATGCTGGGGTAAAAACTAAAATAATAATATTAAAGAAGCTCAATTAAATACAAAAGAATACAGGTAAACAATACAAAGAAATTAGAAAAACCATCCAGGATATGAAAGAGAAATTTATAAAAGAGATAGATATCATAAAAGAGAACAGAACAGAAATCCCGGAACTGAAGAATTCATTGAATGAAATAAAAAATACATTTAAGAGCTTCAGTAATAGACTGGATCAAACAGAAGAAAAAATTTCAGAACTTGAAGGCAGATCTTTGAAATAACCTAGTCAGAAAAAAAAAATAAGTAAAAAAAAGAAAAAAGAAAGAACAAAGCCTACATGACATAACCCTAACCCTATAAGAACTGGAACAAGACAAGGACTCCCACATTAATCATTCCTATTCAGTGTAGTACTGGAAGTCCTAGCCAGGGAATTAGACAAGAGAAAGAAATTAAAAGTATCCAAATTAGAAAAGAGGAAGTCAAATTGTCTCTCTTTACAACTGACATAATATTATATTTACAAAACCCAAAAGACTCCACAAAAAGGAACTCTTAGAACTGATAAGTTCAGTAAAGTTGCAGCATACAAAAATCAACATACAAAAATTAGTACTATTTCTGTACACCAATAATGAACTAGCTAAAAAAGAAATTAAGAATGCTCTCCCATTTACAATAGCTACAAAAAAATAAAATACCTACGAATAAATTTAACTAAGGAAGTAAAACATATCTATAAGGAAAACAACAAAACACTGATGAAAGAAATTAAAAAGGATATTAAAAAATGGAAAGACATCCCATGCTCATGGATCATAATAATTAATATTGTTAAATATACTATCCAAAGCAATCTACAGATTCAATGCAATCTTTATCAAAATACCAGTATCATTTTTCACAGAAATAGAAAACACAATCCTAAAATTTATATGGAACCAAAAAAGACCTCAAATAGTCGATGCAATCCTGAGCAAAAAGAACAAAGCTAGAGGCATCACACTACCTGATTTCAAAATATGTTACAAGATGATAGTAAACAAGAAAGCATGGCATTGGTATAAAAACAAACATATAGACTAATGGAACAGAATAGAGAACCCAGAAATAAATTCACATATTTACATCCAACTGATTTTCCTACAAAGGTTCCACAAAAATACAGTGGGAAAAGGACAGCCTCTTCAATAGATGGTGCTGAGAAAACTAGTTCTCTATAAGCAGAAGAATGAACCTGGACCCCTATCTCTTATTGTACACAAAAATCAATTCTAAATGGAAATAAAGACTTAAACACAAGACCCAAAGCTATGAAACTACTAGAAGAAAACATAGGGAAACACTTCAAGACGTTGGTCTAGGCAAAGATTTTATGCCTAAAACCTCAAAAGTATAGGCAACAAAAACAAAAATAGGCTAAACAACTTCTGCATAGCAAAGGAAACAGTCAACAGAGTGAAGAGACAACCTGTTGAATGGGAGAAAATATCTGCAAACTATCCATTCTACTAACATCCAGAATATACAAAGAAATCAAACAAACAACTCAACAATGAAAAACAACCCCATCAAAAAGTGAGCAGAGGACATAAGTAGACATTTCTCAAAAGAATAAATACAAATGGCCAAAAGGTATATGAAAAAATGGCCAACATCACTAAACATCAGAGAAATGCAAATTAAAATCACAATGACACATCATCTTATCCCATTTAGAATGACCCTTATTAAAAAGACGAAAAGATGCTGGTGAGGATATGGAGAAAACACAACTCTTATACACTGTTTGTGGGAATGTGGAAAGCAGTATGGAAACTTCACAAAAATCTAAAAATAGAACTTCCATACAATCCAACAAGCCCACTACTGCATATTTATCCAAAAAAAGGGAACTCAGTGTATCAGAGTGATATCTTCACCCCCATATCTATTGCAACATTATTCACAAGAGCAAAAGATAGGGAAGCAACCCAGTGTCTGTCAATGGATAAATTAAGTAAGAAAATGTGGTGTATATATACACAAGGGAATATGATTTGGCCATAAAAAGAAGGAAATCATGTCCTTTGCAGCAATATGGATGAAGTGGAGGTCATTATGTGAAGTGAAATAAGCCTGCCACAGAAAGACAAATATCACACTCATATATTCTCACTCATATGTGGGAGCCAAAAAAAAGTTGATCTCATGGAGTTAAAGAGTAGAAAGATTCCAGAGACTGGGAATGGTGTGGGGGTGGGATGGGGGCTTGAAGAGAGGTTGGTTAATGGGTACCAGCATGTAGTTTGATAGAAGGTATGAGTTCTAATATTTGATAGCAGAGTAGGGTAACTATAGCTAACAACAATGTATTGTACATTTCAAAATAGCTAGAAGAGAAGACTTGAAATATTCTCAGCACATAGAAATGATAAATACTCGAGGTGATGGATACCCCAAATACCCTGACTCGATCATTACACATTCTATGCATGTAACAAATATCACATGTACCCCATAAATATGTATAAATATTATGTATCATTAAAAAATAAGTAGGAAACATTAAAGTCTTCATATTTCATAGCAGAAAGTCTTAAAATACTACTTCAAATTGATGAATCAATTACTTGAAAGTCTTTATGATAATTATCAGAAGAAATGAAAAAGAAACAGTTAAAATGAGTTATTTTGTAAGAGTGAGACTAGGGGTGAGAATGGAAGAAGAGAGGGGTTTTGATTGTACTTTGGAGCTTTACAAACAGCTTAAATTTTTTATAATATGGGCAGATATTATTTTGGTGTTTATTTTCATTTTAATTCCTCACCCAGAGACTAGAACTCCCCCTACCTCACAAACAATAAGAAGGAGGTTCATGTAAGAAAAGCTTGAAAGATCCGGGGCTGTTTAGCAGAAGAGACTGGAAAATCCATAATAAATGTCTTTAAGAGCCTTAAGAGCTTGAAGGCCATAAGAACAGAGATTTCCGTTTATTCAGTAAAGTTTCATAAGATAGAGCCAGGATGAGGATGTGAATTGTAGGGATTCTGATCCTGACTTGCTACAAGGAAGAACTGTCAAACAATTAGAATGGCACAAAGATGAGATGGACCTCTTTGTACTGTAGTGAGTCCCTGCCTCTGGAGGAATTCAAGGAAAGGCTGGACACTAGCTAGAGTCTGAGACATTTTAAAGATGATTCTTATTTCACATAGAGAGTTAGAGGATCTAGATTCTAAATGACCTGAAAGTCACTTCGAACATTACAATCCTAAAATTGTAAGAGATATTTAATGTCTTTAGGAATTTATCCTGTGTAATCATTTCACACTTCCAGGAACTACTTCCATATGTCCGTACTCTTAAAATAATCTCATGTTTATTTTAGTCCCTAGGTAAAATAAATACCTAGGAAAGAGAAATAAAAATACTGAACAATAACTGTAAAAGACCGTCGAATTATTTTCCAATTTTATGATAAAAAACTGAGGTTCACAGAGGTAAAGCCACATGCCCACACAGCCAGATGACTCTGGAGCCAGGAGGAAAACCCAAGAAGCCTAATTCAAGAGCCTCGCTGCTTAATCACTCAGCTCACTGTGCCTCTTACATATTCTACTGCAGGGTAACAAACCAAAAAGTCAGGAAGGACATCATTCCAAACCCAGGCCTGTCTCAGTCCAATACCACTATTATTTCTTAGCTTTAAAATCTAGCTATTAGAATTAAAGAAAAAGTGAACACTGTGAAAGGAAAGAAGCTGTTTAAAATGCAATATGTAAGTTTAATTTCTGATCCCACCAATATTAACTTCTATGGTCTGTAGGAAATGGGCATATAGTTTGTGTAAGCAAAGTGACTACTTTGCTGTTTTTCAAGATAACCAAGAGGAAAGGTACCAATCTTTGATAGTTTTCAAAACATACTTCAATATTTACTACTAAAGATTTTCAAATAACATATTTACCATATATTAATATATGATAAACCACCTGGATGTTTATTATTGAAATTTTCATAAAGAAACTCAAGTAGAGTCTTTGAGCAAATCAGAAAAGCTGAGTTATGTAAAGACAGCACCCTGGCCCTGCAGATACTTCTACTACTGCAGTCCTTCTGGACTTCACTAATAAAGTAAGTTTCCTACCTCAAAAACAGAGCTTTAGAAAGCACTACGAACAGCTTCCTGAGGCTGTTAATGTGTCAGTAAAACCACTTGACAGTATTTTTCAGTAGTAAATCTCTGGAGTCATAATCTTATGAATGAGCACTTTATTAAAGACCTCAAGTTTTTTATTGCCCGTATACTTTTTTGTAATTTTTATTATTTTGGCAGGAACCTCAGCCCAAAGTGAGTGTGTTTCCAAAGCCTGAATAACATTGCATCAGACATTCACAAGTAAAGACGCTTATATAAGAAAAGGAATAAATTCTGTTTTTTTAATGTGATATTACAACAAATTTTCTTACTCATTTCCTAGTACTATCTCCAGAGATGCATTTAAAAATAAATACTAAATTCTTCCTAATTTTCAAGTCTTCATAATTTAATAACTACTATTTATAATTGAATTAAAAGTTACTAAGGAAATTTGTATAGCTACTTATTGTTGTTCTACTAACTAATAAATAATTTCTGGCATGAGACTCCTATATAGGATATAGCTGTGGACATATATATAAAGGGGACTACTGGTGAAGACATAGCAATGTAATCTCCTGGGTTCAAATCCCATCTTTGCCATTTAATAGCTGTGTGAACTTGAGCAGAGTGCATAACCTCTCTGAGCACTTACCACAATGACTGTGCTAATGGTAAGTATTCAATAAATGAGCATATCTAAAGCATAAATTTTGGTTTCTAATCACCATTCCCTGGTAAAAGGAACCAAAGCTCTGTAGGGAATTGGCTGGTTTTAGTTCTGTAGACTAACAATTGCAAGTGAGCCTGGGATATCTTCTTCCAGAAAGCAAGGAAGTGTTGTAAAACTAAGGAGTCATGTTAGAAGGTCACAAGGCCCATCTTGAAGGGGCTTCTTCTGGACAAATTTAGAGGATTTGGAGCACCAAGAAGAATAATTGATTATAACAGTAAATAAACTAAAACCCAGGTGTCCATTGAATTGAAAAGAAAACCTTTTATTTGCAGAAGAATATGAGCTAATCAATAGGAGGAATAATAAAATTAGAGTCTTACCACTTTGCCACCTCTGATGTAATAGTTCATCCAGGCAAGAATCAATGGATGCTAACATCACACGGTAAAGTCATAGGAAACAGAAAGAACCCAACTATCACCCCACAGAACCTTAATTAACCGCAGAAGAAAACATATATATACCTTTACACTAAAGAGATTGACAGTCAAACCAACAGTGGAACATTCTAACATTATTTGCCCTCTAATATAATGCAATATGAAATATGCCACTTTACCTTTCAAATTTTCTTGCCAAAAAGTTTAACTGGAATCATCAAATCCAGCCTCTAGATCCAACTTTTAAGTTTACAGGATAAAGAGAAACAAGTTAAACAAGCCTGTGAAGAAACAGTCAGACCACTCACTGCTCTGAGCTTTCCAAAATGTCAATGCTGTTTAAAAAAAAAAAGACAAAACTATAAAAACTAAAAATAATCAACAAATGCAGTGGATGAACCTAGACTGGATCCCAATTTGGGTAAGAAAATAGCTGTAAAAGACATTCTTGGAGCAAGTGGTAAAATTTGAATGCAGAATGATACTGGATGATTATTAGTTATCCGTTGCTGTATAGTAAATTGCCCCAAACTTCGCGGTCTAAGACAACAAACATTACTTATCTCACAGTGTCTATGGGTCAGGAATCTGGGCATGACTTCATTGGGTGGTTCTGCCTCAGGGTCTCTCCTAAAGTTCCAGTCAAGCTACTGATCAAGGTCACAGTCACACCCTGCCCCCTACTGGAGGAGGATTCCCTGCTGAGCTCACTCACATGGTAGCCAATAGGCCTCCCGTCCTTGCCACAGGGGCCTCACAACTGAATGGTGTCCCCTTAATATTCATATTTTAAATCCCTAACCCCAATGTATGATATTTGGAAGTGGGGCCTTTGGGGGGTAATTGGCCTTGGATGAGGTCATGAGAGGGGGGCCCTCACGGTGGGATTCATTGTATAAATAAACAAATTGTAGCCAATTTGTTGTATAAATAAAAAACACTTCCCTTTGGCAATATCTCTCAAAATTACAATATCCATGTCCTTTGATCCAGCAAACCTACTTTTCAGATTTTGTCTTACTAATGTATTCTCACACATGAGGAACAATGTGAGACTATTCATGGAAGCCTGTTGATAATAGTGTATAGTATGTTGCCATTTGTGTTGAAAATATTAATAAAAAAAGGAAAATAGAGTGTGTCACCCTTTGTGTTAAAAATAAATAAAAAGAATATGTATATATACATATATGTGTATAGATATTTCCAGAAGCGCACATAAGAAACTGTTAATAGAGAAGTTGCCTCGGAGGAGAACTGGGTGGCTGGGGAGAAGGGTAAGGAGAAAACTTTTCTCCATATACTTTTATGCATTTAGAATTCTGTATCTTGTAAATATATTATCTATTTGTTAAAAAAATATTAAATTTAAATTTTTAAAAATCCTTATAATTTAACCAAAGTAAGTCATCTGTACAAATTCTTTTAAGTATTTTTTATTCCTTTTTTTCCAAATATATATATATATATATATATCTCCAATGGCCTGTTCAAGGTCACTTTGTCCCACATTGCCCCCTGCCCTCCTGCTGACAGCAGCCTTTTAAAATTGTGGTCAATAACCCTAGTGCACCCATCCAACATCCGTTTTTCCATTTCTGCTTCCTAAGTATGATCACAGATGCACACACACACTTCACATACTGTACCTGGTTCAGCTTGTCTTTCTCTTCAATGCAGGAGGCAGCTTTTTTCTGCTCTCTGGTGACTTCCGAAGCCAGCCTCATGATCGTTTCTCTGCTAGCTTTTGCCTCCATCTCATGGACATTTATGGTCTCTTCAAGAGTAACAATTTGTCCTTTCACGAATGCATTTTCCTTGTGCAGCTCTCTAAGCTGAAGAAAAAGCAGTTACAGCTATCCTATAAAAATTAACAATTTCATACACTTTCTCTAAAGCAACTCACAGTCCATGCCCCAATGACCGCGTTAGCAAAATAGTAAAAACACTATCCCTGCGTGGACCCACAGGATCACACTTTCAAAGGCAGCCTCTAAATGCCGTTGTTAGGTGCAGACTCTGTAGTCAAATTAAAACTATTCAAAGGGCGGCCACAAGGCAAGGGTGACGAGAGGTAAGCCAAAAGCTTCCCAGCAGAACCTGCCTCAGCAAGCCTCTGGCTGCTAAATACCCAAGGCGTGGTGAAGCTCTACCCAGTTCACACCAGGCAGTAAAGGGAGGAAGCTGTATTCAGCCCACACCCACTGGGGCCTGCTGCATGCAGGGTGGTCCCTGGCACTGGGGGAAATTGAGAAGAAGACAGGACTATGATTTCTTTAAATACTCTTTTAATTGGTATAAGCATAGAAAAATTCTGAATAAAATGCTCTAACAGTGGTTATCATTGAGTGCTGGAATTAGCAAGGCTTTTTGTTTTCTGTATTGTGTACTGGCATTGTTAACTGAGAGCATTTATAAGATTTACAAGGGGAAAATCAAAGCAGGCAGGCTCCTTGACCTCGGGGAGAAGGCCAGGAGGACGCCTGTAGGAAGACTTGAAACCCCACACCACAGGGCCAACGTCGGTGTTACGATTGTCTGTGGAAGTGACTGTCTTTCAGCCTCAGCACTCTGCCAACATGGTGCCCTGCTCCCAACTCAGCACCGTTTTCCTCTCTCAAACACTTTTCCTCACATTCACATGACCACTCCTCAACGTCCTTCAAAAGTGCCCCCCTCAGGGGACAGTCCTCGGCCAGTCTACCTAAACCAGCACCCCACACCTCTCACTTGCTTCGCCCTCTACTCCCACACTCTGATTGGTTTTTCTTCATTGCACCTTTTACTAGGTGGTACTTATTTGTTTGTTTATTTCTTCACTTTGTTTATCCCTTGATAATGAAATCTCCAGCAGAGCACAGACTTAGTCTTATCTCATTCCCACTGCTGTATCTCCAGCTCCAGGACAGTGTCTAGCATGTAGTAAGCACTCACTAAATATTAGTGAAATGGATGAATGAATATTAAGTGAATTATTAAGAATATCTCCTTTTCCACCATGGCTCCTCGGGAGTATGTGTGCACACACGTTTACGAGAGCATGTGGCTTTGGAACTGGAGCGATTTTGTTCTTAGTGGAACACCTAGTGAGGCTGCAGTCTTGATCAAGACAGCAGACCTCCCGATCTTGGCCAATGGTTTTTTTTTTTAAGATAGGCACCTGTTCAGGTGGTTGGAGAGCCAGCACTCCAGAGTCCTCCCATCTGTTACATTATTGCTCAGGGATGCTGAGGCCAACACATCAGGGGACATTTGTCATCAAAATAATCATGGTTCCCAAGAAGAAGGAGCATACCATGCCACACAGGGCCACATGGGGAAGCACCAGGGCCAGTCAGGAGGCAGAAGGGGTTGGGAGAAATGTGGGCAAGAGTCTTTACTGTCTCTTCTGCAGGAAGGAATGACGAAGGCAGAGGAAGCAGGCTTAGGTTTGGTAGTTTGAATGATTTCAGTGGCTCTGAGGTGTAGGGGCTGTCCCTGAGCTGTCTGGTATCTGGTTCTAAGGTGATTAGGGGCAAAGGGATAGTGGCCCCAGGTGTAACAGCCAGTTATAGGAGGTGGTTAAGGAGTGGGCTCTGAATTGGTCAGTTTGCATTTGAAAGCCCTGCAGTGAGGGGCAGTCTCTCCTGGGTCAGCAAGGCCCCAGATGCCAATGCATCAGAAACACCAACAATAGGCCAGTGCAGTGGCTCACACCTGCCATCCCAGCACTTTGGGAGGCTGACACGGGAGGATGACTTGAGGTCAGGAGTTCAAGACCAGCCTGGGCAACATAGTGAGAACCCCAGACTAGCACACAGAGATTGTCTCTGAGGGAAGAAAGGATGTCCTAAAAGAAGGAGCTCTGAGTTTCCTTTTCTTTCCCCACCACTTGACTTAAAAGATAATCCCCAAACTATACTATGAAGTGGACTTTTACAGCTGAGCTCCTGGTCACATGTTAGCCATAGGGAGGAGGATGAGGAGCATCCAGCACCCATGAGGGTATCAGGTACACCCTGGGCCTGAGCTAACCCCATCAGTAAAGTGGAATACTTCCCAAAGTAAAATGAAATCATCTTGCAGCTTTCAGAGAGGACATTTGGGAAGACAGTAGTAGACACTGGAGAGGTGGCTTTTAAGAATGGCTGCATGGAAATCTGTCAGGAAGCAAGGATATGAAAGGTTTGTAAATAAGCAAAGATGCCATGAGCACTCAAATGCTTTCGAGTGCCCTAATAAAGCACTATGGGCCAAGTGAATTATTCAGTTAATACCATTAATTTCCATCTTAAAAATGACACACAGCTGTTGTGTGTGTGTGTGTGTTTCTGTCTGTAACTAAAAGGAAAAACAACTCTCTAAAACAAATCGTTAAAATGAATAATTAATTGTATGTGACAAACTAAATACATTAATATTTTAAACAAAACAGTTAATCCCTTTTGGAGAATAATTATTCCAAATAATGCTAAAAAGAATCTTGGAATTGAGGCTCAGAGAGGTAATACAGTCTGTCCCAAGTCACACAGTGAATTAATGCTACACTTGGGCCACTGTCCTATTCTCCTGCCACCCCCACACTCAACCACAGCGCTTCCTTTCGTACTATGTGTCAGAATAAGCACTATGGTTATAGTCTTTTTAATCTGTATACAAACACCTTGAAAATTAAATCTTCCTCTGATGCCTTTTCATTCTTCTTTTCTGGATCCAAGCAGTCATGAAGTTGAGTTAGAAATTCCTCATGTTTCCTGCAATTCTTTGAGATTTGTTTCTTATTCTCCTCATTTTCCTTTGAACACTTTCTATCAGGAAAATAACAAATAAGTCAGGGTTTAACATCATGGAAGATAACATTCATCAAACCAAGTCAGAACTTAAGCTCTCTGTGGGAAATAACTAATCGTCATTTTCAACACAACACAGTTTCCCAGACACAGAGCAAATTATTGTCATGCAAGGCCTGTAAGGGAAGGAGATAAATGGTGGCAATTTCAGGGCACCTCCACTTGGCAGAAATGTAGGGAAATCCTCACGGCATCGTGGACCTATTAACAGGAGGGGACTCTCCTATCCTCAACCCTTAGGATCTACGGAAGTGGAGGCAGCTTCCAGATCACACATGGACCTTTTGCCATGTGTGTGGTCACCATCCACATACCCACAGATCTCCACTGGGGCCTCACAGGGAAGAGGGAGAGTGCTACCACATCGGTGCTAGAGGGCCAGGCTTTGTTTCTTTTTCCTAACATACGTGATCTATCAGGGTCCTGGTTCATGGCCAAGCGTAACTATAACAACAAATACATCAGGAGCAGGGAAGCCTCTCACCTCTGGAAAAGAAAGATGTTCAATCACTAACAAAGATCATAATTAGCTTCACACACCCTGAGTCTTTAAAGAGTACTGGAAGAACGGAAAAGAAACCACTACATCACCTGCACCTCTATGTTTATTGTACCTCTATTCACAATAGCCAAGATATGGAATCAACCTAAATGTCCATGTAATGGATGAATGGATAAAGAAAATGTGATAGACAGGTAGACAGATACACAGATATCACAATGGAATACTATTCTGCCATATAAAACAATGAAATCCTGCCATTCACAGCAACACGGATGGAACTGGAGGACATTATGTTAAGTGAAATAAGTCAGGCACAGGAAGATAAATACTGCATCTTCTCACTCATATGTGGGAGATAAAAAAATTGAGCTCAGAAGTAGAGTAGAATTGTGGTTTATTAGAAGCTAGAGAGGGTGTGGGGGAGGGGAGGGAGAGGTTGGTTAACAGACACAAAGTTACAGCTAGAAGGGAGGAATCATTTCTAGTGCTCAGTAGCACTGCAGGGTGAATACAGTTAACAGGAATTTAGTGTATATTTTCAAAAAGCTAGAAGAGACGATTTTGAATGTTCACAACACAAAGAAATGATAAATGTTCAAGATGATAAATGTGCTAATTAGCCTGATTTGATCATTTTACATTGTATATACCTGTCAAAATATCACTCTGTATCCCATAAATGTATACAATTATTACACATCAACTAAAAATATGAGAGCAAGAAAGAGTATTGAAAGAGTATTGGAATTGCCCAGTCAAGGAAAATCAGGAGATTTCTGACATGGTACGAATATTTTACTTCAAATCTCAGGTAGGCTTGTTGAAATAATGCTTTAAACGTTAGAGACTAAGAGATCATCAAAAAATAGGCATACTTTACAGGCAAATTAGAATCATTTCAGTAATTTAGTATCATTTTTTTCAATATCCTAGATAATAAACATGATTATTGCTTTCCCTTGTTACCATGTCAAGTGTTTACTGCAAATTCTTTCACTCTATTCAAAGATTAACAAAGCCTGTAATTGCAGATACTCAAAAGCATATCATATGTCTATTTAGAAAAATGAATAACAATAAAAGCCTAACATCACTATATCTCTGAATTCTTATTTTTAGCATATTAAAGGTAATATTTATTCAGTCTTTTAGACTCAGGAAAAGCACAGTGAATGCTATGATGCTGATTGATTTACATATATGACTCCATATATTAACCCCAAGATTTCAATATTATTTCCCCATTCCAAAGGGCTCTAACAACTTTCACTTCTATTCACACTTCACTTGACCTAACAAAGTTCCAGGAATCTGTCCTAAGAACATAATCACATAAGATATTCATTGCAGCTTGGGTTATAGTAATTTTTTAAATGAAACTAACCTAAGTGCCTATAGGAAACAACAAAGGGAATTGGTTGAGTAATTTATGATATTTCAAGCAAGGGAATATAATGGGCCATTTAAAATGATATGCCAAATGATTTTTTAATATTGACAACATATTATTCAGTAAAAATGGTACATTACATGCCATCATTTGTATACAACTATCTGAGGATCTGTTTAACAAAATGTTAACTAAAGCTTTTCTGCAATCACAAGGTTTTGAGTAATTTTAATTTCTTCTTGGCACTCTTCTGTATTTGAAAAATTTACAGTAAGCATATATTATTCTCATTACCCATTTATTTAATAAATACTTATTGAGCACCTACTATGCACCAGGCCTTGTTAAAGGTGCTAAAGGTACAGTAATAAAACAGATAAAAATCCTTGCCCTCATGGAGCTTATGTTCTAGTTGGAAAGATGGATAATAATGGAAATATTAATATATGTAAAATATATAGTATTTTATAAAAGGATTGGAGAAGAAAAAAAGCAGAAGGAGGGTAAGAAATATTGGGGGTGGTAGAATTTTGGATGTGGTGCTCATGCAAGACCTCACTGGGAAGGTGCCCTCTGAATGAAGACCTACATGACGCAGGGGCAGCCGTGCAATATCCGGGGGAAGAGCCCTCCAGGCAGAGGGACTAGCAATTGCAAAAGTCCTGAGGTAGGGTCACTCCTTTGGAGGGAGAGAATAGTAGCAAAACCAGGTTAGGAGGAGCCGTTTAGGTCATGGAAAACACTCTGTCTTCACCTTGAGAAGTCACTGAGGGCTCTGAGCCAAGGATTGACGTGATTTGATTTGTGTTTTATTTAACAGGATCACTCTGGCTACAGGGGGCGCCATCAGAAGCAGGAAAGCCACTGCTATGAACTCCATGTCTGTGTCCCCCTGGAATTCATATGTTGAAGCCCTAATGTTAGGTCATTAAATATGAAATGTCTGATTTCAAATCAAAAGTGTAGTTTATTATATCTCAAACAAGACGCAGTACAATTAATCAAAGTATGCACCTAAACTATAGACACAGTATTGCCATCTTAACAGTAACTTGCTCATGCCACCAGTGAAGGAGCCTGGAGAGCGAGTGGCGATGAAATCTTGAAAGGCCTTCTCCATAGCTTGTGGAGAACTGAATATTTTTCCTTCCAAGAAGTGGTCCAAAGCCTGAAGAAGTGGTAGTCAGTTGGTGCAAGGTCTGGTGAATACGGTGGATGACAGAGAGTTTCCAAGGCCAGCTTTCATAGTTTGAGCAGCATTGCTTTTCGTGACATGAGATCTTGCAAGGGGATTGGCCTGTCTCTATTGATCAATCTCGGCTGCTTAATCGCAAGTATCCTCATCATTTCATCAAATGAGTTGCAATAAACATCCACTGTAACCAATTTACCAGGTTTCATGAAGCTGTAGTGGATAATACCAGCGCTGGACCACCAAACACACATCATTAGTTTTTTGATGAATATTCGGTTTTGGACTGTGTTTTGGCACTTCATTTTTATCCAACCATTGTGCCAAACACGTGTGATTGTAAAAAAGAATCCATTTTTCATCACACATAACAATATGGTGTAGAAATGGTTCGCCTTTACATCCTAACAGCAAAGACAAACTTCGAGACGATTTCTCTTTTGATGCTCCTTTAATTCATGTGAAACCCATCTATCCAGCTTCTTTACCTTGCTGATTTGTTTCGAATGGTCCAATAGTGTTGGAAATGTAGCATCAAGCCTTGCTGCTAATTCTTGCATAGTTTGAGATGGATTTGCTTCCAATACAGCTTTCAGCTCATCATTACCTACCTTGGTCTTCAGGTGGCCCACATGGCTCATTTTCAAGATTAAAATCACCAGAATGGAACTTCCCAAACCATAGATATACTGTGTGTTCATTAGCCACACCCTTCCCAAACACTTCGTTGATATTTTGAGCTGTCTGAGCTGCACTGGTTCCACGGCTGAACTTATATTTGAAAATAACACGAATTTTTTACTTATCCATGGTTTCACAAAAATTGCTCTAAAAAAAACGTGACAGATAATCACAAGCCAAAACATGCATTTGAAAGACTGAGAATGTACCCACAATAAAATTAAAACAGGAAGTGTCAAAGTGAAATGTCAGAGATATCAACTGTCAAACTTAGTACTTAAGGAAATTGGACACTCCATACTTTATAACCTAATATGGTACTTGGAAGTGGGGCCTTTGGGAGGTAATTAGGTCATGAGGGTGGAGCCCTCATGAGTGGGATTAGTGCCCTTATAAAGAGAGACACATGACAAATGACCTCTGTCACTCTCTGCCATGTGAAGATACAGCAAGAAGGCTTCTGTCTGCAAACCAGGAAGAAGGTCTTCACCAGGAACTGAATAGGCCAGCACCTTGACCTTGAACTGTCCAGCCTCCTCCACAACTGTGAGGAATAAATTTCTGTTATTTAAGCCACTCAGTTTATGGTATTTTGCTATAGCAGCCCAAACTGACTAAGACAGAAATTGGTGCCAGCAGTGAGGTGCTGCTGTAACAAATACCTATTGCAATAATCCAGCTGAGAGATGATAGTGGCTGGGACCAAGTTAGTGGTCATGAAGGTGACAGTGGAACACAGACAGAATTTAAATTTACTTTGAGGATCACTATGATGGGATTTGCTGAGAAACCAGACACGGAGTGTGAAAAAGAAAGAAAACAAAAGATGATACCAAGAATTTCGACCTAATCAACTAGAAGAATGTAATTATCATTGAATGAGATGAGGAAAAGTTCAGGAGCATTTTGTGGAAACACCAGGAGCTCAGTATTAGACACATGATGTTTGAGATGGCTATTGGGCATCCGTGTGAAAATGTCTGGTAAGTAGTAAGATATGTGGGTCTTGAGTTCTGGGAAGCGATTCAGGCTAGCCATCAAAATGTGGGAGCCACTAGCATTTAGATCATAGTTAAAGCCATGAAACTAAACGATATCACCAAGAGAGTGAATTTAGAAAAAAATGAGAAGTGACTCAAGGACTGAGCCCTAAAGCACTCTGATATTTCAAAGCTAAGGAGGTAAGGAGGAACAGCAACAGAGACTAGCTAGGAAGGTAAGATAAAAACTAGGCATGTGTATTGCCCTGGAAGCCAAGAGAAGAAAGTGATTCAAGTAGAAAGATCAACTGTGCCTGATACTGCTGATTGGTTAAGTAAGAGAAGACTGACCACTCAACTTGCACTGTGCACTCCCTGGTGACCTTAATGAGTGGTGTCGGTGGAGCGTGTTCAAGAGAGAGGAGAGGGGGCAGACATTGGAGACCATGAGTGCATAGAAATATTTAATGAATTTTGCTTTAAGTGGAAAGAGAGAAAGAGAACAATAGCTGGAAGTATTAAGTTATTGTTTAAGAAGAATTAAATTAAATAAACATCAAGCATTTTATAAATAAAGATATTTAAGTCAAATGTGGAATTTTTTAAATATTTTTTAGGAACAACTAGTCCCCAATTTTTTCTCAACAATTATCTCTTGTCAGAACAAAGTGTGGAAAACCTAGGTCTCAGGAATTTGTTGCATAAACTGGCAATAAAACCTAATGAGGAGTGTTTTGAGGTCAATACTTTTTTTTTTCCAAATTGAGTTTCAGGGCCAAATAATCCACAATACCAGTATATTCAAAGATGTGTCTTGATATCAAAAGCTAGTATCATAATGCTAGCTAAACTGAGAAATATATTTCAGTATCCTTACTGTAATTTCTCATCTAGTTCTACAACTTTCTTCTTTAATTCCTGGTTCTCCTTAATTGCAGTATGAGCTGTGATTTCTGTTCTGATTTTAGAGGTGGAAAGTGCTGCTGATTCTTCTTCTAACTCCTGAACTCTGTCTCTCAGAGAAGTGAGGAGAGATGATTTTCTGGCATTATTTTCTTTGTAGCTCTCCATTTCAGCTTTCAACTCTTGACAGGACACTTCTTTAGAAAGCATCTTGGATCGGAGGTCTTGAAGCTACCATGGAAAAAAAGTTAAGGAAAAAAAAGGGAATAAGAACTTAACAGTATAAGTTTGAAGTATCTTTAAGAACCCCAAAACCCTAATTTAAAATTTCACTGTTTTATTCATGTCTTAATCCAATTTTCTTCTTTGAAATATTTGTGTCTGTCTTAGCAAATGGGAAATTATGCCTAAGTAATGAACTTCATATTCTGTCTGTTCCAAAAACAATTGTGCAATGTCTTATGTTGATTTGTGATATATATCACAAATATAGCCAGGAGACATATGTGATGTGTATTTCAAAAGAGCAATAAAATATTTTGCAATGGTAACCCATTTTCTAAATCTGTATTGCCGCTATTGCCTGCTGATGAATGTGAAACAAGGAACCTACAAGTCGTACGCTCTGTGACTTCATAGCTATTAACTGTTTCCCAAGTAAATGCAAACTATTCAATGTATCACCAAATTTCTCCCACTTGTCTTCTGGACTCTAATTGTGGGTCATAAGGAAAAACAATGTTCCAATTTCTGGGAAAAAACTATGGAGAAAAGAGAAATCCTTATGGGATTTATACAAAGGAAGCATTTTAACTTTTATGCGTTCTGTGGCATCAAAATGCTAAACAATGTATGTGCCCTATAGAGTTAGGATGTCGGGTGTACCCTATAAGAAAACTTTATGAAAGCATATACTTATTTAGAACTATAAGTGTATATGTATACATTTATTCACACACACATTATCATCTTTCTGTGGGGTCCTGGCAGCCTTAACGAGACCTCACAGGCCAGTCTAGCATGCCTCGGGGCCACCAGCCCATAAGCAGACGGAGTTTAGGGAGACTCTCTCAGAACTCCTCTCTAGACCTGATGTAGACTAGAGGGTAGATGGATCCCAATCATCTTCCAAGAATTTTCCCAACCAGTTGGAACTATCACGGGGAAGGAGTTCAGAATTCCCTCCTAAGAGCTCCAAATTACAAGCAATCTACATTAACGGAAGGAATTCTGACAGAGGCTAAAAGTTCTCCGAGGCCCATGGAGCATCAGCCCAAAGTCCTCAGGTGCCCCCATCTCGCAAGGCTGTAGAGCTCCTCTGGGATCCACAGTCCAGCCCCGGCCACTGTGCTTCACAGCATGGCAAATGCATAACCTTCCGGGAATTCTAGGAGATTGGCGCACAGTGAGGGAATAAGTGTCAACTTTGCCAAAAGGTTTAAATCTGTATCCCACTGTCCTGTTTCTAATTGCCTCTATGCTCTGCTTCATTTTATAAGAAGATAAGAAGGCCCACTTCTGATTGGTGAAGATGCATAATCTTACCTCAGACTGAGCACATTCAAATTTGACCAAAGTTGCTGCAAGTTCACTTCGAGCATTTTCAGCCACATTCCGATAGTGGTTTAATTGCTCCCGAGTGACCGGGACTTCCAGAAGATGATCGTAAGTTTCCTGGTAGAGTTCCCCAAAAGATTAAATACAAAAAAGAGTGTTAAACAATCTTTTCTGTGCAGTTGTGCAAAGCAAGATCAAAGACAGAAGCATTCTTTGTATTCCAAATGTGTAAAAAATGCTACCCAGAAAGTGCTGTTTTCAGACCATTTTGTTCTCATTCTCAAAATTCAAAAGGAGGCAGGAGGCAGCCCAGGAACAAATGATGTACTCCCCCAGGGTAATGGTGAGATTTAGCATTAGCATTTAAGAATTGGCCTTTGCCACTGTAGAGAATTTCCTTCCACCCAACTCAAATGCTATTTAGCTCTGCCCAGAACCAGGAGAGTCAGAAGAGAATTAATGCTGCATTGGGGGCAGGGGGGCAGTTTTCATTGTTCTTCTGTTTCCAGACCACAACGATGATCAACTCTTCTCTTGTCTGTTGAATAAAGGGTCTCGTTTACATATCAAAAGGATTGTGTAATCTAAATGTAAAAGTCTGTCTCCTTCATAATTATTCATTAAGCCTTTTACTTTCAATCTTATCACCTCTCATGGGGTCATGAAGTTGACTCAAATGAATGCTTGAGGTTAGAGACAGTGTAGTGGTACAGGGACAGCCCGTGGCTCACCTAGACAGGAGCAACTCTCAGTTCCACTGATGGGTGCTGGTGCAGAAATCAGGCTCCTAGCCTGGCCAAATCATTCCAATGTTTTAAGACAAGCCATATATCCAGATTTTTTCAAGTAAAAATTCCCAGTGTTTGCAGCTTGGCAACCGATTTAAATGTGTAAAAAAGAAATACATATGAGCCAGATAAGCACACCTGCAGAGCAGATTTGCTGGCTTTGGCCTGTGGGTCGCAGTCTGCAGCCTCTGGCCCTGTTTCAGTCTGACTCATGCCATATGCCTGCCTCCTTCAGGATTTCTTCCTAAGCTTGGACAGAGACCTACACCCACCGCTATGAAGTTTCCAGGGCCTGTGGTCTTTGTGAAAGGCGTTCAAGAAAGCCATTCATTTTTGAAGGAATATCAAAGAGGTCACATAAAGGAGGATTTCCTGGAATATCTAAGTGGCCTCAGGGGACTCACCAGTAAAACCCATTTATGACTGCCAGAGACTTCTCAGCTGCCAGTGACTACTGTTTGATATACTTATGAATACAAGTCATCTCAAAGCCCTTAACTTCACAACACACGTTGTCATGACTAGTGTGATTCAATCCACAAAATGCCAAACAAAACCTTCAGGGCACTTAGTAACAGCTGGTGTTTGCCAATCACAACACAGTCAAGAAGACGGTAGATATGTACTCTTGGGGGCGGAAGCATTAAATAGTTTAACTGAATCTCTTACTAGAGAACCACATCCTGTTCAGACTCGTTCAATAGTCAAAAGGGTCTTCTCCACCCTGACCAGGTATATTTCCTCAGCGAGGCCGTGTGAGGATGTAGGTCACTTAGGAGAAATTTGACCCGTAGTATACATGCCACATCATTTTATAAAATTCTTTAGGAAAATAAGTTCCCCAATGAATTATGGGGAAATATGATTATTTCTTCCAATGACTAACATTTTCTTTTTTAGGAAATGATATACAGTCATACCATTATTTTATATGTCCTTCCTATAATAAATATTGTATCCAATAATATAATATTATGAGCCAGATAAGACAGTTCAGAAATGGCCCTTTGCTTTAGGAGGCTGCAATCTACTGCAGAACAGTACCAAAAGCATTAGCATCTTCAAACGTTCATGGGTAAAAGAAACTATGTATTAAGATATCATGACCTTGACACTGGAGCAGGACCTACATTAGGGGGACTCTTTTGATTACTGAATTTAGAAAATAGTTGTTAGGCCCAAATCACCCTTCAGAGTCCAGCTGACTGGGGATTATTCACCAACTAATATTTATTGAAAGCCTACTCTGCATCAGGCACTGAGCTTACAGACTAATAAGAGAAAGAGCATTTATCAAATAACCATATTAATGACCGCAGAATTACAAACTGAAATAAACACAAGGAACAGGGGAAAAAACAGATAACAAAGGAAACTGAATTAAGATTAGAGAGGTAGAAGGAAAATAAGAGTTCCCTAAGGAAGTGATGATTAAATAAATTAAACAGGCAAGACGTATTGAGGCAGAAGCAGCACACATCATTCAAAGAGCAAAATGCCCGTGCAAGGGCCCTGTGGCAGGAGTCTGCCCTGTGTAGGCAAAGATCTGAGAGCAAACAGTGAGGCTCAGGCACAAAGTCAGGTAAAGAATAGTGGCAGCAAGGCTTGAAAGGCAGCTCTGAGCTCATTAATATATTTTAATATCTGGCAGGGCTTCTTTTTCAGAATACTCCTAGCTGTTCTTGCTTGTTAATTTTACCATATAAAATTTAAAATCAGCTTGCTAAATTCCCAAAAATCCTGTTGGTATTGTTATTGAAATCATGTTAATTTTATAAATAAATTTATGGAGAACTGATATCTTTTAAGTGTTGAGTCTTCCAACTAATATCATTTTTTCCCATTTGTTCAAGTATTCTTATGTATCTGTCAGTAGCAATTTAGATTTACTATATTTTGTACTTTATCTGTTTTGTTGATATTGTAAATTGGATCTATTTATTCCTGTATATTTAATATGAACCTAGATACCTTTTTGATATTTCTTACAGTTTGAAATGGTTTTAATTTGATTCTCCTGGATTTTATACTGTAAACATGAAAATCATCTATAAATAAGAATAATTTCACTTCCTCTTTTCCAATTTTTATGCCGCTATTTTTTTTGACTGATTGCCCTGGTTAATAATGCCAAAACATTGTTAAATAGTAATAGCAATAATGGATATTTTTTCTTATTCCTAACTTTCATAGAAATGTATTTATATTTCCCTGTTAAGCATGATGGTAAAATTTGGAATTTGGGTTGAAACAGATACATTTTATCATGTTAAGGAAGTATCCATCTATACCTATTTTACTAAGAGGTTTTTTTAAATCAAGAATGGATTTTTATCAAATCCATTTTTGATCTCTATGAAGATAATGATATTTTTCTCCCTGGATCTGTTGATAAAGGGTACTGTATGAATAACTTTTCTAATATTGACTTAATCTTGTGGCAGCCAGAATAATGTCCTCCCAACCTATGACTATGTTACATTATATGGTATATTAATTTCCTAGGAAATTTGCTGTAACAAATTTCCCCAAACTGAGTGGCTTAAAACAATGGAAATTTATTCTCTCACAGTTCTGAAGTCCAGAAATCCAAAACCAAGAAGTCAGCAGGTGTGCTCTCTCGGAAGGTTCTAGGGAGAATCTGTTCCATGATTTTCTCTTAGCTCCTGCTGTTGCTGGCAATCCTTGGCATTCCTTGGCTTGTGGACACATCATTCCAATCTCTACCTCTCTTATTAAATAGAATTCTTCCCTATGTCATTGCCTCTGTGTCTGTTTTCCTTTTCTTGTAAGGTTACTAGTCGTATTGGATTAGGGACCACCCTAATCCAGTGTGACCTTATCTTCGAGCTGAGTTGTTTAAGAGCTTTATTGTTGTGGCTTTTTGTTTTCTGAGTTTGTTACTGACTTCTTTATTGTTTTGTGCTCAGAGAATGTCATCGACATTCAGAGCTAATATTCACTGGTGCATGCCAGTGTGGCTGAAGAGTGTCCATTCAGAATTGAGTCCATTCTCATGCTATAGCAGTCATTGTGTATTGTGATCATTATCCTTTCTATATTATTTCTACTTCAGTGGATCTATTGAGGTTTTTGTGAATGTTCAATTCTATAAATATCCCACGGGCACTTAAAAAGTTGTATTCTCTGCAGGGCTTGGAATATAGAATAAATTAGATCTACTTTACTGGTTATTTAATTAGGTATTTTTGCCCTTGCTTAATTTCTACCCTTTTATAGAGGTAGGAGCTTTCTTGAGCCACTTTTATGAGCACACTTAACCCATCAACTAAGAAAGGTGAGTTAAAGCCTTCTATTACTAATTTAATCTGTCTCCTTGTAGCATGTGTATCCTTCCTTTATCGATGCTGATGCTATTTTACTCCATGCAAAGATACTCAAAACTTTCACATCTTCATTGTGAATTGTGGCGTGTAACATTAGAATGTGCCATTATTTGTCTCATTTAATCACTTCTCCTATGAATTCAATCTTCTCTGATATTGAGATTTTGTTCTCTGGTTTCTTTGTGTTTGCATCTGACTGCATATACGTGTGTTCCATCTTCTTATTTCCAATCTTTCTATATCACTTTGATTTGAAAGTAAATAAAGTCAGGTTTGTCTTTGTGATTAAGGCTAAAATTCTTTCTCCCCACCCCTGCCCTCGAGGAGGCCTTCCACTAATTTTGCATTTTGGGATTTCAGCCATCTCATTGTGTCAAAAATAGAGTCTGTTTCTTGTTTTCTTTGTTGTATGTGGCTAATTTCTAGGAATGCAAGGGGGAAAGACCAGTGGTATGCCACCATTTTCAAACTAGAAGTGTCCAGATAGTTTTCTAAACTAAATGGCCCTTTGGTGGCTTAGAGGCATTTAAAAATTTTTTAATTAAAAATCCCTTTTAAAAATTCTCCTTTTGAAAAACATCTAAAACCATATGATACTCATGCAGGAAATCAACAGAGAGATCAATAGAAACCCCAGGTACAGTCCTTAATCTCTAATCCTCAGAAGAATTTAGTGTATGAAAAAAGAGACATCACAAATATTTTCTAGTGGGGAAAGAAAATACTGTTTAATAAATAGTATTGTGGGAGTAGGTTAGATACCACCAAAGTGGCTTTACCATAAAAGTGAGTTCTCCTTCATTTGCCCTTTGCCCTTCCGCCACGGGATGACCCTCGCCAAATAACAGCATGATGCTCTTGGACTTCCCAGCCTCCAGAACTTTGAGCCAAATACACTTCTTTTCTTTATAAATTACTCAGTCAGGGGTATTCTGTTATAGCAACAGAAAATGGACTAAGATACCATCTGACCCAGCAGCTTCACTTTCCAATCATCTCCCCTTGAAAAATATTCACACATGTGCATAGAGATATGTATAAGGATATTCATTATACCATTATTCGTAATAGCAACAAGAAGGGCAATAATGAAAAATGTAAATTCCTGTTGACAGGGAAATTACCAAATAAAGGCATTTCCATACTGTCAAATTCTGTGCAACAGGGAGTATAAGAGAGATCTGTATGTTTGGGCATAATAATGACCCTAAAATATATATACCACTGAACAAAAATAAGAAAGTGTAGATCCATAGTTTGATACTCTTTTTTTCTACAATACAGACAGGAGGAAAAATACTATGTATTTGCTACAAATATATTTAGAGACAAAAAAGAAAAGTCTGACAGAGCACACGTCACCTGATGATAGTACTTACCTCTGGGGGTGACACCACTATTGGAGCTAGGGGGAGTGGGGCAATGGTTTAATTTTTTTAAGAAAGATGTCCTTAGGCATTATTTGTATAACTAAATATAATTGAAAGAAAAGAAAAGAAAAAAAACCACTGGAAGTAAATGTTCAGTGTGGCCTGGAGTGGTGGCTCACGCCTGTAATCCTAGCGCTCTGGGAGGCCGAGGCAGGACGATCGCTCAAGGTCAGGAGTTTGAGACTAGCCTGAGCAAGAGCGAGACTCTGTCTCCTCTAAAAATAGAAAGAAATAGGCTGGACAACTAAAAATATATAGAAAGAATTAGCCGGGCATGGTGGCACATGCCTGTAGTCCCAGCTATTCGGGAGGCTGAGGCAGAAGGATCTCTTGAGCCCAGGAGTTTGAGGTTGCTGTGAGCTAGGCTGACAGCACAGCACTCTAGCCCAGGCAACAGAGTGAGACTCTGTCTCAAAAAAAGAAAAAAAAAAAAAAAAGAAATGTTCAGTGTGGTTATCTTTTGGTTATAGGATAGATTTTATTTTCTTCTTTATTATATGTTTCTATATTTACAAATCCTTTACAATGACTGTGTATTACTTTCATAATCAGATAAATAAACATCCTCTCTTAGATGTTAAAAAAAAAAAAGAAAAAGAAACAAGGACAGACAAAACTCACCAACCCTGCTATGCTGTGCTTTTATGAAGAACATGATGACAAAGAAACAACCATAGGTAGCATAGACTTGAACAGACAAGAGAGCTGACATTTCAGGGGGTTTGCTCTCAATTAAGCCCTCCTGGACTTCATAAAAGTTTCTGAAAGTTCTTCAACTTTTCCTATAAGTATTAAACAATTTTTGCTTTAAAAAAAGTTTTTTTACCTTATTCAAAATGGCATGATTAAATAAAAACTCATCCATTTGTCCTCACATGAGGACAATCTATATTATTAGGTACCTCTCAACTAATCCATGAAGCAATTTTATATTAATTTGAACGGGCCAACTACATATGATTTGATTCTGCTACTGGTATTTATGATAATGATTGAAATTGCCTCACAGGGTGGTTCATAGTCTTTTTCAGAATAAAGGATGGATTCAAAGCTCAATGGCATAAAGCAAAGATAAGCTTATTCCTAATTTAGTATACAATGTGCCCCATTATCTGACCTAAGGACAATGTCTCGGGCCAGTCTTGCTACTATGGTATTTAGTTGTCTTATTATCCCATGGACAGAAAAATAAGATGAAAATCACTGCCTGCCTCTGACACACAAAAGCTCCTATCCATTCCATTCTCATCATCCTGTCCCATAAGCAATCTCTCCTTTGTCCCTGCATCATCCATACTGCAGTGCACGGCTGCATTACCACAGGCTCTTCCATTATGGAATGTTTCCTTCTCTCTCTCTCTCTCTCTCTCCCCCCTCCCTCCCTGCCACTGCTCCTTTCTACTATCCAGCTTCTTCCCACCAGGTAAAGTGTCTTTGATAACTTACAGTGCATAAATTAAGTCTTGCAAGTTGTATTTCTCCGATCTAATCATTCCTCCAATTTTTGACTACTTATCAGTTCTTCTCCCTACTTGGAAGGACTTTCTTGACCTTCCTGCTTCTCTTTTTCCTTCTAACTGCACTTGGCTTCTGGGACTCACTAGTGCCTGCAAGGGAGAGTGTGATGGGTGTGGGATACAGAAAATGAATCTAAGCATCTGCATCTTAGTGGTTACGGGGTAAGTTTTGGAAGAAGGCATTCTGCATAAAACCAAGAATTGTGAAAATGCTGATCATATTATTTATGCACTATTTTCCTATTCCTTTTGTCTTGGACATCACTCTTATTCACTTAAAAACCCTTCTTATTCAACATCCCTATTGAAAAAGATGCAGTATTCCAAAATATTCTTAATATTATTGTTCTACTAAAATAAATTGAGTCTTCTTTTCATTGGGTGGGCAGGGGCCACAGTTAGAAAAACTTAGGTATCAAACCCTTTGGGGGGTTTACTTTACTAGTCCTGATGTAATCCTAAACATACATATACACACACACACACATCATCATCATCATCATAACAACTAATATTTACTGAGCCAGGAACTGTTCCTATTCACTCCTTATAATAATCTTTTTAGTGGGGACTGTTCTTATGCCTTTACCTAAAAATAAGGCAATTAAGGCCTACAAAAGGGAAACTATATTGCCAGATAGAAAACAACTAGAAAAAGAGAGAGAGAGAGAGAGAAAAGAATGAAAGAAAGAAAGAAAGAAAAAGAAAAGAAAAGAAAAAACTAACAGTAAATCTGGAAGCAACGACTGCTTTTCTGTGCTATATAATTTAAAAAGCAAGTTTAAAATATGTGTAATGAATGGGCATGTAAAATGTCCCAGCCACTGCAGGGGGCACTTTGGCAGATACCCTATGGCTCTATCTCTAATTCTACGTGAATGTTTATGGTCTGCAATGTCCATCAATACAGGAATTAGTAAACGACAGTACATCACTCATAAGATGGGAATCTGGAAAAGCAGTTAAAAGAACCAGACTAAATCTATTTGGAGCGAGATAGCTAGATCTGAAAAACATATTGTTTTTTTAAATAAAGGAAATTAGAGAACAAAACAAACAGTATGATACAATTTATGTTTTAAAAGCACATGCTAAACAAAATATATTTTCTATCAACACAAATATGAATGTGAGAAGTATTTTTTAACGTTCTGAAGAACACTCATCAAACTTACATAATAATTACCTCTGGAGAATGGGGGAAGAGGATCAAGATGGGATGTGGTCATCAAAGGGAACTGTCACTGCATTTGTAATGTTCTAATGTTTAAAGGAAAAGCGACTATAATTTTAGCATTAAAATCAGTTTCTTAAGTAAAAGACAACTGAAAATATCTGGAGTCCAATTTATTAGGTTCTCAGGTTCACATCTTAATCTTCCTATACTTCAGACTTCAAGAAACTTCATACTACGTTTGTGAATTCCTTATTGCCTGCAGAGGCAATAGGAAACCCTGAACTTGAACCCCAGCGTGCACAAAGAAGTAGAAAGAAGAATCACTGAGCTCCAGCAATCCTTGGAATGCATTTGTTGTGCAAGTACACATTCTGACTACATTTGGAACAGGAAATTCATCATTAAAATAAATGGAATATAAATAATGTTATAGCCAAAATATTAAGTGTCTTCAAAGGTTAAGACAAGAATTCAATGATTTTTATGTTTTTATTCACTGGAGTAAGACTTCCAATTAGCAAAGCACAAACCAGCGAGAGAAAATTGTCTAAGTAACTTCCATGTCACGCTAAATCCCTGCTTTGCCTTCCGAGGTGGTCCTTAGCTCTGCTCAAAGAAAACTCGGTGCAAATCGTGCTGCTTCATCATGTCTAGCTGCCGTTTCTTCTGTGAAAAGGAATCTAGAACATGCAGTGAACACAAACTCCTGATGGTAACAAAGCCTCCGCAGTGGCCCGCTGTGTAAACAACTGAGAAGAGAGGAAATGTTAGCAACATGTAATCTCTTCGTGAGAAAGAAATCAAATCATTTCTAACCTTCCTATAAGAATCCTTCCAAGGAGACAAAGAAAGGTCCACAATTAAGTCTTTAGAATTGTTTTTTTCACTACTTTGTTCCCAGAATAAATCGGATTAAAGGCAGCTTTCAAACCTTACGCCGTGGTGCTTAGCAACTCTGATGACGTACCATGAAGGTGACAAGAGTGTCCTCAACACGCTCTTTAGGACGGATGTGGGTGGACTCCTGTCCTGCCAAGCTCACCCTCCCTCCACTGAAGAGAGCAGCAGGAGGCAGCTCAGGAACGTAGGAAGGAATCAGAGGCCACGAAGAAAATCAGCGACTGGCCAGTGCACACACCTTCCGAGCAATCCTCTCACTCTCCCTATATTTACAACTTAAAAAGTCTTCCCAAGCCATTTTTCCTCTGCCCAGTGCTCTGGACAACTGGACGGATCACAGCTCCCACTGCTCGCTGTCAGCTGTCCTCCCACAGCAACCCACACTTCTCCTAGCGCTTGGCACAGGGTAAGGGACAGGTTGTGTGTGTGAGTGAGTAGTCAACATCTCCCTGCCTCAGAAGGCTGTGGTGTTTAGTCACACTAGCACCTGCTTGGGACCTCACAATGCAAATGCTCAAGTGAATGAATGGATGCTCATTTTACTAATATCCTAGTCCTCCCATCTGATTGTTTAAAGAAGGATGGATGCCCTTTTTACCAACGTCCTGATCCACAGGACTGACTCCACAGTCCCATTCTTTTCCTATGTGCAATACCAAGTATCCTCAGCCCCTGGAGCTGGCTGTTTCTACCCAACACCACGCCCTGGAAGTGGCTGGTGTGGGAAGTTCACAGACTCTCCACTATCAGGAAATAGCCTGCTATACTCCATCTCAGCTTGTCCCTCTCCAGAAGCATTAACAAACCAAAAGGCATGAATGTTTCCTGTAGCTATAAGCTCTGACAGGAGAAAAGTTCCCTTCTGTGAGTGATCTGGAACATACTTCCCCTGTAGCATGGCAGGGTCATAAACTAAAGGCAAGTGCCCACCTTGCTAGTGTTTCCTGTAATCTTTACTGTTGACAAAAGGCCTAGATTTCAGAAAATGACTTCAACCTCCATTCAAAGCTTCAGGTCAGCCAGGTGCGGTGGCTCACAACTATAATCCCAGTATTTTGGGGGGCCAAGGTGAGAGGATCACCTGAGGCCAGGAGTTTGAGACCAGCCTGGGCAACATAGTAAGATTCTGTTTCTACAAAAAAATTTTTAAATTAGCTGAGCATTCAAGCAATCCTCCTGCATCAGCCTCCCAAGTAGCTGGGAATACAGCACGTGCCACCATGCCTGGCTAATTTTCTTATTTTATGTAGAGATGACGGTCCCACTATTGCCCAGACTAGTGTCAAACTCCTGGCCTCAAATGATCCTCCTGCTTCAGCCTCCAGAGTGCTAGGTTTACAGGTGTGAGCCACTGGTCCTGGCAAGCATTAGCCTCTGAGTCCATGTATGATGTACTTGTGGGCCTAGCCACAGCCTGTCCTTTGTGGGGGGCTCCAAATCCATTTATTCTAACAAATTCCTCAAGCATGGAAGGACTCAAAGTGAATTTACCATGCATTAGTCAAGGCTGTCCAAAGAAACAGAACCAATAGGATGTGCATATACACAAAGAGAGAGAGATTCATTTTAAGGAATTGATTCACATGATTGTGAGGTCTGGCAACCCTGAAATCTGCAAGGCAGGCCAGCAGCCTGGAGTTAATATTGCAGCTCAAGTGCAAAGGAAGTCTGAAGGCAGAATTCCCTGTTTTTCAGGAAATCTTATTCTTTTCTCTTAAGGCCTTCAACTGATTGGATGAGGCCCACCCAACTTATAGAGGGTAATCTACTTTATTTCAGTCTATTCATTTAAATGGCAATCTCATCTAAAAAAAAAATACCTTCATAGCGATACATAAAATTAGCCATCACATCCTGCATTTCAAAAAGAGTGTGACCTTAAGGTTGATACCAATTACACGAGGTTACAAAAATCTTCATGCAAATATCACTGCCAGAATTGGAGGAGGAATAAATTGTCTCTTGGTCACAATGATGTAACATGGAACTATATCACTGCATCTTGAACAAATCTAGGTTTGTAAACTTGAATACATCTAAATATTTTAATTTTGCTTTTAAGTAAATGTCAGTCTGCCCATTTGCCTTCATGAATAAGAGCACAGATATTTATCTTTACCCAAATGTCGTGGTTTTAAAATCATGAACCAGAAATGACACTAAATACTTGTTTAAGTACTATCAGAAAGCAACCACTTAACTGCCAATATGGTCAAAACCATAATCATCATTTTTCTCAGCTATTCCCTAAAATTATAATTATCAATTCTAAATGAATCCATCCAGTAAGTCAACTCATCCCATTACTTGGAGGGATCATTTTGTGGGTAGACACTGCTGGTGGGCCCATGACCATGTGGCTCAGGCCCACACTGGGGGATCAACAGAAGCTTTCCAGAGTTAGAGAGTTCTTGATTTTTAAGAACTGGGCTTTCTGAAAAAGAATAATTTTTTTTGAATTTCAATAGCATGTTTTTGCATAAGAATAGCAAAGCCTTGAAGATTCACAGCAGAAATATCATTGCTTTAAATCCTAGAGTGGGGAACAATCCATGATGGAGAGCCATTTTCCCACCTGAAAGGGAACAATTGGCACCAACACAGTGGGAAGGAAAACCAGAGGGAGACAGGACCAGTGCTTAGATGCTGCCTGCCATTTTGGGACCCACAATCTGAGATGGGTGCTGGGAATAAAAACTCCAGCTAGATCCCTGGCTTCCCAGAAAGCGGCCCACAGAGACAGGAGCCTCTCAGAAAACACTGCAGGCAGCACAGCTCCTGGGAGTAGAATCAAGGGCAATGACTGAGTGGGCAGAGGACAGTGCCATAAGGTCCCAAGCTCCAGCTCCAGCACCCACTTCTCAGGCAAGGAAGGGAAACCATACCTTGTTTCCCATTTTCCCAAGAAAACCAAAAAGGCCACTTAGGTAAGGCAATAGATCTAAAGAGACTTGGGATGGGAATATGGGGCAGGCAACAGGCTGGACCTTCAGAAGTCAGGGCAGAGCCCAGGACTTCAGCAGAGACAGACGGCCAAGTCCAAGAGGGAAGAGTTAGAGCTGGAGCCAAGAAGAAGACAGGATGTCCCTAGGTCCTCCAAGAAGAAGAAAAAGAAGAAAGAGGAGGAGGAGGAGAAGGAAGGGGGGTGGAGGGGAAGGGGGAGGAGGAAGAGAAAGAAGAATGAAAAGGAGAAGGAGAAGAAAGAGGAGGAAAAGGAGGGGGAGGAGGAGGGGGAGGAGGAGGAGGGGGAGGAGGAGGAGAGGAGAAGAAGAAGAAAATAGTGCTTAGTCTAAATGCTCATCCTCTGGGCCCCACCCATCACACTCGCAGAAACTTATCCTTTTCTGGCCTTCCCTTCCCAGTCCCCTCACAGCTTATCTTCCTCCACCTACTCCACAACCTCATATTTGCTGGGTTCTGTCCTTAACACTCTTTCCCCACCACTCAAGACATTCCCATTGGCCTACTCCATGCCCTCCTGAGATTTCAGCCACTTCCAGTGTTTGATGGCTCCAAAATCTGCACCTCTAGCTCGAAGTCACATTTCCAACTGGCCACTGACCATCAACTGCATGTCCTGCTGGCACCTCAAGGTCAGAATCAGCTCCCAACCACCCCCACCATTGCCCCAGTAACCGCAGCAAAACCTGCCATCCCTCCTACCCCTTCATCTGCTAGAGCACCTGTGTAATTACACTTGCTTTATTGTGTCTTTCCCTCTAGATCCTTATCCGAGACCATATATTTACTCCAGCTACGCTTGTCTTCTTCCTTTTTAAAACTTTTATTTATTACCAATTATTATTTACCTAACTAAACTGTAAGCTCAATAGGTGGAATGAGTACCTTCTACTTTGTAACCCCATTTATTGCCTGGCACACAATTTTTTTTTTAATTTCTCTTTGAATCCTACAGAAAAGTTGCAGGAATAATTCAATGAACTTAATTATGTATGTTTCATTTAGATTCACCAATTGTGAGAACATTCTGCTACATTTGATTTATTCCTTTTTCTATGCGAATATTACAATATAATTGCTGGATCATTTGTAAGCAATTTACAGATGTCATGGCCCCTTATCCCTAAATGCTTCAGCTTGTGTCTCCTAAGAACAAGGACATTCCTCTTCATACAATGGTCAAATTCAAGAAATTTAACAATGACACAGTATTATTCACCAATTATCCCAACAGCATTCCTTAGAGCAACTGTAAATGCATTGCATGTGGTTGTCAGGTATCTTTAATCTGTTTAATGTGGAACAGTGTCTCAGCCTTTCTTTGTCTTTCATAATTTCAATAATGAAATAAATTGACATGAGGCTCCTACTGTGACGCACTGAGAACACAACACCTTTCACAGAATCATCAAAAATGCTAAAAATGATTAACCTGAATCTAACCATGAAGAAACATTAGATATACCCAAATTGAAGAACATTCCACAAACTGCACTCTTTTTAAACACCTCGAGTTTGTTCCCACTGAGGGCCTGGTGTTGCTCTTGCTGTTTCCACGAACATTCTTCCCAGCATCATTCAGACTTAGTACATCCTCTCCTGGGAGAACCAAACCCACCCACTCTATCCAAACAAGACCTGCCTTCACCGCATCCAATCCCTATCCTGTTATCCTGCTCTCTTTTCTTTTCAAAGCATTTGCCACTCTCAGAAACTACCTTGTTTATCTGTTTACTTTTTTATAGAATATAACTTTTAGGAGAGTGGGACCTGTTTTAAAACAATGCCTGCTTTGAAATAGGCACATGGTCAGGGAGTGGTGGCTCACACCTGTCATCTTAGCACTCTGGGAGGCGGAGGCAGGAGGATTGCTTAAGGTCAGGGGTTCAAGACCAGCCTAAGCAAGAGTGAGACCCCCGTCTCTACTGAAAATAGAAAGAAATTAGCCAGGCAACTAAAAACAGAGAAAAAAATTAGCCGGGCATGGTGGCTCACACCTGTAGTCCCAGCTACTCAGGAGGCTGAGACAGGAGGATCTCTTGAGTCCAGGAGTTTGAGGTTGCTAAGAGCTAGGCTGACACCACAGCACTCTAGCCCAGGCAACACAGTGAGACTCTGTCTCAAAATAAATAAATAAAATAAAATAGGTACTCATTTTATAGTTCCTGAAGGAAAGAGTTTCTGTATCTTCAGTGCCTAACAGGGTGCCTAAGACTCAATAAATGTTTGCCAAATGGGTGACTAACACAGTGTATGATTCACTAAGCAGAATACCTATTGTTCACATTTCCTCCTAAGTTCTCATTTTTTCTTACTCCCAATATTCATACGATTTCTACATCAAGTGTTCCTTTTCAGTATTCTGCTATCTGTTTCTTTTACCCTGAAGTAGAAGAGACTTCGGGAAATGTGGCAATTATAGTCAAGTCTAATATCATTCCCCTTTGCACTGACATTGAGGCTAGACTAAGATGACCTTAATGTTGCTGAAAAGTACATTTTTATAAAAAGCTAGGAAGTAAAATTCAAGAGGAAAAGTCTAAGGGTAAATTCAGTCGATGAAAAGAAAGTCATTTCAGTTATTCAGAAATATAATTCAGATATTTATTTTCATGAGACCAACACACCCCCTACTGCACTAAGGAGGAAACTTAGTTATTTTTATAAGCAATATTTAAAATATTTTATTTAATCAATATCTAAGCATGTAGCTATAAAAGCTATAATCAATAGCTGTCCTTGTTATCAGTAAGAGAATGAGTGAGGTGCTACTGGTCTGCCTCAGCAATGCTTTTGAACTTCTCTGCCTTAGATCAAAGCTACCAAAGCACTAATTTCAAAGGAAAAAAAATTGGAAGCAAAACAAAGAAATAAAGAAACCTTGGGTAAAAGAACATAGCATAAATAATTCCTAGTACAGCAAATGTTACTCCCTTTTTCAATTAAAAAAATTTTAAGTTGTCCTTGACCACAGGAAAAATAAGCCTTTATAATTAGTCAACTCAAGTACAAACCAAGGAGTATTTACTATTGTTTGAAGTATACTACACATTGTATTTGGTAACACCAAGTAAATACACAATCTCTTTAAAATATGCAAATAAAAACCTACTCTCTGTGTTCAAAAAGTTCTCTCCTACCTGTTCTTTGAAGGTTTTATCTCACGCTACATTCTGAAGCCAGATGGTCAAACAATTGTTAGATACCAAGAGAAACCAAACGTTAAAGTTAAAATAAAGTTGTATGTCTAAATAAATTAACTGTTTATCATCTGTTTTTTAAAACTTTTTATTCTGAAATAATTTTAGAATTACAGAAATGTTGCAAAACAGAACAGAGAGTTTCTATATACCCTTTACAGAGCTTTCCCTAATGTTAGCAACCTACATAACCGAGGTACATTTATTAAAACCAGGAAATTGACATTCTTATAATACTACCAATTAAACTACGGACTTTATTCCAATTTCACCAGTTTTTTCACTAATGTCCTTTTTGTGGTCTAGGAGCCAATCCAGGCTCCCACATACCATTTAGTTTTCATTCCTTCTTAGTCTCCCCCAATCATGACCTTGACACTTTCGGAGATTATTGGTTGGTATTTTGTAGAATGTCCTTCAAGGTGAGTTTGTCTAATGGTTTCTCATGATTATATGGTCATGATTTAGTTTTAATAGTATAAAGGCTTTTTATTTAAAACAAAAGGAAAACTAATTACTCATCTAATACAATCTCTACCAATAGAGTACACTTTCTAGGCTTTGGTCCAATTGATTATTTCATAGTCTAAATGTATTTATTTATTCCCTTGGGCAAAGGGGAAAAAAATATCCTGTTAACTTTTATGGCCATATCTCAAATATTTTATATGTTTTTATTCTTCACAATGACTTAACCAAGTATGCATTTGGGCACTTTTAACAGCTCTCCTACCAAATTTTTGTGTGGTTGATCTACCAAATACTAAGAGGTATGTTAAAAATATTCTCTTTCGTTGTGGATTTGTCTATTTGTTCCTACAGATTTTTACCTTTGTCAATTTTTGTTTTTATATCTCGAGGCTATATTATTAGGTACATACAGGTTTAGAATTATTACAGGTTTCTGATTAATGAAACTTTTTATCATTATGTAGTGACTCTCTTCACCTCTAGTAATGCCTTTTGGCCTTAAAAGTATTTTGCATAATGTTAATATAACTAATCAGCTTTATTTTGTCTATTTGCCTGATATGTCTTTTTATACACTTTTACTTTCAACTTTCCCATATCCCTTTGTTTAGATGTCTTTTTCATAAATAGCACATACTTGGATTTTTTAATGTGATCTGATGATTTTTGTCAGTTAACTGAGCATTTGGTCCATATACATTTATTGTAATTGCTGATATATTTGTATTGCTTTCAACTATCATTTTGTGTTTTCTTTTTTCCTTGCTCTTTCTGTTTCTTTTTCTCTCCATTTTTGATTTTTCAGGGAGAGGGGAGGATTTAGGGTTTTTTTTCTTTATACCTATAAAAAAGAGGCTTCTAGCTTAAATTCATATGAAGACGTGATTAGAGTCAGATCTTTCCTTAAATTTGATTTTAATAAAAAGGAGGAGCAACAACAATAACAAAAAGAAGCAAAGCAAACCAGAAGAGAGAGGAAATGATTCATTAAAAAGTGTGAATGGATACCACCTCCCACCCACTAGAATGGCTACAATCAAAGAAAGAAAAACAGAAAATAACAAGTGTGGGTGAGAATGTGGAGAAACGAAAACTTTTGTGCACTGCTGGTAGGAATGTAAAATGTGCAGTCACTATGGAAAACAATATAGCAGTTTCTCAAAAAATTAATAATAGAATTACCACAGGATCCAGCAATTCCACTTCCAGGTATATACCCAAAGGAATTGAAAGCAGAGTCTCAAAGATACATTTGTTCACCCATGTTCATAGCAGCATTATTTGCAATAGCCAAAGGTGGAAACAACCCACATGTCCATGGACAGATGAATGGATAAACAAAACATGGTATATGCATACAAAGGAATATAAATCACCCTTTAAAAGGAAGGAAATTCTGACACATACTACACAGATGATCCTGGAAGACATGCTAAGTGAAATAAGCCAGTCACAAAAGGACAAATACAGTATGATTTCACTCAAATGGGATACCTAGAATAGTCAAATTCATAGAGACACAAAGTAGAACGGTGGTTATTAGGGGCTGTGGGGAGGAGAGAATGGGAAGTCATTCTTTAATGGGTACAGAGTTTCAGTTTTGCAAGATGAACTAAGTTCTAAACATGGATGGTGGCAATGGCTGCACACCAATGTGAATGTATTTTATGTGCTTAATAAAAGTACTTAATGTATTACACTAAATTTTATGTTATGTGTATTTTATACAATTTTTTTAAATGGAAATGATGGGAGGAAAAGAAAAACAAATTTTATTTCCTTTATAATTATATACAACCAGCTCCTTTGTAATTATATTTAACCAAGTCTTTTGCTTTGAGGAACTATAGCCGCTGATAGACTATTGCTATTTACATTTACTTCTCACAACAATCCCATCAGACAGTTACTCCAATTAACCCTTGTTTTACAGAGAGGAAAGAGACTTGCTCAGATTTCCTTCAGTGGTATGGCCTGGAGCTCCAGTCCATTGATTCAGGTCCTCTGGGTATGTGAAAATGCATAGCAAGACAGCCTGCAAGCCACCATATGCCTGTGGCCTCTGACACAAAATCCAAGCACTTTCCACTAACCTATTGCTATAGCTTTTTGCTGCCCGTGAATACCATTTTATAATTTGGTCACATTTTTCATTCAGTAGCATTATTTCAGATGCATGACAAAGTTATACCGTCCACTGACAGCTGGGTTTGTAAATGTCCCTCAGAACATATCTCTGTCCTCCATGCTTGACCTGCTCTGCTTTGATTCTCATAATATTGCTCTTAGTATTTGGCACATTTTCTAGCCTAGTAAAGCTCTGCTGATGATTTGATTACAGGTAAACCCAACTTGAGAAAAATTCAGCATTAAATTTGTTTCATGGGTGACACAGATGAAAGAGTAATCTTTTTGTATGTCTGTTTCTCTTGATTGTGAGCTCTTGACTCTTTGTGAACAGAGCAGGGATGGTGTCAAATTCAGTTTTGTATCTTAGTCCCTCACACAGATCCTCAATAAACTGATTGTTGAGAGGGTAGCTGAGGTACTGATGTGGGTACTGGTGAAGCTGGTAGTAGTGGGTGGTAGTGGTGTTGACACCAAAGTACATTCCAAAAGTTGTAAAGAATAATAATAACTAATATAGATAAGCAGTTATTCTGTCAGACACTCTATGGGGTGTCTTACATATATTAACTATAAAATCCCCAAACTACACTATGTGATAAGTGTGATGATCCTGTGTTTCATATGGAGCAACTAAAGTTCTGAGACATTAACTTTTTTGACCAAGGTGTCACACATTAAGTGGTAACATCAAGATAATTTGAACTCAGTTTTTGTTCCAAACCTAATACCTCAGTCCCTAAGTATTCTGCTTCTTCAGAAAGTTGCAAACTATTTCTGCTTTTTATTCTAATGTTTTTCAATGCAGCATGGTGAGAAAAATACAAAACATTCAAAAGAAAGATATCGAAGTCCCTGCTCCATCATTTGAGCAAGTCATTTCCTCCTCTATATAATGGGAAATCCCTGCCTTTTCTACCTAAATTGTAAGATTGTCTCATGAAGTATTTTGCAAACTGAACATGCAATCATAATAAATGCTGGCCTTTCTACTTCTACTTTTGTTCTCAATAAAGTTTAGTTCTTTCAAGCCAATTAAAATCTTAAGCTTGATGGAACTTTTCCTTTATGTAGGGAGTGAATCATTCTAAACTTTCCTATCTAAATCAAAATTAATTAATTGATATAATTACTTACTTATTGCTAAAGGGGAAAGGGGACCTTTACAGTGGAAAAATCTGGAAGATGCCACCATCTGGGGACATCACCAGTACAATAATGAGATAAGTTGATATCAGGAACCTCCTGATATGATGAACTGAGACACAATATCTCTTATATAGTATTCCTACCAAAAATCTAACCATGAAGAACAATCAAATAAACATATTCTATAAAACAAATAACCTGGACTATGCAAAAATGTCAGTATCATCAAAAACAAACAAACAAAAAAAGCTGAAGAACTGTTACAGGTTTAAAGAGACGTAACAACTAAATATAATGTGTGATTCTTGAATAAAAAAAATTTGTTGGCAATAATTGGGATAATTGGCAAAATTTTAGTAGATAGTGTACATAATATTATTGTAGCAATGCTAAATATCCTGATTTTGATCACTGTGTTTTGGTTAGAGAATGCCTGTACTCTTCAGAGATACACACCAGAGTATTCAGGGATGAAGGGTCTTGATGTCTGTAATTTATTAATACTTTCAGTGGGCTCACCAAAGTATAAATAATATAAAAATACTACATATTTATATATGGGCTAACAATCTTAATTCATAGAAGACACTGTATTGGAATAAAATGTAGTAAAGTCAAATATGAAAATGTCAGAGGAAAGAAAAAATAGGTTTTATGCACACGGTAGTACTAATTTTCCACAAATATACCAGGAATCAGAGAAATCTAAGTACAAGTGAGATGTAAAAGCCACAATCAAAGCTGCTGAGTATCAGAATTCTGGCATCATGCTGGAGAGTCCAACCCATGTTTTGAATCTAATATATCCCCAGGGACATACACGGTCCCTATGGCCATATCGAGGACACCTCTTAGGTTAGCAGGTCAGCTCAACACTATTCTCCCATCTCTGGCCACTGCTCCCGACACGCACAATACCCGGGTGGCTCCCAATGCCAGGTCCAGAGGTGGACCCTCAACTCAGGCTGAGCCAGCCAGAACTTGTGTATGTGTGTGTGTGTGTGTGTGTGTGTGTGTGTGTGTGCGCGCGCGCCTGGAAGTCCCCAAGGCCTAAGTGATTCCTTGGGGTAAATGAGCAAATGGATCCAGCGACAACGGAACTATTGTTTTTGGAGTAGTTAGCAACAAAAAGGCCAGCGACTTTACTCAGAGCTGGCATTAATCCTACCACATCCGATTTTCAAGAAATGGCTCTGAATCGCGTCTCCGTAGCTAAGCAGCGACAGGTCAACGAAGGCCTGATTGGCCCCGGGCGGCCGAGGTGGGGAGAGGAACCACAGGAGCCGACCACCGCGCCTTTCGAATTCAACCAGTTTCAACGTCGAGCGAAGCAGCGCGGCACAACCCAAAATTCACACGCATTTCACAAACTCCCGTCCTGCACATCACTTCCCAAATCAGCGCGGCCGGCAGTCCCCGTCCACCGCGCACGGGGAGACGCCTCTGCGCTGGTCCTCCCCACGCATTCAGGAGGAAAGGGGTGCCCGTAGCGGCGCCTCTGCCCCTCCTGGGGCGGCCTGTCCCCGCGCCCTCTCCCGCGGCTGAGAGGCCTCCGGGACGCGCGGCCGGGGCTGGGACCGTACCTCGCGCACCGGCGACTTGGCGCCCAGCGCGGCGTCGCTAGTGCCGTCCAGGCACCTGGAGCCGGAGAAGCGGCCGCGGCTCATAGCGGCTGGAGCCCCGCGGGGCGCTCGAACCGAGCGGGTCTGGAGCCGGGCGGCGGCGGGGAGCGGGCGGGAGGCGCGGGCGCGTCTCCTCGGGCAACCGGCAAACACCGCGGGGACGCGGCGGCGCCCCGCTGCGCACGGGCACTGTGGCCCGGCCGCCTTCGGCCTCCGGGACGCGCCCGGGGGCACGGGACAGGCTCAGGGACCAGGGGCAGAGGCTGAGCGGGGGACGCTGCCAAAGCGCCTCGGGGTCGGCGGCATGGAGGTCGGTCTTCCCGCTGGGACTCCATCGTGAGCGCGATTCCAGGCCTCGTCCTTAGGTCAGGGACAAGTGACAGTGAGTGGGTAGTGTTAACGGTGCTGGCGTGGGCGAGGTGTCGGAGAGTTCACAACGGTGAATGGTGCATTTATTTAGCACCCACTGTGTGCAGATGCGTCTGTGAGCTCCAGGGCTGTCTTTGTAGCTGTGCAACCCGCGCGGTTGGTTACACAGGCTCAGGTGCTGCGCTTGGTTCAACCCTCTGCTGTCCCATTCCTGAAATTCTTAGTCGTTTTTGAACAAAGCGTCCTGCGTTTTCATTTTGTACTGGGCTCCGCAAATTAGGTGGCCTGTCCTGGTGCACATTCTTTCATTTAACCTTCTCAACAACCCTGCAAGGAAATACAAGTAATAGTAATAATACAAGTGTTGGTAACAGCCACAGCTGTGTGTTCCTACCCGAGCTGTTCCAAGTGCTTCCCAGGTATGATCTCCTTAAATAAAACAAGATTATGCGATGGCTATTAGAATAATCTATTTGTAGGGTAAGGAAATGGTCACAGAGAAATAAAATAAATTGTCCAAGATATATGGCTGGCAAGTGGTAGAGTGACAGTCAGACCCCAGATTATAAAACTAAAGCACAGAGAAGGTGAGTAACCTGCCTAAAGTCCCACAATTTGTAGCAAAACCTGAAAATGGAAACTACAATCACTTCACGTTAAAGCTCTTGGTGGACCCATGTGCTGTTCAAAACTTACATAAAATCAGAGCTGTGGCAGCTTTCCTCATATTCCATCCAATCATCCTACCCGAATCCATATTGTCTCTGAGGATTTCTTGGTCTTGACAATGGCTTTTGATCTAACAGTGACATTGTCATATACCCAATCCAGAATCATCTCAACATTGTCACCTGAAGCAACATTAAAAAAAAGTTCTTAATGGAAACTAAGGCTTTCCAGAAATCTCCTATTAATAGTATCATTCGTAGTAAGTGTATTTTCAAGTTTGAAGCTTTTCCTTACAGTAGAATCATTACAAACTTGTTCGATTTTCAATGAACCAACACTTGCAGAAGAAACACAAAATTAATGAAAATTCAAGGTACTTGGAAAAGAACCAACCTGAGAAAGTCCTCTTTCTATTAACTCTAATCCAGTTGTTTCAGAATCCATGTTATAAAGTTTAATTCTGGTCACTTTGGTCAACCTGTAACTCTTCTTTAGGAGAACAATGGATATGAATTTGCACAGTCTTTAAAAATCTGTGTGAAACAGATTTTTCTCTATGGAAAAGCAATGGACTTTTGTGGTAAGCAAAGGCAGAAAAAGTGCTTGGCTCATCCCTGCCCGGATGCCTTTGAGGTTCTGGGGATGTCAAGACATGAGCCAAGTGACCCTTCAAGGCAGTATCTGATGACTGGATGTGATGATGTCAAGGGGGTGAGTGGGAGGACTCCGAGGTTGGACCCTGGAGGGCATGACAGTTTGGAGGAACTGGGACTGTGGGGGCGGGGGACCAGTCACTCCAAGTCTGATGGCAGTTTAAGCATAGGAGGGAAGTAAAAAGGCACAAAAGTGTGTTCCAGTCCAGACTTCTCACAAAACTCTGTGTGTGGGCACTACTTTAGGGTCTGCAGTACATCAGTCCGGACTTCTATTTTCCTTTACAATGACAACAGACAGGAAGCTACCAGCTGTGAGAGCCTTGTACACATCATCTGACACTATCTCCTGAGGAAATGGAAGTGGTGATGGTGAAGAGGGGAAAGATTTGGAGGTGGAATTGACAAGAGTCCAAGTTTGCCAGCCAGGCTAGAAATGTGGTGAGGCCTGATCAGGCAGCAAGGAAACAAAGCAGAGAAGAGAGAAGACAGAGTTTAGTTTGGGACAAATTTAGTCTGAGGGGCCCATAGGACAAGACAAACAGATATTTTGTGGTGGGAAACAGGAAGTCCGGGGCACATCCAGTTTAAATCAGAATATCCAGCTTACCCTACTATTATGTTAAATTTTATCCTGAAACATATTGATAATCCCAGTATGCTGGAATATATATGAATAAACACAATACCAAAGACAATAAAAATGCCAGGGAAGTAGTTCAGCAGGGCAGTGAGGAGCTCTATCCATTCTAACCACAGACTAGAGCTTCTATTTTGGGGTTTTCTTGTGGTGTCATAAGTTTATGACTTTGGTTTCCTCCTTTTTGTTTGTTTCTTTGTTTTACAAATACACATGCTTATCATAGGAAAATCTGTAATATGGTAACAACTTTTGATGCTTTTGACTTATGTTTAAAAGCTTGTCACTGAAACCACTTCTGTGATTTTTATTTGTCTAAAGACTGATGAAAAGAGTAGGTTTGATTTTAATATTTTCCTAAACAACTTGCTACGGTCTGAATGTTGATGTCCCTCCACACACACACAAATTCATATGTTGGAACCTAATACCCAATGTGATAGTGTTAAGAGGTGGGGCCTTAATCATTTGGGAAGTGATCAAGTCATGAGGGCTCCAAGCTTCTGAGTGAGATTAGTGGCCTTATAAAAGTGGCTCACATTTGTTAAAGGTACAAAATTACAGCTAAATAGGAATAAGTTCTAGTGTTCCATACGACAATAGGATGACTACAGTTAACAATAATATATTATATAGTTTCAAATAGCTAGGAAGATATTGAATGTTCCCAACACAAATGATAAACGTTTGAGATGATGGATATGCCAATTACCCTGATCTGATCACTTTACATCATAGGAAAAGAAACATCACTATGTACCCCATAAATATGTACAATTATTATATGCCAATTGAAAATAAAATAAAATTTTAAAAATGTTTAATGAAAAAATATTTTTAGAAGCAAAATTTTTCCTAAAAGTGACATATGCATGTGTTTATATTAAACAAATATTGTTGAAACTTAATGAAAAGTGGCTCAAGTGAGGTCCCTTGCCCTTTCTACTATGTGAGATGCAGGAAGAAGGTGACATCCATCTATAAGGGACAGGCCCTCATCAGACACCAAGTCTGCTGACACATTGATCTTGTACTTCCTAGCCTCCATAATTGTGAGAAATAAATTTCTATTGTTTATTTAATTAACCAGGTCTAAGGTATTTTGCTATTGTGGCCTGAATGGACTAATACTTAACTGAATGAAATATTGCCAAAGGCTGCAAACAACTACTTTATTTATCTAACAGAAAATTACTTGGTGAAATACGGATGACTAAAACCTTGTACTGCCATCACAAGTGAGTGACAGCATTTAAAGGTCTTTAAAGACAATCTCAGTCCTTTCCTTGCCTTATTTTAGTTGTTTACTGAATCCCTACTTTATCTCTCTAATAAATGAGCCCTTCTTTCGCAATGATGTTAGCGTTATCAATTCATCCTAAAATGGATCGCTGTGCCTTATTTGTTCTATTGTGACATACAGCTGTTTGTAAAACAATTTATCAATGTCATGTCCAAAGATTTTCATAAATTTTCACTTCATTTATTTTTAAGGTCAATTTTCTTTCTCTTCCCCATATATATGACCATTTCCAATATATTTTTTTACCTCAAATAAATGTGATCCATTTTATAACTTTACAATAGGCTCAGTTTTGAGAACCACTGAGAGCTCACTTTATGGAAAATAACCAACTGGATGACTTGCTGTTTCATTGTTAAGGTAAATTACAATTGTTCTTTTAAAAAGCAAAATCCAAGCTGTGCATAGGGGTGTACGCCTGTAGTCCCAACTACTTGGGAGGCTGAGATGAGAGAATTGCTTAAGCCCTGGAGTTGAGTCCAGACTGGGCAACATACCAAGACGCCATTTCTAAAAAAAAATAAAAATAAATAAAAATAAAAAATAAAATTAAAGTTTTTAATTTTTTAAAATAAACAAAATCCTTTTTATCAAAAATGTAAAGTATAGCCAGGTGTGGTCTCACATGCCTGTAGTCCCAGCTACTTAGAAGGCTGAGGCAGGAACTAAAGTTCAGAGAGGGAAATTGCTCATGTTCACGCCCCTTAAATGGCAGTACAGGTATTTTAAGTGAGATCTCTTGCCTCCAAATTTTCTACTCATTTTACTATTGATATTATCTAACATTCAGTATTTCTCAAAAGTTGCACACATCTACTTTTCCTGTTGTGTTTCCCCTACATAACGTGTGCTACAGTCCAGGCTGTCACATATGATTGGTCAGGTTGTGCACTGCAGAAGGGCACCACATTTAGGGGTACACTAACCCTGTACTTCCCCAGGAGCAGTGGTTCAGTATTCACTAATTCAGCATTCATAGCAACTTTATAGAACATAACTACTATGAATACCAAGCATTTACTGCATTCTAATGGACTTAGGCACTGGTCAAATTTGACATTCATATTGCAGTTCATATAATCTGCTGTTTGTTTATTGTACAGAATGGTATCTTTTTAAGTCCAGGAGTTTGAGGTTGCTGTGAGCTAGGCTGACGCCACGGCACTCACTCTAGCCAGGGCAAAAGAGCGAGACTCTGTCTCAAAAAAATAAATAATTAATTAAAAAAAAAAAAAAAAGAATGGTATCTTTGAGTTCCCAATTTAAATCTAAAGGTATTTTCATTAAGACAACAATTGCTATGAAATAACTAATATTTAATAATGCAATAATTAACTGTGATAAACTAAGTGAACCTCCTGCCAATTTGGGTACATGACCATGTAAATATAAATATTTTTAAATTATACATTCTTGTTAAAAATTATCTACCTGGCCAGGCGCAGTGGCTCACGCCTGTAATCCTAGCCCTCTGGGAGGCTGAGGTGGGTGGATCGCTCGAGGTCAGGAGTTCGAGACCAGCCTGAGAGAGACCCCGTCTCTACTAAAAATAGAAATAAATTATCTGGACAACTAAAAATATATATAGAAAAAATTAGCCGGGCATAGTGGCACATGCCTGTAGTCCCAGCTACTCGGGAGGCTGAGGCAGTAGGATCGCTTAAGCCCAGGAGTTTGAGGTTGCTGTGAGCTAGGCTGACGCCACGGCACTCACTCTAGCCCAGGCAACAAAGTGAGACTCTGTCTCAAAAAAAAAAAAAAAAAAAATTATCTACCTGAAGTCAAATAGGTTTTCCAAAACACTCTGTAGGTACAAAGTTTAGAAAATCATCACATAACAGGCTAAGCACAGTGGTTCATTCCTATAATCCTAGCATTTTGGGAGGCCGAGAAGGGAGGATCACTTGAGGCCAGGAGTTCAAGACCAACCTGAGCAACATAGCAAGACCCAGTCTCCACAAAAAATTTTAAAATGAGACAAGCATGGTGGTGCACACCTGTAATCCCACCTGCTCTGTAGGCTGAGGCAGGAGAATCACTTGAGCCCAGGAGATTGAAGCTGCAGTGAGCTATTACATGGTGATGCCACTGCACTCTACCTCAGGCAACAGAGTTAGACTCTGTCTCAAAAAAAAAAAAAGAGAAAGAAATTTATCATATATAACAAAATGTTGAAAAAAATCTGTGAATTCTGGTTATTTTTTCTGCCTCACAGTATTTTTTCTGTCAATATTATAAACCCTTTGAGAATGAAAAAATGAAGCAAAGAATGAGTCAAAGATTTGCAGTATAATTTATCATGGATCGTAAAAAGCAGGCCAAATGTTACTTCAAAATATAACTTTGAAATTTATTTGTTCTAAATTAACTTGGTATGATTTTAAATAAAATTAATGTTGCCAGCAAAAAGATGCATGAATCAAAAATTGTACATAATATCCTTGAAAGCATCTAAGAGATTATGAAAGAAGATTCTTTGCAGAAAAATGAAGCAGTGATGCTTACAAAAAATATTTTTCAGACGAAGAAGAGGAGACCAGACCAAATGAGGAACAGGAGAGGAGATCAGACGAGACTAGACGAGGAAGAGGAGACCAGACTGGAAGAGGAGACCAGACTGGATGAGGTAGAGGAGACCAGATGAGGAAGAGGAGACCAGACCAGAAGAGGAGACCAGACCAGATAAGGACTAGGAGACCAGACTAGAAGAGGAGATGAGACCAGATGAGGAAAAGAAGACAAGACCAAACCAGACCGGTCAAGGAAGAGACTAGACCAGTCAAGGAAGAGGAGAAGAAACCAAGACCAGACGAAGAAGAGGTGACCAGACCAGAAGAGGAGAAGAGACCGGATGGGGAAGACAAGACGAGACTGGAGAGACTGGACGAGGAAGAGGAGACCAGACCAGACCAGATGAGGAAGAGGAGACCAGACTGGAGGAGGAAGAGAACGCTAGGTTCTTAATATGCAATACCTCATTCAGACCTCATCAACCATTCTATAAGATAGGTATTGTTCTTTACCTTGTTTACAGATGAGGAAACTAAGGCTTACAGAAGTTATATATCTGCCCAAGGTAACATCTTAACTCATGAAACTGAGAATCAAAACCAGGGCTGATTATAGAGTCTCTGCTCTTAGCCATTATGCAAGTCAGATACCTTCTTCCTGCCTACATGGTTGTTCCCACAGCTTCCTCCAAAGGTGTCCTCAGGCTGGCCCTGGGGCTCAGCCACAGCTGCTGTCATATGGTTTCCAACCCCAGATTTTATTTTTCCTGTGGATGGGGGAGGGGCACAGTCCTGGGCTGGAGAGTAGAAAATGGGCTTCTTGTGCTGTTCTGTTTCTGGACACAAGAAGGTGAACTCTCAGCAGGCATCTCTTGCACTAGGCCTTACTTGCCCCATCAGTAACATGGGAAGGATAATCCTACTCCTGGTGCCTGCCAAAATTGCTCTTTTCTGAGATCATATATGGAAGAAATCTGCATAAAGGATTAGCACTTATTAGACTATGTATAGATCTAGCCCCCAACCAAAGCTCCAGACTTAATTCCCAAAAGTTCACAGCAAACTTGGAAAACCTCCAAAGGGTCCTTTACCTTCCTGCCTTTGTTCATGCCTTTCCATGTATCTGAAAGGCCTCCTCATCTTCACCTACCATAATCCTACCTATCCAAAAGGCCTGGTTCATAGGTTTCCTCCTAGAAGGTGTTTGTGGACAGCTGTTCTTGAAGTGATCCGTTTCTCCTACTTAATCTTTGGCTGTAAGCACTTAAGACGCCATCACTCCTAGTCTTACCATATAATTACTGATGTGTAGGACATCTCCTCTATGGAGGACATGTGTTGGGTTTTGCTTGCCTAATATCTTCTCCTCCTTTTAGTAACAGCAACTTGATTTTCCTCTGGTGAACAACCTTTTAATCCATATGATTTGGATGCAGTCAACCCCACTTCCAAATCCAGAGGTAGGCATGTGACGTAGGCCTATTCAGAGTTACTCTAATGGGTTCAGTGAAGGGCAGGAGACTCAATTAAAAGCATTGAGAATTAGTCCTAGAGATTGTGCTAGGACCATTGGTATAAAAATCTCTATTTTTGCTACAATTGGATGTAAACATGGAGGTGTGAGGGGCTTTCACATGGAAAAAAAAATTCCTGAGGATGAAGCCACCCAAGAGCAGGTTATAGAAAGAGACCTAATCTGGAGGATAACATTGTTGGAAACCTTTGGATCTTAGATTCAGCTATTCCTAAAACTATTAATAGAAGTAACCTTCCTAGGACAAATAAATTCTGTCCCTGCCCACATTCTTTTTTTCCTGTAAGCTAATTTGTGTTGGGTTTCTATAATGTAGAATTGAAAGATATGAACACATCCTCAATTTGCTTATGAACTTTAAGGGGCCAAAGGTCTGATCTTTGTAACTTTACATCTCTTAGCATGGTACCTGGTAGCACAGAGGGTCCTTGAGGTATGATGATTGATTTATTCAATCTCACTTTCCCTGAGCACCTACAGTGAGCTGAGCTAAGCACTGGAACCACAAGGAATAATTAGACATAGTCCTTGCCTTCAAGGAGTTCTGAGTTTAGTACAAGGAGGAGGTATGAAAATGAACACTTTATAATATAACTTGGGCTATAATACAAATCTGAGCAAATTTTTGTGGGATTCCAGAGGGTTGGAGGTTTGGGAAGATGGGACGTGGGAAAGCTCCTCAGAGGAGGTAACATCTGAGTCGAGTTCTTAAAGAACAAATAGAAGTTCCTAGGCAGAAAAGTGGGAATGGGGAAAAGGTGTCCCAGGGATGAGGTATTCCAGGTGGAGAGAACAAGATTATATATTAATAATGATAAAATTAATAGTAATATCACCATCCCCTCTTCTTCCTGTGGCCTCATCACAAGCTCCTTCCTCTTTCTTTTTCTCTGCCTCATCTGTCAGTGGAACCATCATAGTAGTTAAGAGCACAGGCTCTGAGCTCTGAAAGATTTTGGGTCTGCCAGATGGAGTGCCTCATGCCTATAATCCCAGTGACTCAGGACGCTAAGGCAGGAGGATCACTTGAGCCCAGGAGTTTAAGACCAGCTTGAGCAATGGGGAGACCCCATCTCTACAAAAATAGAAAACTTAGCCGGGCATGGTGGTGCATGCCTGTAGTCCCAGCTACTTGGGAGTCTGAGGCAGAAGAATCACACAAGCCCGGGAGTTGGAGGATGCAATGAGCTGTGATGATGCCACTGAATTCTAGCTTGGGCAACAGAGCGAGACTTTGTCTCAAACAAACCAACAAACAAAAAGATTTGGTTCTGCCACTTACTATACATATGACCTTGAGCAAAATCACTTACATTTTACAAATAAGGACGATAGTGTATTTGCCTTATAAGATTGTCAAGAACATTAAGCAAAATTACAAATATAAGCAATGTGCTGGTCACAGGTAATTCTCAAGAAATGTTGGCCACTATTATTTTTATTGTCATAATCAAGAACCTTTAAACACTAACGAATAAAAAATGAAACTTGAACTGACATAAACAGTAAGGAGATTCTTCATTGCACAGAATGAGGAGTCTCGAAGTGCAGCAGTTTCCAGGCATGGAATAATCAGAGCTCTGACTCCTCCTCTCTGTGGTGCTCCCAGTTCTGCCCTCTTCTTTGTATTGGTGCTATCTCCAGGCTTCCCTCATTGTCCAGATGTGGCTGTGTCACCAAGTCCTATGCAATTGTGACATTATTCCTTGTTCACATCCATCATGGACAGAGGAAAAAACCTCCTCCCCCAAACAGAAATATAAATCTGCTTAGGCCAGCATAGTTTATATGCCTACTCCTGGACCAGTGACAGTGACCAGGACAATTCTCTGTGTTGATTGGCTTAAACCCGGCTTCCTGAACTGGTCACGCCTGTAATCCTAGCACTCTGGGAGGCCGAGGTGGGAGGATCGCTTGAGCTCAGGAGTTCAAGAACAGCCTGAGCAAGAGTGAGACTCCATCTCTACTAAAAATAGAATAAAATTAGTGGGGCATCATGGTGCCTGCCTGTAGTCCCAGCTACTTGGAAGGCTGAGGCAGGAGGATTGCTTGAGCCCAGGAGTTTGAGGTTGCAGTGAGCCATGATGACGCCGCTGCACACTACCCGGGGTGACAGAGACTCTCTCTCTAAAAAAAAAAAAATTATGCAATACACTTATCAAGTCCTGGATTTAGATCCAAGATGGAAATGTGGAGGATGAAGGGCAGGGCAGGTAAATAATTAGGCAGAGGATGGTGTCTTTATTAAACAGCAAAAGGACAAGACTTGGCACGATTCAGCTTTTCTATCTAATTTGAGACAATTTTTTGTGTTTGATAAAATATATTTTTGAACCTTTATTAAACCAGAAGCCACATTGTTCAATCTCAAGGTTATCTTTTTATAAAAGAAATACACACAAGCCACAGAAATCAATGCCAACATAGTTCAAACCTTTACTTGCATTTTAAGAAAACCCCACAGTGGATTGAAAATATAATTCAGAATTCTACTTATTAAATTCCCTCTCCCACCCATGTTCTAACACAGCTCTCTCTGCCCAAACCCCCACTAAGCCTTATTCCAGAACTTCTCCTGCCACGAAACCTTTCTTTTTCCCTCTCTTCCTCTCTACTCTCTCCCTTTTTTGCTAAGTTAAGAGTGGGGAAGACTTTGATCACCTCTATACATACATGTCATTACCTAGACAAAGTGCTAATGTAATGTCAGAAGCTTGTGTTAGACAATAAGTGACATCTTTAAATTATAAAAAAATGAATAAACCATATAGCAACAAGAGGATGATGGGAAAAAAATGAATAAACGAGAGGAGAACAAAACCCAGGAAAACAACAATAAGAACATAGTACCACCACCTCTAAACACCTCCGTTAAGATTTTGATGTATATATTTCTAAGCTTTTCACTATAGACATCTTTTTTTTACATTTCTAAGACTAAAAAGCAGGATCATACCATAAAAAAAATTTTTCCAGGAGAAACACCACTGTTCTATTTCAGTCAACATCTATTTTACAGAGCAGTTTAAAAAGAGTCCAGTATTTAAACTACAATAAAATGCAACCCTGAATGATAACCAAATTGGGGCATATCCACAGAATGGGATACAAAAATGGGATTCCAGTCATAAAATGGAATGAAGTTCTGATCCACGCTACAACATGGATGAACTTTGAAAACATGTCAACATGTCAAGTAAAAGAAGCCACCCACAAAAAAACCACACATCGTATGATTCTATTTATATGAAGTACCCAGCAGAGGCAAATCCATAGAAACAGAAAGTGGATTAGCGGTTGGGGCCAGGAGGAGGGAGAATGGGAAATGACTGCTTAATGGGTATGAGTTTTGCCTTTGGGGTAATGAAAATGTTCTGGAACTAAATAGTGGTGATTGTTGCATGACAGTGTGAATATGCTAAATGTCCCTAGTGGTAGATTTTATGTTATGTGTATTTTACCGCTAGAAAAAATTAATTTAAAAAAAAGAAGAAACCTTGCCCTGACACTGGAGAGAAAAAGGCCCTGGCTCTAACCACAAGGGCCTTGATCTGATGAAGGCTTTACAGGAGCTCTTCTCCACTTTGCACACTACAATTCTCCTGGCAGCTTTAACATTTTTTAAAAAATTCTGAAGTATTTTTCCAACTCCTGACTTTTGATTGGTTGGTTGGTTTTGTTGTCATTTTGCTTTGGTAATTTCTTTTTTTTTTTTTAGTTTACTAATTAGTTCCTGCTGAAGGGATAGATTTTTTTCTCTTGGGTAGCAATATTTAATATTACCTGGGACTCAATAATGGCTTGAGACTCTTCAAATACTTGAGTTCTAATTCCTAGTTGTCTTCGTTTGTTTGTGCTGCTATCAGGAACCTGACACTGGGTGGTTTGAAAACAACAGAAATTTATTTCTCATAGTTTTGGAGGCTTGGAGTTCAAGATTAAGGCACCAACAGGTTTGTTTTCTGGTGAGGGCCCGGCCTCAGCTTCCAAGACGGTGTGTTGTTGCTGTGTCTTCCGGAGGGGAGGGACGCTGTGTCTCCCATGTGGCACAATGGCAAGTGAGCCGAACTCTGTACGACACCTCTTTTGTAAGGGCCTTAATCCCATGCAAGAGGAAGGAGCCCTTGTGATTTAATCACCTCTTAAAGGCCCTGCCTCTTAACACCATCACATTGGCTATTAAGTTTCAAGACCGAATTTTGGAGGGGACACATTCAAACCATAGCACCAGTCTCCTATGAACTGTGTGACCTGAGTCACATTCTCACAATTTTACTGGAAAAGAAGAAGTTATTTCTGGTCAACTTGAACTGTATTCAATCCCAAACCCAGATTACCCTAGGGAAACTGGAAACACTGAACGACATTAGCATGCTGGCATCCCCTAGTGGCCACTGGAATATTCCATAAAACCTCACCCTTTCCCTTTTGGAAACAGGGAAGTACTGTTGCCTGTGGAGCAGCAGGTAGCGTGCTCTGAGCCATCACGTCAGAGGCCACCATTCGAACTGTTCTCCCTCCTTTTTGCTTTTCTTTGGTGTGTCACATTTGTCCCTTTCGGTTTGTTTAATATTACTTCGCTCTATTTTCAGAGTTTTTTAGAAAATAAAAGGGAAAATTGGTTCATACCGAAGACATTTCTAATGTGTCAATTCCTACTAGTCACACAGTTTTGGAGGCAGCCTCCAGCTGTATCTTCTGTGTATTTGCCCTGCACACTGTTGAGCACAGAGTAGGTGCTCAATGAATGACTGGTTGACAGACAATGAATTCCAGCATTTGGAATAATTCTTTAAAATTTTGAGCTGAAGCTATGTAAATTGAGGTCTGAACGATGAAATGGGTCTTCTGGAAACCTTGACATATACTAGGACATCAGTTAGTACTTATTGATTAAATAAAGGAATATATATTTTACATAATTGGGAGTTTTCAATAAAAATATGCATCTTTGAATATAGCTTTAGCCCTTCAACATTATATTGTGATTCATTTCCAATTTGTTAAAAATTCTTCAAACAGGTGGTTTTTAATGTCTACATTTATTTCATCATATGACTAGATCATATTGTCTCTTGCTATATAGATTGTTCAAAATTTTTGCTATAATTAAAAAAAAAGCTGAAATGAACATCTTAAGACCACTAATAATAACGTTAAGATTTTCAAGTTTCCAGATACTGCTAATTATTAGGAACCACCCAGTTATTCTAGTCTACCTAGAATAGTGTTTGCATTAGATTTATAACCCCAAACTCTCAATATTAATATTCAGCAAGTGCTTACCATGAAAAGGGAACTTGCTTCTCTCCCTGCTTTTCCTTTAATGCATACTATATACCATCCTGATGACTTTCAATCCTGTTTGAGTTCAATACCAAGTTTAGGCATAAATTTGTTAGCATAATAAAGTGCTTGGATTTTTCTTCTGTACTATTTAGTACAGAGATGTCAGCAAGAAAAATGGGCAAAGTATAATTTCCATTGTTGACTGCACACATTCTTGTGGTTTCAACTTTAAAATCATTACCCTGGAGCTAGGATTCTGGTGTCTACCATGGTAAAACACAATAAGCTCAATGATGATAAGATTATATGTGTGTCCTCATTCATTTGTTGGGTTAATTTTTATACATATACATAATTCTTGCAATAAAATATTACAGTGGTTTATCATAGAAGTATATCATAAAATAGGTGAATTTGAAAAAATATTAAAATCCAGGAAAAGTAGAAGAAATAGAGTTTTGTTAATAAATGTGGAAAAGTCACACCAGAAAAACTTAGTAATAAAATTAAGGTAATTGTTTTCCATTCACTTAACCTTTACTTGAATATTGCACACAAGAAACTAAAGGAAAGAAGAAATACTATATGTTCCCTCTCAGTTTGTTAATTGTAATACAACACATTAATTTTAACCATGATTGGAAAGATTTAAAGAAACTAATATTCCGATTCTATCTTACATTTAAGATGATACAGATTAGGTGTGTCTTTCATGCAGGAATTCTTAAAGCAGGTGACCAAGGGGTTTAGTGGGTAGAATCCAGATGGTCTGTAAACTTGGGTGGGAAGAAGTTTCATCTTTATTTTCCTCACCCTATACTTAAAATTTGGTATTTCCTTCAAGTTTGAATATGGGCCACAAACCTCAGGAGTGTTAGCAATAACTGTGCCTTTGTCACCTGTAGAAATCACAGATGTTTTCATATGACATCAGTTGTTTCAGCTGTCTTTAAATATTAGTTCATCATTACATCAAAATTACAATAGTTAGACCCACTGTTAGATCTTAATGTGCTAATAAAGAATCACATATATTACTTTATTACAAATGTATCTTTTTAATGTTTTGACAACTATATTGACGTAATTTTCCCCTGTGCATTGTTTATTTAAGGCATTTAAACACTTTATTTGGAGGAGTCAATGATACAAAAGCAGTTAAGAACATCTGCTCTTATTTTTGCTCCTTTTTCCTCAGCTCTCTTTCTTCCCTTTTCACAAAGTTGGTGAAAGTTATGACCAGTTTTTTTTTTTTTTTTGAGGCAAAGAGGAGACATGTTATAGTGTATTTTTTTCTTCCCAACTCAAATTTCACTTAATACCAATGCTTTCTTGTCCAGCTCAGTGCCTTCAAAAGATCTTTAAAAGAAATGAAAGATTTCCCACATGTACATGGACTGAGTCATCCTTAGCCTTATTATTAGGAGGCTTTTTAAAATCAAAAAAGCTGGAAAAGTGTTTGGAATGTCTCTCATATTTAGAACTGTTATTTAAAAATATCTTAATGGTCCTAAAAATGAGAAATCTGAAAGAACTGTTTGTTTAAAATATAAGGCAAGAGGCAAAATTTACGAAAATTTCTTTCATGTGTTTTTTCAAGTTTTATGATAGTTACTGGGCAATCTGTGAAAATCGTGTGTGTACAGATGCATTATAATCAATATAGATACCATTTATGAAGCACTATGTTCCAGGCACTGTGTTAAATGCTTTACTTGTAATGTGGCATGATATCCTCATAAAAATCCTGAAGGAAAATATTTTTATTCCATTATACATTTAAAGAAACCAGGTCTCAGATTTCAAGTTAATTGGCACGAAGCCACTCAGCCAGTCAACAGAGCCAGAATTCAAGCTCCGTTCTGGCCTCCAAAACTCAAGTTACGGCTTTGTATTTGAAATTACCACGCTTTTAGCATAATTTGTAGCCATGTAGAGTAAGTATTTTCTTACATGGATATGTTAAAATAAATAAATAAATACATTTTTAAAATGGATAAATATACTATTAATATCAATGGACATTTGAGCCATGATTATGTGAATGATAAGCCATATTATGAATTATTAATATGTTGAAGCCTCAGTAAAAGAAGAAAAATATAGCTAACTACTATTATTATGTTTTGCTTTGGCTTTTTTTTTTTTTGGACAGGGTCTTGTTCTGTCGCCCAAGCTGCAGTGCAGTGACGTGATCACAGCAGCCTCAAACACCCGGGCTCAAACCATCCTCCTGCCTCAGCCTCCTGAGTAGCTAGGACTACCAGTGTGCACCACCATACCTGGATAATTTTAAAAATTTTTGTACAGATGGGGTCTCACTATGTTGTCCAGGCTGCCCTCAAACTACTGTCCTCAAGCCATCCTCCCAGCTCAGCCTCCCAAAGCACTGCAATTACAGGCACGAGCCACTGCACCCTACTTTCATGTTTTACAATAAAGATCTACAGTTGGGGGTAAGGGTTTGTGTTGGTTTTCTGTATCATTACATTTGGTATCTTTGGGCACATAGGAATTCAAGGATTTTTACAACAGGCTGAACACCACACTGAGAAAGAAGTTCTTTAAGAGCTTTCATGTCGAGGGATGAACATCATCAGCAAATCTATAACAAAAAGGATGCTTCTCATGTTTCAGGCCACCAAGCAATTGGAAGCCAGTGGTAGTTATTTTGAAGGGAAACTGTATTCGTGAACAGATGGAAATGATTTGACAAGGATGAACTGGCTCATTCTTCCAACCAAAGGGATGATATAGTTGTGTTTTGTTCTCAGTGAAATCCAAAATTCTGTTCATAGAAATTAATTTAATTCCTGCCTGATTTTTTTTCCTTTTTTTATTATTTTTTCTTCACCACTATACTAATGAGGATCCTGCCTGATATTTTATAGGATTAATGATAAATTGTTTAAAATTAAATGAGGTACAATTTGACATTAATCTGTAAAAGTTTGCTTTAATTCTATGTTTTTGTTTCCTTTCTCATCAGTTCTCAAATGGTACATGATTTGAACCACTGAAACCCTAATAGTTGTGGTCTTGGAGGAGACCCACCAGCCACCTTCCTACTGAGATGGGCTCAAAGAGTTATAACTTGGGCAAAGATTGTACTCTCAGCTCTATCACTATGTCACTTAAAGCCAGGTTAGGCTGGGCATGGTGGCATGCGCCTGGAGTCCTAGCTACTCTGGGAGGCTGAGCTGGGAGGATCTTGAGGCCAGGAGTTTGAGGCTGCAATGAACTGTGATGAGGTCACTGAACTCCAGCCTGGGACAGAGTGAGACACTGTCTTTTTTTTTTTTTTTTTTCTGAGACAGAGTCTCACTCTGTTGCCCAGGCTAGAGTGAGTGCCGTGGCGTCAGCCTAGCTCACAGCAACCTCAAACTCCTGGGCTCAAGCGATCCTACTGCCTCAGCCTCCTGAGTAGCTGGGACTACAGGCATGTATCACCATGTCCAGCTAATTTTTTTTCTACATATACTTTTAGTTGGCCAGATAATTTCTATTTTTAGTAGAGACAGGGTCTCGCTCTTGTTCAGGCTGGTCTCGAACTCCTGACCTCAAGCGATCCACCTGCCTCGGCCTCCCAGAGTGATAGGATTACAGGTGTGAGCCACCTCGCCTGGCAACCCTGTCTTTTAAAAAGAAAAAAAAAAAAGCTAGGTTACAAAATCTAGCTAGGTGTTCTTTCATTTTGCTACATAATATCTTTATATATAAACAGTAAATTCACTTTTAGCTCTAACTATCTATAATTTTAGGATCTAACTGTGTTTTCTGCCATGCACCAAGACAGGGCAATCCTATTTCTATTGCACAAAAGTTGGCACTTTATCTTTGTAGAGAATTCTATCTTCTTCTTCCTACTTTATTTATGCCATTTATTTTCTTCATGGAAAACTCTACTTTTTCTCTCTGCTAATCTGTTTAACCCATGGAAGTATTGGCTAAGTTCCATCTTGGTTTCCATCCATAAGATGATGATGACTCCCAGCTCCATGGTGAGCAGTTTGGGGGTATCTATTATACATGACAACATGTACACTACTCTTTTGGAAATTTTAAGTGGTTTCTATAAGACAAATCATGAAGATAAAATTAAATGTATTAGTAAGGAAGAACCAGAGGATAGAACTTATTTTCAGGTAAACAAATCCACTGAAAATATTCCGTGTTGTAGATTATTGACACTACATACAGTAGTAATTCTTCATGGAATGGAGGAATATTCTATAATATCAAGGGGCCTGGCTTAGCAATAGGACTTCAAGGGTAGGAATTGAATGACTATACAAAAGTCATTTTTCCTTCTTTCCTGCTGGCACAGCCGCCATCTCATTTGGGCATCCTTCCCCATGTTGGTACCACCCCCCTTTCCAGTGATTGCTTCAGAAATGGCATGAAACACTGGCCAAGGTGAGGAGGCAGGGTTGCTGACAGCTTCCAGAAAAGATTTTCTTGCTCTTAAAAAAGGGTTTATGGAAAGAGATATCCCTCTTCTGCTAAAGGTTTTCATGTCTGGATGCAATGCTACATTCACTCCATTTTATACATGAGATAACAGACTCTGAGAGAATAAGAAATTTGCCCATGGTAGCAAATGGCAGAATCTGTATTTGAACAAAGTCAACAGGTCCCAACCTATAGTTTTTGCTATCACCTATCTTGCATCCCATAAACAAAGTGCTCTAGCGCACATTTTGCAAAGACACATACTATGTGATATCACAAGAGCACTGACAGAGGTATTGTTACACTAACTTGATCTACGAGTCAACGAGGTTGAATAGGGTCCACACAGCTAGTAAGTGGCTGGGTTGGGACTTGAACCTAATGACTTCCGAGTCCTCTGCTCTTTCTATGGCCCCATAAATTACTATTTAAGGACAAGTAGTGAGATCTCCCAGGAATCAGAAATATAACTCTAAAAACTTTGACTTTGTCTTATTGGCCACTGGTTTTCAATTTGTGGTTTTGGGGGCTCTCGGGGATTCTGTGGAGGTACTTAGGGGGCTTAGGGTGGAGTGTACAGTGGGGGTCATGGAGGGGCATGTTAGTGGGACTCTGGTGCCCCACCCCTTGTTAACTAGGTCAACAGGGGAATCTCCAAATTGATCCCGGCTCCCCCAAAAAGTCTCCAATTGAACACAGTGCATTGGCTTTAAAAGGACAAAGTGTGGAAAACTGCTGTTATAGGTGACAGGGAGCCATGGGGAGTTTCTGAGGAGGAAGTGCTTTATATTTAATGAAGTCCACTTGCACCGCTGCTGGAGAACAGACCCCAAGAGGATGGATTGGGAGGGTGGGGAGAAACTGAGGCAAAGCACCATGTAACATGGGCCTGACTTAGGCTGATAGTAGAGAAAAGGGGAAAAAGATGGATGTAAAAAATATATATTTTAAAGGAAAGTAGAATCTATTACCTAAGAGCTTAGACAGGTAGAAAAATTAAATAATTTCCAAAACTACAAATAAACTGGTAGGTGATGGGGCCATTATAAGTTATAAGGGAAACTAAAGATGTTTGATGTGACTGCACTTAATATTTTGTGATTGAATTAATATAAATTGTGGCTTTCAAACTGTGCTCCTAAGAGTCCCTGGGATTTTGTTAAGGTGTTTCCAGGGGTGCCAGGAACAGTTTGGGGCTAGAGCCACACTCTCAACTCCCACTTCAATCCAAGCAGAGCCTAGACCCTAGATGGTCTGTCTTATGTATTTGCTTCCCTGTAAAATTTACTGAAGTGTTACACAAAGAAGAAAAGGAAAGGGAAGTACCCTGCACACTCAAAAACTTCTTATTCTGTGAGTAAAGAGTCTCTGTCTCCGCACAGTCAGAAGCTATTCCGGTCCCCCGCTAGGTGCAAGGGAACAGCTATATATTCCAGGTCTGACCCAATACAGAAAAGAATTTTCTGCTGGGTGTTGGCAGCACAAGCCTTTAATCCCAGCAACTCAGGAGACTGAGGCAGAAGGATCACTTGAGGCCAGGAGTTTGAGGCCTTTACTTAGACCTTAGAGCTAAAGAAAAAAAGAAAAAAGAAAAAATTAGTCAAGCATTGGCACCTATACCCCCAGGTACTCTGGAGGCTGAGGCAGGAGGATTGCTTGAGCCCGGGAGTTTGAGGTTGCAGTGAGCTATGATGATGCCACTCACTGTACTCTAGCCCGGGTGACAGAGCGAGAACCTCTAAGAAAAAAAAAAAGGAAAAGAAAATGCAAACGAATTTTCCCCTTGAACTTATCACTCATGTATTCTTCTAACTGTATCTACACTTACAGTTTTAGTTATACTCACTATTCAAATGTTTTATTTTTTACCTTTAAAGATGAAAATGACTCATAATAAGTCTTTCATAAATTTCTAACATTCACCAACATAATTCAGCAGTATCACATGTATGTCTTTTTGTTTCGTTTTAAAAAAATGATACATTATATAGTTAAGGCTATGCTAGCTGCCATAACAGATAAACATCCCAAGCTCAGGGGTTTAACAGAATAAAATGTACACTGATGCAAGTACAATTGGCTGGGAGCGGGGTGTGGGAAGCTGGGGGCAGGGGATGGTTACTGGCTCTATGAAGCATTCAGAGACCTGGCTGATGGTGGCTCTGTCACCTTCAGTATGTGGCTTTGGAGGACATCTTGGAATCAAGACCTAGCCAGAACACAGGGGAAGAGAGAGCACACAGAGTCACACAGGACATTTTTATGTGCCAAACCTGGAAGTGACATACTTCAGTTTTGCCACATCCCAAAGGTCAGATTTCGAGGTCACACCTAACTGGGTTTAGTGTGAGCAAACCAGTCTCTGCTACACATATGACTGAGATATAAAAATTGGAAAACATAAACCTGGGCCTGAGATTTATGTTTTTGCCTTGGGGCAAGTCAGGCTGCATTTATGTTTGTGTTTCTGTGACGATGTGTAAATACTGAAATGTATAAGAACTGATTCAGAGAGCTTTGCTTACACATGTGTTTCAAAATGGCCACCCCCAAGGAAGAAGTGCTATGAGTTAGAAAAATTCTTACTTTTTCTCGTTTTATCTTTCAGAGTTCTCATATGATTTACCTCCCCAGAGAAGGCATCAGGTACTTTTATAACTCAAGTTATAACTTAGTATCCTGGCAATATTGCTCTGTGACTAATTTTTTTGAGGTGTTTTTGTTTCTTCTCTTTTACAAATTTCATCATTCCTCATTAATCTAAAAGTTTTTGAGGATAGAGTTAAATACGCTTTACTCTCTTTTTAACTCATTGTACATTCTGATCAGTGCTCTGTATTAAGCAGACTGATTTATCAACTAAAATAAAAGTGGTTGACACTCAAATCAGTGTTTTGTATCTAGTAATAAAACTTCTAGAAACTATCTCAAGAGACATCTGTCCCTGGGAAAGCTGAGGAGTTTATTTCTTTAAAAATAATTAGCTGATTGCTCATCTTCCTGTATCTTGCTTGCTTCTCTTTCTCTTTTATAAGAGGAAGTTTTATAGACCAAGTAAATTTATGACCAGTAATGCAAGTTTATAAATAGGATATTTTAATTGAGGTTAAATCTGTAAATCAGCAGAAGATAAGACTTCTTTCCAAAAATCAGACTAATTTGTTATGATGATGTTTCTGAGAGGGGTAGATGAGATTCACTTTATACCTCTGTATAGGGTTGGTTAAACCTCAGTTGGTAATAAAATCTAGCCTGGTTTGAATCAGAAAAATTATTGAAATGTTTTTGAATTATTTTGTGAAACCTCAGCAGGAAGTTAGAATCAACACAGAGAATCCAGGGAGTAAGTACATATGAGAAACAGTCTTTACTCAACTTTTAAAAACAAGATTATTTGTTGATTTTGAAAGAAAACTGGCACGATTTTAAAAGAAATCTAACGCATGTCTAAAATGGGGTCAGGAAAATCCCACACTCCCCTCGACTCAAAGCCATAAGATTTTCCAAAATAATAAGGGCATTTTAAAGATCCAGAAGAAGCTGACATTTTTGCTTACTTTAGGAACCACATTTGCTTTTGAAAGTTGATTTTAGCGGAACGTTTGGCAAATTATCATCTTCTTTTTTTTTGGTTTTTTTTTTTTTTTTTTTTAGGCATTTTTAACATTGGTCCTCCAAGAACTCCAACTTTGAGAGCAAAATCATTTTCTCACTGGGCCCTTAGGGTAACCCTGACTCACCTTGCTTAAGCCGTCACAATTGCGCCCTTCATGGCCTCCTCTCTTGACCATTGACCACTCCCGTGCACATCCTGTGAATGGACAAGGATCTTGAGGGAAGACAGGTTTTCTGGGGAGGGCTTTGTGGCCACAGGCTTGCAGGCTTTGGGGGTGAAATCTTGACCTTTATTGATTTAGATGAGAAATAAAGCTGTCAAAAGGACAAGACATTGGCATTTGAGGTCCATTACCTGCTCAGCACCCCCCAGCTCCGAGCCCAGCTTCCATTGTGGAATAACCTCTCTTGTGATCATCATATAGTTTCTTTATATGTTAATTAGTATATTCAATTAACTCAAAGTCCTGCCTTGGCTGGAGAGATAGTGTGTCTTTATAAGGTGTTTTGTATATTTCCGCTTTAGTTTAACCATATGAGGCCAACTGATTTCTAAGTTCTTAGAGGTGAGGCATCTCTTTGTTGCATCCAACCCCTTTCTAAAATTCTTATTTTCCAAAAGTAAAGAAAATGCTTTAAAAATTTATTCTTATTTTTTCTTAAAAAAAAATTTAAGCCTATGATCTTCCCAAGTTCTGAGTAATTTAGAATAAGAGTTAACACTTTGCTTTTCTAGCCCTTTTTGGCAGTGTCTTGTGGTGGAATTCTCTACTCTGCATTTTAGAATACTAAAGCCAATGGCTAACACTTACTTTGTACTTTGTCCTCAGTTCTACATACTCGGCACTTTACATGCATTAAATAATTTAATCCTTATGACAGCCCTGTGGATTAAGTACTATTATTACTTCTATACTGCAGATGAGGAGATAGGACCAGGGAGGTTGAGGAAACTGACTTAGATCAAGAAGTTAGAAAATAAACAAAGCCAGGATTTGAACCCAGACAGTCTTGTTCCAGAGTCTATCTACTTACACTGTTTGAAGGCCTCCAAGTCCAGGGATAAATCCAAGGACATCGAATATGTTTTAAAAAGGACGAGATCTCTCTTACACTTTATAGGTGCTTTTTGGGTTTTGTGGGGTTTTTTTTCATATATATGAAAAGAATCAGATCCCATTTATAATTGAATTTCAATTAGGGGTTAATCTACTGATGTCCACCTTGGTTAAAGCAAGGGAAATGCTTTACTCTACAACATCTTCACTGGAAAACCTATTATTTTCAGCCACCAAGGAGGAGGGCTGGATTTTTCTGGGGAAAAATCTGCCAACTGCATCTGTTGAAGACTTCTTCCTGGCTGCCTTCCTCTGTCATCACCCTTGGTGACATCAACATCCAGCTGAGTGACTCATCCAACATCTTGACGATTCAGTTGATTACCTGCCTCAGGATCAATGATTTTTTTTTCTGTATTTTAACTGAGCCACCTGTTCCCATGGTTACAGCCTAGACCAGAAACTGCACTATCTCTGGTTTCAAGCATCCGCACTCTGACCACCACCTACTGTCCTTTCAATTCACTAACTAGAATAGTTCCACTGCAACAATGCTCTGACCTCATCAAGACCTCTCATTCATCGGTCCTATCCTTTTCTCTTTTCAAACTCCCATATTCCTTCATTTTCCTCCTATCTTCATTTTCTTTACTATCTAGCTTAAATTTCATGTTCCATCATTATAATGGCTCCCTGGTAAATACAATCGATTACCTCGTTCCTCTTTCTATCTTACATGCCTGGCACAACCCTGACCTTGGTTGAGGGTAACTATGTTCCATTTTCTCAAACAATTGAAATATACAGGAGAAAAATCATACATTTGAGTTGACTACTTTCATTTAAAATCATGACCATAAACCTCAGGGCTCACTCAACACTGCCAGTAATTCCACTGTTCCACTGTTTCCCTGTATAGTGTTTTCCAAAAGTATTAGTCATTATTTTATCACCTTCTATGATTTTTGCTGTATCTGATTACTAGCTACACAATCATTTACTAAATAATTTACTTTAAATTTATTCAAATGGAAAACGTACCCATATCCTAAACTTTGTCCTAGACGGGGTAAGCAAACTATGGCCCATAGGCCATATCCAACTTGTTACTCACCTGTCCTGATTAGGACAAACATTTTAAGCCTTTGCAGTATCACTGCAAAATGTTTTTCTCCCTCTTTTCAGTGACTCGATTTGGGAAGCACTGACTTTTCTTGTGCTCAGGCTTCCAGTTGTTTGAGCCAATGGGAGGCTCTGGACAGAGAACAGAGGACAGAAGGAGAGGGAAGTCAGGGTATTTAGACCAATTCTGTCCAGTTGTGGATGACTGACTGTGTTCTATCAAAGCCTGCAGTTCTTCTCAGGTAGCTCTTCCTACATAGTCACCCTCCCCAAGTTCCAATAAACATTCCCTCTCCTAAGCTCTGGGATTCTGTTTTGGAGTATTTCTTGTTACATTTCCTAAATCCTGATTGAAGTCTGTAAATGATCTCTTTTACTCTCTCTTTCTTGCACTAGCTTGCCCTTGTTTTTTCTTGCAGTAGGGAGGGGTGTTGAACTACTTTCCTATACACCATAATGCCATGTTCTTAATAAAAATAAACTACATGGTAAAAGTAGAAAAAGAAAATCCAAGTGCTTTGGAGAATGTAATTTACCACACAATAGCTCACACCGTGGCTATGAAGACAATCCAAATATAAAACTGTATTCTCAATTATGTAAAGTGTCTACAAAGAATTCTAAAATGGAGGCATTTTAGTAACAATGTTTAAAAAAGGAACACATGTAGATACCGAAACACAGTCAATTCAAAACGTGCAGTTTTATGTAAATATTTTATTAATATAAAAAAGTTTTAAGCACTTAGCAAGAGCATAGACTCATTTGTAAGTGGCATTATTTAATTACTGCTTTTGGCAATATCTGTAATACACATTATGAATTTCTTTGCTATATAAATCTCATTTTTAATCTTTCCTTCTGAACTTTTTCCCCTTGGAAAATAAAACCAATGAGATTCTCAGTATAATTCATTTTATTATTCTAGTGCAAGAAAACATTTCCAGGTTCATTTCCAATTTCAGTTTCAAAACAAAGTGACCTGAAATTTTTAGCCTTTAATATCTGTGTTAATGACCAATAAAATGTGTAAGAATATAAAAAATAAATTAATTCATTGTTGATAGTATTCCAACTTCAATGCATAAGAATTTCTACCTAAAACATTTTTCAAAAACTGCAAACTGAAAATCTGTTCATTTAAAACACTTATGTGGTAAAAGAATTTCAGTTTATTAAAGATATCATAAATAGAATGTAAAAGGTATTACATTTCTTCAAATACTATTTGTTTCACTCTATTCAATTTTGTGTTTCCTAACATCCATTCCACAGGCCAATTGAAATACAAATGCATGCAAATAAAACAAGCTATTGAAATGAAATAAAATTCAAGAACAAAAGAATTAACTTATGAGGTAAGTTCTGCTTTAATGTCTTCAAACATCACAGTTGTAAGAAATGCCTCTCTTTTACAAAGTGTCACTAAAATGTGTATTTTCACAAAGCCATTGTTTCAAGAGCCCAAAATCAAGTTAAATTCCATGCTTCCTAGAATATTAAATACCATGCAGTATATATTATTTAAGAAAAAGATAGGGTTAAGTAACTTCAAAAGCAGAACTCACTTATATTTTGCTTTCTATCCAATTAAAAGTAAGTTCATTAAAACCACTTGAAATTATGCATTTAACTTGAAACAAGTTACTGAAATGCCAACATAAACATAAATATCTGTAACTATAATAGCTTAAAACCATCTAACTCCAAAACAATGCAGGGGGGCAAAATGAGTATATGTAAATGAGCATGGAGAAGCTAGGGTTCCCAGAGCTAATGCAGAGCAGTCAAGTGACTGAACTTGGCACGCTGCTTTTCTAGGGATGAAAAGATGCTTGGTAGACTTTTCTACACAACTGATTGCTCCTAAACCGAGTCAAAGTGGACCATCATACTGAAATATTCCGTATTTCCCAGTGGTCAGCCAGCTGGGCTCAGAGGCTGTGAGCTGTTCTCCTTGCCCAGGCTGCAGACCGACCTGAATCTCAGCTTTTAATGTTCTTATGCTGCAGAGAGGTGCAGGATGGAAGCCATTCAGCGCCTCATGAAATGGAACAGAAAACTCCCATTTTCTGTCACCTGTCAACTTCCTATAATTCAAATCGCCTTTGAATAAAATTAAATGTGCCTTCTGTAGTTCGGCATATAAGTCAGGGGCAACCTGAGACATTGCACAGTATTCATGAGGCAGAGTCCAAAATATATGATCATGGTAAACCCATCTACCCATTTTAATATAGTTCTCCCAGTCAGCCCCACACTTGGATGTCCACTCATGACTACTATGTTTTACCTGTTCAATTAACCAATTAAAATCATGTATAGTAGTATCAGAAACAAACCACGGAATAGTTTTTCCATAAAAATGGATCTCAGTAGCCAGTTTAGAGGACAACAAGAAGTCGGCTAACATTAAGTCTGTAACAAGTTCAAACCCAGAGTTATCCAGAACAACATCCACTCTAGTAGATGTTTTTTCTCTTTTCTTGCAATTGCTAAGCAATGACCAAAGATGCTCCATGTCATTCACTAAAATGAAAGGTTTCAGGTCTTCCAAAGAATTTATTACATTGGTCTTCTGAGAACGAGATCCCCCGCCTGATAGAGACAGATCACACTTATTTCCCCACAGTGAAATCTGAAAAAGAAAAAGTATAGAACATTCACCCTTCTTCTGAATAACCAACAAAAACTCTACTACAATATGTGTGTGTGTAGGTGGGGTGGTACTAAAAAGTCATAAATTTCTATAAACTCTTAATATAAAATCTACAATAATGCAAAAACTGTTTATATGATGCTATAATTAATAAGGTAAAACAGTGGAATTTTTAATATCGGTACATAATAAACTTAAAAGAACTGGTTTCAGTGATTTTAGTATCCTTATTGCTTTTTCAGAGCAAAAGTTTTTGCATCTTACAGATATTAGGACATCATGAGATGCTGCAAAGAGAGGCTCAGAGTTTACTTTATTGTCCAGATTCAAGAGAAAAATGAAACAGTTCCTTTTTTCCTCCGAAGCCCCTGAAATTGCCCAGTTTCTTTCACCAATTATATAGCTTTAGGACATGACAACCTCCTTGGGATTAGTTCTCTCATTTGTAAATTTAAAAAGCTAGACAAGGTCATGTCTAAAGACCCAACTCTAGGCTAGGCGTAGTGGCTCACGCCTGTAATCTCAACACTTTGGGAGGCTGAGGCAGGAGGACTGTTTGAGGTCAGAGTTTGAAATCAGCCAGGGAAACATAGACACCCATCTCTACAAAAATTTTTTTAAAAACTAGCCAAGTGTAGTGATCTGTGCCTGCAGTTCTAGCTACTACTCAGGAATATCTCCAAAAACAAACAAAAAGACCCAACTCTTTAGACAAGGCAATGTTAACTAAAGACCCACCACAATCAATTATCTATTATTTGGCTTTAAATTGAAATAACAATTTTATTTTGTAGAAAATGGTATGTAGTGCTATTATTTTTTAAGCTATAAAAATTACATGTTTCGGACTACAAGCTCTGAAATCAGACAGTCCTGGGTTCAAATCCCAGCATCTTCAATTAATGACCACTGGCAAATTACTTAAGATCTCTAAGGCTCAGGTTCTCTGACTGGAAAACAAGATAGTAATACTTACCTCACACAGCTATTGTGAGAATTATTAAATAATTGACAGAATGCATGTAAACAGCGTACCAAATACCTGGCATACAGACGTTCTCAATAAATATTAGCCAAAATAGACTCTACTCTCATTTGTGATTTAAAATAAGAAAATGCATGTTCCAACAAAGAGTATTATTTTAAAAAGAGAGATGAATGGATTGAAAAATAAGGCTTAAATAATAACTGAAGTGTCTAAGGTCACACTTTTCCATAGTTTGCTAAAGAAACGTATACAGTGGTGTACGTGATGGCCGTCACCACCTGAGATCAGGTTCTGTGTTGGCCTCCTGCACATTCTCTCGCTCCATCTTCCAGTTTACAATTACATAGTTATTTGTACAATTTTTTGTCTACATTCCCTCAAGATTACAAGTTCTATGACAGTGAGGACTGGACTTTTTATTTCCCACCACCACACGCTCAGTACCTGGAACAGTGTTTAACAAAGTATGTCCAGAAATGTTTGCTTGGACAGTCAGAAAGTGCTAGGAGTTTTGAAAATGGGTCGACATTCTCTGCAAACTAGCTTCTCTTGACTTAGGACGTTAACCTGTTGCTCATGTGGTTCTCTTTACTTGGGAGCAGAGTGGCAGTGGGAAATCGTTGGCCAAAACAGATGACAGTAATAGATGGGTGCTCATTCTTCTTCACAACTGATTATACTTATGGGACAAAGAACACATTCAAAGACTTTTCCCTGAAAGAATGGGCTAGCTAGGAGCCCAGGCTGGCACACTAGCTTTTTTCCTTTTTCTTTTTAATTCCAAGCTAAGCATAAAGGACAATTGAGGGGGGGGGGGGACAACCAAAAAAACAAAAAACTAGGTTTATTAGTTAACAATGTCCTAACAATTGTTCTTCCAAATTCAAAATATGCCTTTACTTATGATCTTTCAGCTGACTCTGCTTGCCCTTGATGTCTCATCAGGGCTTTGCCACGCCCTGCAAACCTGTCAGCAAATTTCTGGAAAATGTATTATTATTAGGTCAACTGACCACCCAAGTATTATCACCTGCTGATAATAGCAGGCTCTGTGTTCAGCGCTTCACCAGCATAAATATAGTTTAATTTCTCACATCGAATTATGAGATATACTATATCTCATCATCCTCATTTAACAGACGAGACAACTGAAGCCCAGAGAAATTAAATAACATGTCAGGTCCGACCACAAAGAAGCGACAGAGCCAATGCTGAAGAAAAGTCAGGCTGGACCAACATCACTATCAAGTATTCTCAAAAGCATGACAGAAACTATGAAGTCAGAAAACTCCTGTGCCACTAAAAGCATTTCCAGTTGGAGTAGCAAAGATTTCAAAACCCACTTTTAGAAATTAAGTGGATTATCAACTCTTAATACTATTATGTTAGATAAAAAAATTATCAATTATAACTTAACCATATATACATGCTTTGTTGTTAAATGTGTACCAGTTTATTTTCTGTTTAAATTAACAAATATATTTGGGAGATTATCATACTTACCTGCAGAAGTTTAAAAAATTCATTTTTCAGCTGACTTTCATCTAGATCTTCAATAGTTCTCACCAACTGTTGCAGGTAAGTACATAAAGCAATGATAGATTCCTGTGACTCGAAGAAACTTTGGTCTTTTGATTCTTTAAATACATCAAAGTCATCAATTGGTGGACTAAAGTAGGAGAACAACATAAATGAAACATTTACGTAAGTCTGTACTTTTTTTTTTTTTTAACATTTGGGTAATTGCAGATCTTTAAAGGAAAGAGAACAGTACCATACAGTCTCAATAATTAGTGGTAACAGACACTAGATATAACATAGATAATCAAGTTATACAAAAATAAATCCTCGAAAGGCATTGGTAATTAAGTGTCAAAAGCTCCCAAATCAACTATTTTTCTTGAAGTATTAAATAATTATAGGAACTATGCCCATAATTATTTACCCAGCAAGGATTCAAGGGCAAAAGAAGGAGAAAGAGAAACAAAATTTCAAGATAATTGCTTTAGTTCAACAAACATTTTTTGAGCATCCAATGTGGCAGGGTTTCAGTAATAAATATATGGATATAAACTGAATATCTGAATACAATGAAGTAATCACTAATAGAGTCAAACAAAGTGTTATGGAAACACAGTGAGTACTCAAGATAAATCAGACTTAATACTATTATTAGAATGATAAATTTTGATCATTTATATATAGGCATTCTGGGGGCAACTTTTACTCCTAGGTTGATTTTTACCAAAACTGATGTATGTGCCACTGCTATATCTTCATGCTGTCCAATGAGAGATTCAGTCATATTAATATTGGCCTAAGAAAAACATAATAAGATAAATACTAATATAATCGCCTTTATAGAATTGAACATAAAAGACATTCAGATTATTGGATCTTCTCAATTAGCTACTTTTTCCAGGGACCATCCATATGAGGGTAAAAACAGTAAGAATGATATAACAGTATTTAAAGAAAAAAAAAACCTACAAGCATTTATACATCCAAATGATGGCTGCCTCTTTCTGGTCAGTCAGTCACCTTAGGAAACTACACCCTTATTCCAAGGATGCTGCCATTACTCAAAGCACTTTTGCAATTCCTCTTTTGGAATTTTCTTCAGAACCTGTGGCACATTATTAAATGTCCTGTCAATGATCACATATCTTCATCCTTTGAAGTCAATTTACTTTTGGAAATAGCCAAAAGTTACTCAGTGATTTCAGTAGAATGAGGTATGTATCAAATTGAAAAAAACCATTTTGGTCAAAAATGAGGAGTAACTCAAAAACGAGAAGATTAGTTTTCTTTTTGAGGCATGTAAACTGGCTCTGAAAGAAGTTCCAAAGAATTCAGAGACGTTTTTAGCAATGGCAGCACTGCTGAAATCAATCAGTCTCTCAGGGTGACTTAAAGGATAAAAATCATTTGGATGCATAGGTTCAAGTGTAGGGGTCAGCAAACAGTAGCTCACAGACCCAATCTGGCCCACAACCTGGTTTGTGTGACCTACATGCTAAGAATGGTTTTTACATTTCTGAATGGCTGAAAACAAAGCAAAAGAGCAATATTTTGTGACACGTGAAATTCAAATTTTGGTATCCACAAGTAAAGTTTTATTAGAACACAGCCATGTTCATTTACATATATTATCTCTGGCTGCTTTCACATTACAAAGGCAGAGCTGAGCAGCTGCAACAGAGACCACATGGCCTCCAAAACCTACTACTTAGTCCTTTACAAAAATAGTTTGCCAACCCATGTCAAATGTTTTATTAACAAATCATTCATTAGTTTAAAGTCATATCTCACATTAAAAAGGAGCCTTATTTCTCATATTTATAAGACTAAATTTATATAAATATAGATAATTTCTTATTTTAAAATGTTCGCTATTTTAGGATCTACTAAAGCTATATATATGTACATACACTCTGACCCAGTGATTCACTCCTACGGATATACCCAACAGAAATGCACACACATGTTCAGCAAAAATGTGTTAGAATGTTTATAGCAGCATTCTTCATAACTCCAAACCGGAAACCACTAAAACACCCATCACAATAGAATAAGTAAACAGACTGCAATATGTTCATATAACGCCAATACTACAGAGCAACAAGAACGAATGATCTATAATTATATACAACAATATGGATGCATCGCACCAATGTAAGAATGAGTGAAAGAAACCAGACACAAACCACACACCCTATGATTTCATGTCAGTAAAGTTTAAAAACAGGCAAAACATCGGTCAGGATTACTGGGCATGCTTGACAGCAGTGACTGGAAGGGGACTCACAGGGGACCTCTGGGGTAGTAGGAAGGTTCTGCCTCTTGATCTGGGCACTGGGTACACAAGTATGCTCTTGAACACTTAAGGCATGTGCATTTTTCTCTATGAATTACACTTTAATAAAAAGTCTTAAAATGTCTCCTAATTTCTCTGTACTTTCATCTTTTAATATCTGAAGTATATCTACCTAATATGTTTAAATTTCACATATGGCTAAAACTTTGAATCTTAACTTAGCCTGGCAGATTACTGAAGCATGTTTCAGTACAAAAAGGTAGATCAACATGAACATGTCGTAAAGCTAACGTGTGCCTTAGGATCCTACAAAAGTTGGAAGACCCTCCTTTGGTCACTTTGGAGTTGCCACTGACTAAGGACAAGAATTCCCCCTAAAAGAACCTGACCAAATGGACATTTAAAAACTACTTCAGTGCTAGTTCTGCTTTAAGCCAGTTCTTTATTATACCAACCTAAAAGCTGAGTTCTAGCACAATGTAACACCAATCCCCAGACCATCAAATACCTGCCAGAGAAATCACTTTGGGAAGAGTTCTACATCTATGGCTGACTAAACATTCTAGTTTCTTGAACTTAAAGGTACATTTTCCCTCTACCCTGTTTAACAAGCTGTTCCCTGGACGAGTGGATATCATTCCCTGAGGTGCCTAAAGAAAAACTGATACCCAGGCACCACCCTGGATAAATTAAAGGATCAGTATTTATTCTAACATAATGATTTAAAAATCTACATCTTTGACACCACCTTCCCTGTCCCCAACTGGGTTGTAAATGTGTATCCAGGTTTGTGAACTCTCCCCTAGGTTTTTTTATTCTCTAAACCTGATCCACCTCTAAAGTCAAACTCAGAAACAGTATTCCTTTTGCCCTTCTAACTTACAAACTCTACTAACCCTACTCAAGGTGCCACCCAATCTTTCAACACCTTTGCAGCTTTGGCTCATACCACAGATATTTTCCAATAATTCCCAGGGTTATGAAACCATCACTGTAATTTCCGACTACTCTTGGTCCTTGACAAGCATCTAAATCTACAACTTGGGAAGAATAGTCTGATAAGAACTCTAATCTGATTTACACAGAAGAGGCTCAAATCCTGGCTCTACCACTTACTAGCCATTTAAGCTTGGGCAAGTTATGAGCCTCTTTGAGCCTCAGTCATCTCAACTGTAAAATGGAAACCATAACAATGCCTACACTTCACTGGGTTGCACAGTAACTGTAACACAGCTAGTATTCAATAGATGACAGCTCCTTACATCTCCTGCTGCAGTGACTTGTGTGTGCCAGGTAGTATACCAGATTTTTAATAGTGTTCATTGCTTTTAGAGCAGAAATTCTAAAACCTATCTATTCAGCAAAAACAAATTGTGATTTAAAAAAAAATTATAAAGAGTAAGACAATAAAAGCTAATGAACAGACTCAAAGTTACATATATTTCCCAAAATAATTTTATTTTACAATTAGAACTGGCTTATCAATCATTTTAAATTATCTTAACACTATGTTGGAACAGATACCAAAGGATTCCTCGTACTAAGCAAACCTGTATTTTGGAAACTGTGGGCTAAAAGGACAGGTCACATTACCTTTTCTTTTGCACTATAAATCAATTCTATTTTAGAAGTTTCCTAGTAAAAACTAAATAATATAAACAAACCTATAAAAGGTTATTTTAAAACATGTGTAACTTTCAGAGTCTTTTTCTAACCTACCCATTTAAAAAAAAACAAGACTAGGCCAGGAGAGGTGGCTCACACCTGTAATCCTAGCACTCTGGGAGACCGAGGTGGGTGATCGCTCAAGGTCAGGAGTTCGAGACCAGCCTGAGCAAGAGCGAGACCCCGTCTCTACTAAAAATAGAAAGAAATTATCTGGCCAACTAAATATATATATAGAAAAAAAATAGCTGGGCATGGTGGCGCGTGCCTGTAGTCCCAGCTACTCGGGAGGCTGAGGCAGTAGGATCGCTTAAGCCCAGGAGTTTGAGGTTGCTGTGAGCTAGGCTGATGCCACAGCACTCACTCTAGCCCGGGCAACAAAGTGAGACTCTCTCTCAAAAAAAAAAAAAAAAAACACTAAAGATTAACACAGTGTATAAAACAGAAGAGTGATTCACTGTTCTGACTGATGACTTCTTATACCAAATAAATGTGGCATGTTATCTATTTTTATAAATAAAACATATGCTTGTTTGATCCATCTTGATTTTATATTTATGTAATTATTTCAAATTATTTTTTGCTCAGTAAGTACAATTTTTTTTACTCTAGAAGTCTTTGTAAGAATCTTTAATTAGTTCATGCTTTAGATATTTAATCTTATATCTATTCTAGGCAAGTGGATTATAACTGCCAAGAATCTATTAACTTGGTAACATATGCAGAAGTGTCTAACAATGCCATTAATACTTGCTGAACTCAACTAAATCAGGTTTCTACTGGTGCTACTTTTTAAACTTATCCTTTTATAATTTCAAAAAAAAGTACAAAGTATCTAAACATTTACTAGTTGATGGTTATATACTTACCTCTGGATAATTGCTTCATGAATTCTACGATACATGTAGCATTCTACAAACAACCATGGTGAGTAGAACCACCTTGGTTTTTCATCACTTTCATTTAAAAGACTCTGATGATATTCTAGGTACTGATTCCATATGTCAGTATCAACAAATTTCTCAACCAAAGGGATAATTGGTTTATCTGTTTGCAATTCATTCCGTAACTTAGAAAGAAGAGAGATAGCTTTCTTTTCAGCTTCCGTGCCTTCCTGTGGAAATACAAGAAAAATAAATAGTGTGTTTGTGGGTGTGCGTACATGTGTAATTCTTCTAGGGTAATATATTTTTGTGGACCTAAATTTAAGAAGGACAGAAAAATACCCTATTTCAAAATCATATTTTATGTCTTTCACAAACTATTGTAAACATTAAATTTAGAATTCTTAAGTTGAAAATCAAAGAACATACACAGATCTCATATCAACATACTCATAACTTATCTATCTTGCTTTGTTTTGTTTTGAAGTTCTGGCCCTTCTGTATCTTTGGGTGGAATGACCATTACCATGCACAGGAAGAGGACACACCACGAGATTTTCCATGTCTTTCATGCTTCCAAATGTGTTATTCTGGTCTTCCTGAGGTTTCTTTTGGCAGCTCAAAGGGTTTTTTAAATTATTTGTTTTCCTCCAAGTTCCAGATAGATACCCTGACATACAAGGTGCTACAGTATTATCTCACGTAATAGGCCAATTGGAGAGGAGACAAATGTTACGGGATCAGAAGTGAAAATGAAAACCTTTGGTTTTATACCAGCAAGATTCTTGCTCATTAAAAAAAAAGATGTAAACCTAATAAACATATAGAATAAAATGTAGGAAATAAACATCAAACCCAATTGAGTATTTTTATAAGATCATTATCACCATGTTGATATTAAGGGAATTTAGTCCCTACTTTCAGACCTATAAGTGTCTAAATACAGACATCTCTCCAATCTTTTTTTTTTTCCCAAGTAGAATTTCTTTTGCTGCTAGAATGAAAGGCTGAAGCTCTAGAAATTCTACAAGTTCAAAAATAGAAGAAAAGTTGTTAAAAATATAAATTTTAGGAGCTGAGCCCCAGATTCCCCACATTCTTGAGAGGATCTCTCCTTCCAAATCTCTACTTTAATTAAATTCTTTAACTTCAACTAATTATTTAAGCATAAATTCCAACAATTGAGATTTTCACAGGGTTGTGAGCACCCTCTTTTACACAGGCAAATACCTAGAAGAGATAATAGACTAATATTTGTGTCAACGCCAGTTTGTTAACTTGCTTCAATTCATTTCAAATGTTTACACATACTCTGTATGTGTCAGATACTAAATTCAGGGCCAAAGAAAGATGAATAAAGCCTGGTCCCCTGTCTCTCAGGGACGCATGTCTGCCAAACCAGGTAGTCTAAGGGGATAGGCATTTGGCTACTAAGACAGAAGGGCAGAAAACTGTGTGGCATGGCTCCTTTGGGGACAAGCCTGGTACTGGTATAATTGGAGGCTTATGGAGCTAGAACATGTGGGGCCTAAGGAGACTGGCTATAGGTACGAGAGATGCATGCAAAAGGTGACAGAAAGGCTACCAAAAACAGACTGATGTCAACATTTTATTTAGGTCTTGTCCCATCCCCAGGACAGTGTGAAATGGATTAGAGCTGGAGGGACAATAGACCCTGCTTTCTCACTCTCAGCTGGTATGGTCACCTGAAGATTATGGGCATACAGGCCAAGCAGTAATATGCTACAGCTTGATTAATTACTACATTTTAGATCACACCAGTTGAAAAAATTAAAATTACAAGTTCAGCTATTATGGGGACTTGCTTAAGTATATGACAAAATACTCAAGTGAGCAACCCAAACTTGCCTAAATTATACTTGTATGCTAAATGTGTGCATATATCAAAACAAAACTATGTTTTTGTGATAAACATTAAAACTATTCATCAACAGAAATGTCAGTGCCTTAGAAGAGTGGCATGTTGGGCTTCAGAGGGGGAACCTCTGTACTGTCAGCAACCAAAGAGAGAATTAAACATGAGTGATACGGAGAAAGGCAAGATTTTTGTTCCGAAGTGTGCCCAAGGTCACACCCTGGAAAAGGGAGGCAAGCACAAGACTGGCCTAAATCTCCATGGCTTCTTGGGTAGAAGACAGGTCAGGCTACTGGATTCTCTTAACCAGACATCAGTAAGAACAAAGGCATCACCTGAGGAGAGGATACACTGATGGAGTATTTAGAGACTCCCAAGAAGTACATACCTGGAATGAAAATGATCTTCAATGGCATTAAGAAGTAGGCAGAAAGGGCAGACTTGATGGCTTATCTCAAAAAAGCTACTAATGAGTAACAATTGGCCACTGCCTTATTTATTATAAAACAGAAATGTCTCATGACTTTTCTTATGTGTACCACAATTTAATTGGTCTCATACACCAGAATTCAGATCATGAATGAGTATCAGAATATTTTTGTTGGACAGTCCTGATTTAACTAAGGCTGGCTTGTGGTTAAATGAATATGATTGGTTTTTTGAATTTTGATAATAATTCCAATTCAATAAATGCTATCACTGTTTTCTCCTCCTAAAGATATGATTGGACTTAATTAATAACATTCAACTTTTCACAAAGAGTAAACTGCCATCTCAAAACCTACTGAAGACTGGTTTTATATTTACATTTACATAACTGTTTATGGGAATACATTTACATACTAGGGAAACTCCTTCACTGTATTAGAACCAAGCAAGGCTTATTAGTGTTTTAATTTGTATTCATTAACCTGTTAAAGGTGAAGGCTGGAGATAAGATATCAATGTTTACTTTATATTTTTGACCTTTACTATGCCAATAATTCCCTATGTCTACTAAAATGCTGCCTTTTATTTACTGAAAGGCATTTTAGTGTGGTTTACGTGTAATATCAAATAAAGAATATTTAACACTTAAAAAAAAAGTCAGTGTCCAAGCTAAGCTATAATCTCAGCAAAAGAACAGATGATCCCCATATTGTGCCAGGATTAGTTTCAAAGAAGACAATATAAAAAAGGTTGAAAGAAATACAACATTATGCTCAAATTGTCTATGTGCTGCCTTGCTTCATCTTAATTTGGCCAGGAAGAAAAGACCACCAACCATTTCTGTATCTTTGTTGTTAACTCTTTAAAAAAAGATGTACTGGTATGTGCATGGTCTTTTACACTCTACTGAGTAACAGAAAGATTACTGAATTTGCAAGTTTAAAGACCTATACCTACAAAATATAGTTATATATAGTTATTTGGATTTTTCCTCATCTAGTAACTGAATGGACAAGCTGATTTCTAAAGTCCCATCCTGTGGGAGGCTGAGGCAGGAGGATCATTTGAACCCAGGAATTCACAGCTGCAGTGAGTGTCGCTACACTCCAGCCTGGGTGACAAAGCAAGACCCCTTCTCTAAATAAAATAAAATAAAGTTCACCCTGCTCTGAATGTTAATGAGTCTTTCTCATCTTTAATCAGCATAATGCGTCAACCAGTCATATCACTCTTCATCTTGAGTTTGGCATAGCACCTTGAGCTTCCAGGACTCAAGATTTCAAATTATTAACATAAATACTGGAATTCAGCTAAACTTAAATTTAAAAAGCTTTCCTGAGCAAGTCAACAACCTAGTCACCACTTATAACATTGGATATATTAGAAAATATGTTCTGAAGTCTAAATAACTGACAGAATTAATTGTTGGAACACAATTTTTTTCTAAATGGGATTGGCTGTTCTATCCTTGACTACCGCATGATTATACTTCATTTCAACCTATTACATCACACCCAGATAAATATTTGGCCCATGTATTCACTTTTACACTTTACAGGAAAACTGATAACTTCAATAACTACTTACTGTGTTTCTGTTAAAGAATTAACAAAAAATTAAAGTTAAAACACAATTCTTACCTCTCCATGTTTCTCAAAAAATTCACTTTTATGTCGATGCAATGTATCAATAGCCTTAGTTAAGATCTCTGGTATTCTGTCTTTAATTGTAAGATATGCAAATGATCTAGAAAAAAGAGTCACATACAATATATTACTTACGAGCATCAATACTGTAATGCAGTGGTCCCCAACCAGTACTGGTCTGTGGCCTGTTAGGAACCAGGCCAAGTCACCGCCTGAACTCAGCCAACCCCTCACCCCACCCCTTCCCTTTCCTCCCTACCCTCCTCCCTCCTCCCCTCCCCTTCCATAGAAAAATTGTCTTCCATGAAGCCGGTCCCTGGTGCCAAAAAGGTTGGGGACCACTGCTATAAAGGCTATCTTAGTTTCTGGAATACCCCATTTAAATTAAAATGCCTTCTTATGTAGCTATTAAAAAAGTAAAACAGTACTGTGTGACTACTATATCAAAACATAAGAAACTCTAAAAATTTCTCTGGTATGTCATGGAAGCTAAGTAGCTTTGGTGCCTCTAATCCCAGATTCTCCTCTAGAGTCTAATTAGTCTTATCTTTCTTATTCTATTCTTTTTATTTTCCTGAATCAGTAAGTAGACTAACAATGTGATAGGAGAGAAAAAGATTAGCCTAAAAATCAAACAGGTTCTTGTCTCAGTAATAGTACTTATTAAGTGACTTCACCTGCTTAGAAAGATGAACGAGGCAATGAATGCATGTACAACAGCCTTAAAGATGCTAATGTGCTTGAAGAACAAAGAAGTAAAGCTATTTAGGAACCTGTTTCTCTTCTTTGTCTCAATCTATATTCTAAGTCATTTTCACATCTTTTCAAAGGTTTTCCAGGCTGCCTTCTCTATCTGCACTCTATTACACTCTCCTTCCATCTTGTTCTACCCCTAAACAAATTAAGGCATGCTACTCTCACTCTCCCAGCCAAAAAATTAGAGATTTTATAGAAGTGTCAAAGAACGAAGAAAGCTGGAGATGAGGAAAAACTTATACTTGCGTTAAAAAATTAAAAATATTCTTGATTTTATACAATAACCAGAAGTTAGATTATCATCTTATATAATTATTTATATTTTCTTAGAAAACACATATAATTCAGTTAGAAAAAACAGGCTACTAGATGGTGAAATTCTGCGCAGTTTTAAACATAGAGCATGGAGCTTAGCTGTTCAGTGTTTATATCTTCAGGTCACAAAAGACAATTTTTAAATTATTGGGTTGTACCTTGAGTATTTATGTCTTTAAACCATTTCCTCAAATGATAGTTATAGAATTTTAAAGAAAAATTGCAAATATATTCTGGCTCCGTGGTGCTTTGAGTATCCTAAAACAGTGATTAGGTTTAATATGCACAATAACTACTCTGATTAGAATTAATTTTTTAAAATCACGAATGGCTTGGAGGGACAGAAGGAACATTAAATCAATGGACATTTGAATTTTCCAAAGCAGCAGATAAAATAAGTGACAGTTCTTTGCGATTTTACTTTAATTATAGAGTATTACTATTTCTCTAATCACTACGTTTTCTACGACAGACAGATGCCTGCACCTCCGGGGTAAGGTCCCTGACCAGGCTGAGGCCAAAGGCGCCTATGGCGCAAGTTTTAAGGAGGCACTCACTTCCTATATTTGCATGACGGTGCCTGCTTAAATTGTGGGCCATTGGCTTCTCTCTGGCATACATCTCCTTCCTGCCCAGGTAGGGCTATTTTATTCAAAGTGTTCCCATCTTTTGCAGCATTTTGAAGGATCTATTTCGAATATAAACATTCAATTTATGCAAATGGATGTTATTTTTATGGTCAACCACAACTTTGCCCACAATCTGTAAGGTGACGACTAAAAAGCAAAAAGTTACAGGCAAGTTTTATTGCAAGACGATGATCTGATAGGCAACAGGAAGAAACACATTTTCAATAAGTCTGAGATTCCCAACTTTTAGGGAGAATTTTAACTCCCCCGAAAGCGCATCGGTTAAAGTGAATAAATAAAAAGTGACCGCGAGGAAGACTGCAAAGCTGATCCAAGTCCTGACCCTTGCGAGCAGCCGCAGCGCCGCAGCGGGCGGACTCCCTCTCCTGGGGCCGCCTCGCTTTCGCCTCCAAACCAGCCTTCGAAACCCGAAAAGGCAACCCTGGGAAGCGGAGCCCGACCGCGAGACTCGAACAGCCGCGGGGGAGCAGGCGCTCTCCGCTTGTCACCCACACGTTCCCGGCGAGGCCCGGCTTTCCGCAGAAGTGGGGAGGAGAAAGGCGAGACAAACCCTACGTCCTGTCCCGAAAGAGACGCCGGAGGCTTCGCCATTACGTTCCGCGCCGCCGGCTCCAACGCTCGGGTCGCACCGGCCGCAGGAACAGGGACGGTTCCGCTGCGGAGGAGGAGCTGAGAAAGGGAGCGACGTGGTTTAAAAAAAAAAAAAAACTTTTGAATGAGGAAACTTTATTTGGCGCCCGTACAAGTGGCAAGCAACGGCTGGCACTAGCACGCGATCATCCGGGGACGAAGGCGGGGACAGTAGAGAGCGACGAGAGGAGACGGATTACGAAGCCAGCGGAAGGCGGAAGCAGGCAGGGACCGGGAGGTCGCAGTGACTAGGGAGCGGAAGAGGTCGCAGCGGTGCGGGTCACGTGGTCGCGCAGTCACGTGGTCTGCGCGCCTCGCGCTCCGCCCAGGCCTGGGGTTCCGTGCGCCTGCGCAGTGTCAGGCGCTGGGAAGGAGCGCCCTTCTAGGAGAGGGGTTGGCTGCGGGAGCCGGGGGTTGGTGCTGCGCTTGTCTCTGCTTGCAGTCCTGCCGAGGAAGCCGGTGCTTCCTTCTTTTCTTCCGGCGAAGAGGTTAGTGCACTGGCTTTCCCTAGACGCTTGCATGGTCTGGCATTGAGGTCTCCGCCTTGGCACCCGGCCTCGCGAACCCTCTCGCTAACACCAGTACCGCTATGACCTCCTGCCTCTTACAGTGATCTTTGGCCGGCTTAGCTGGGAGTAAAAAGCACTCAGTCAATAAACGCTTGATGGACCTTTTATTGAGCCAGTGCAGAGTGATAACTGCAAAGTTCCGTAAACTAATTTTGAGATTAAAGAATTGGAACGCATACTCCCAAAGATTAGGGCCACTTGTCCATTGAATCTTAGCCTAGCTGTAACTGTTTTCTTAATTGATATTATTGTTTGTAAATGTTGAAATGTGCCGAGGAACTGAATAACTGTCGTATATTTCCCTTTTAAAAATTTAATTGAATGCCTACCATGTGCTAGGTACTATTGTTACATGAGATTGAGCATAAACAAAACTCAAAAATATCCTCAAAGAGCTTACAAGACTCCATCCTTTTCTATCTTTTTTTCCTTTAGCACTGTCACTAACATACATTTTACTGATTTACCATGTTTATTGTTTGTCACAGCCAATGTAAAGTAAGTTTCAAAAGATAAGGATTTTTGTCTATTTTATTGTCTGCTGTATTGGCAACCAGGACAATCAATGCCTGGCACATGGTAAGAACTCAGTTCATGTTGTGTGAATTAGTAAAATATGCAAGTGATTTTAAATATTAAATACAAAGGCAAAATATAAAGTGGAGGAAGATAGAGGCTGGGTGCTGGTTGTGCCTTTTTTTCTTTCCTTTTTTTAAAATTTTTTTCCTAGGGACAAGATCTCACTCTGTCACCTAGGCTGGAGTACAGTGGCATGATGGTAGCTTGCTGTAACCTCCAACTCCTGAGCTCAAGTGATCCTCCTGCTTCAGCCTCCCAAGTAGCTGAGACTACAGTCGTACACGACCATGCCCAGCTAACTTTTTAAAATTTTTTTGTAGAAACAGTGTATCGGTATGTTGACCAGGCCATTCTTGAGAATGAGAAAGGAGGAGGAGGCTTGATGTTTTGAGGAGAAAGCAGAGTAGGATATAGTGGGGAAATGTAGTGAGATTGTTGAGCAGCATGAAAGGCCTGCCTGAAGTGAATAGTCATGATTTTAGAGTGAAATCAGACAGCTTGGTTGATTGTCTCTAGCCAAGTTCAGCTGCAGGAATGCTGGCACAACTTAGGTGAATTATATTTAATTAGAGTTGAGGTTATGCCACCTGGGTTTGTGGAAGAGTGAGGGATGCACGAGATTTGAGGATTTGAGTATGGGAGAGATTATAATGGTAGACCATGGACTATAAACTGGATATGGAGGAAGTGAAGTCATGGGGAGTGAGACCCAATGAAAAGGTGGTTGGGGCATTGAATTGTAGGTCCTATTGTGGTTGAAGAATTGTTGGATTGGATAATAGAAGGAGTGAGCTGGAAAGATAGGTGGTGTTTGGTGAATAGAATACATGCAATTGAGAATGTGGGGTTGCACTTATTGATAATGACAAGGTGGGCGCTATCTAATAGAAATACAATGCAAGCCACAAATGTAATCTTAGGCTTTCTAGAAGCTACATTGATAAATGTAAAAATAAACAAGTGAAATTAGTGTTATTGATTGTATTTAGCTCAATATATCCAAAAATATTTCAACAGGTAACCAATATAAAAATTATTGAGATATTTTATGTTTTTTAAAAAATGAAGTTTCAAGTTATACTAGCCATGCTTTTAGTGTTCAATAGCAACATGTGTCACCTGGTGGCTATTATATAGATCAGAGCATAAGACCATAGGAGTGAGTAGCTGAGGGACAGTGAATAACAAAATCACTCAGGAAAGATGGTCGAGAAACTCAGAGGCCAGAGAATTGGAAGAATCATCCCCACCACTGATCTACTTGGATATAAAAACCATCAAAAGTTAAGCTGGGTATGGTGGCTCACGCCTATAATCCTAGCATTTTCAGAGGGCAAGGCAGGAGGATCACTTGAGCCCAGGAGTTGGAGGCTGCAGTGGGCTATGATCATGCCACTGCACTCCAGCTTGGGCAACAGAGTGAGACCTCATCTTAAAAAAAAAAATACATTTGACCATATGACATTCATATTTTAAAGCTCTGGCTTCCCCTTAACTGTAAAGACTCTTTAGGATGACTTAATGGATCTTTTCATGATCTGGTTGCTGGCTCCTTTTCAGTCCTTATCTCCTGCCACTCCCTCCTGCCTCTGCTGAGGTTGCACTCTTCAGATAAGTAAGACTGTGTTCCTTGGGGTGTTTGATTTGCTGACCCCTTTGCCCTTTCAAGTCTCAGTTCAAAGTTACCTCTGTGACTCACCTGGCACCCTACATCCACCCTTCCCTGGACCTCATAGCAATTTGTATGTCATATGATTCTATCTCCTCTGTTGGACTGTGAATTCTGAGATCATACTTGTATCTCCAGCACCTAATATGTTATTTTTTTAAAGAATTATTATTGATTACCTACTGTGGGCTTACTTTTAAAGAACATTTTATACTGTAAATAAGGGGGGAAGTTATTTACACATACAGTCTGTTTTCTTTGTCTCGAGTGTGTGTGTAGCTGACATGCCTATGCCCGCTCCCAGCCCCAACCTGAAAAGCACCTTCTCCTTCAAGAAGAAGCTTGTATCTTCTGAGAGCCTTTCCTGCCTCTTCCTGTGAGCTCTTTGTGTTTCCTCAGCATCTCATGCTATAGCTCAATGGTAAGGTCTGTTCCACTGGTGTATAATGAGCAGTTGAAAATGCCTGTCTCCTCCAGGAAACCTAAGCACCATGACAGCAGGTGCCCTGTGCTCTCATGGATGCATCCCTGGCCTCAGTTCATGTCTTGTTTCATTGTAAAGGCTGAATAAATATTGAATAAAGGAATTTGTAAGCACAGATTGTTTAAATTGATATGCTAATGAAATAAGAGGTCCTATCACTCTGTTTTCTTTTTTAAGGTTCTTGTCATGTCACTAGCTTTATGATCTTGTAGTGTTCCAGAAAGAAGGCCAAACATTGACTAAAGGAAAAGAGGCAAAACACTGTATTTATTTTTTTAACCTTGTTCTTTTACTAGAATTAGGTTAAGATATATCTGTTTTGGAAATTTTTTTAAAGCAATACGCGTATTGCCTAGGGAAACATTATATATATTTTAAACATTTAAAAAAAAAGCTTTGAACTTTGAATTCTTTTTCTTTTAGTTTGGGATGTGGTAATGCAAGCCAGACTTCTCAGAGCCCTGGCCGGATCTCACCGTATATTGTCAAAAGCCCATCAGTGCCAAAGACTTGTTCATCTAACGTTAGAACCACTTAAGGAATTTGAAAATGCAACATGCAGCACACTGACAATGCATCAAAACTGGGATTTGTTCTTTCCTGATATTGCAGCTGGTGGTTTGAATAAGTCTCAGATCCTGGAAACGAACCAGAAAATATCAAATACAAGCACAGTCTCTCCATTAAATGCTACGCATTGCCAGTATGAAAAAGCGCACTCTCCAACCATGAACTCATTTGGTACTCACAGGAAAGTGACCCACAAACCAAATCTATTGGGTCCTAAATGGTTTATAAAAATATTAAAGAGGCATCATTCATCTATATCAACTGAAACATTTGTTCCTAAACAAGACTTTCCGCAGATCAAGAGACCACTGAAAGCATCCAGGACCAGGCAGCCATCCAGGACCAACCTTCCAGTTCTGTCTGTGAACGAGGTAAAATCAGTGTGGTTGTTGCACTTGCGTTTAGCAGTCATCACTCACTTTCTAAACTAGCGTGCATTGCACCACAGCCTGACTGCTCACCTGAGACAACTGGCAGCCCACCCAGACTTTTTTCATCGAGATCTTGGAAACCTGGTCCGTCTGAGTGCAGTGGTGTTTACAACTAATTGATCACAACCAGTTACAGATTCCTTTGTTCCTTCTCCACTCCCACTGCTTCACTTGACCAGAAAAAAAAAAGGGAAAAAAAAAAGATCTTTGAAGCCTAATATGTCCAAAGGGAATCAAAATCTTAGGAATTAGTGATACATATAAAAACAAAAATAGGCAATAAAATATAAAAATATAGTTTATGAAAGGATTAGTTATTTGTCTAATGAAACTTTGAAAAACAGGACTAGTATTAAGTCCAGTCTAAGGTGGAACTGTAAAAAAAAAAAGGCCCATTTAAAAAAAAAATCCAACTAGAAATTCTCCACCAAATTAAGAAAAATGGTAACTGTGCAGAGAGGTGAGCATTCGGCAGCCTGTGGTAACTGAACGGGCGGTGAAATGATGTGGCAAGGTAGATTCAAAAGCAGCAAGAGGGATTTTGCTTTTTTATCCTCTGAAGGTTTAAGGGGCTGTTTTTTATTCACTGTTAAAGAGTTTTCTGGGAATTTTTCAGCTGCAATGTGCATTCCGCCTCTGAGTAATAAACAATTAAAAGGTCAGGACGAAGCCCTTTCTTTGTTCACCTTTGTGTCTTGCATAATACCTGGAACTGTGCCTTGTACTTAATGTTTACTAAATTGGAAAGGATTGAAAAGAGGCAAAGGGATCTTTAATGTCAATAGTCATCAGCATTAAAAATAGGAGTATAGATATTTTAAACTGATTAGGCCTCCTGAATCTATCAGAAAACAGATTAGAATGTCTTCAAATCTTGATTCTGAGAAGTAGACCCTGAGCATGTTTGATTTGGGCTGTGTTTTTTGTTTTGTTTTTTTACTGTGTGGCTGACATCCCTTGAAAAGATACACTTGCCTTCGTCTCAGTAATCCTCAGATTCTGAAGCTAAGAGTTAACAAACAGTTTTTATGTTGAACTCTAGTTTGGTTTCAAGTCTTGTGTGGTTTTCCTGCACCCAGGATGTAAAGCATGGAAGCTTTCTGCAGGTACTTGGTCCCCTTTCCTTCTGCCTGGAGCTTTAGGGTAGTCTGGGAAATTCAGTATTTAAGTGACTGACAAGATGTTAAGTGTAAAAACCTGCATTCAGGGAAGATCCAAAAAAAGGAAAGAGCAACTCATTTTTTTCTTTTGTTATTTCCAGCAGCACAATGCATCGGGTTTCTTATGAAGAAGCTGATACGGTCAGAGAAGTCCCTTTTTTGTAGCAATTGGCTGTGAACTATCGTAGAGGCTTTATTTCTTTGGGCTGTCCCCAGACTTAGAAGCAATTTTCTTGAATTCCATTTTTTATTTTTCTGTAGGATTTTTTTCTCTGCTTCTTTCTAGGAAAGGATTTGAAGTAGACTTTCAAAAGTAAACATCATTTCAAATGAGGTAATAAATGCTTTTACATTTCACATAAGTCAGAGCAAACAGTTGATGTAAACAGAAATAAATTACATGGTATGAATGATCTGGTTGAGCATTTAGTTCTGAGAATCCCAATAATTAAAGAGGAAGTCCTCCTGGAATTTATTGTTTGTTGTTTCTTGTTGAGGGGGAGACAGAGAAAACAAAAATATCTTAAGAAAGACAACCTTTTCCAACACTGAAGTTAAGGAATCATTTATTTCCTGGGTCCTTTTATAGGAGACATTATGTAACATAATAGACAATGACTTTAGTTGGAGTTTGACAGAAACAGAAGCAGTATATTGTCTTTCTAAAAGCAAGGAAAATAATAGAAAATCATATATTTCGAAAGTGATCTGAGGTAATATAATTTTGGAACATTATTTTCTGGAGGAGTTTACTTTTCATAGAGAAAGCAGTCTTGAAGTATAACGAGGTAATATGTGCTTTGGCCTGAAGACTGACTTTCATCAGCCCCAAATTGAGGCCACTTCATTTTTATCTAGGTATGATGAGGCTGGTCAATCCTTTGTTACAGGGTAGCCCTTTATACCACTCTTCACTGAGACAGGGAAAAGACCCTGCTGTGCATCAGAAAGCATGTGTATGTACTTGGTCTCGTTCCCACAGTGGCTCCCGAGCTCATCCATTTACCACTGCCAAGCACCAATTCGGAATTGGCCAAATGAGGGTTCAGTCACCCTCTATATTGGAACTAAATCTTTACCTGGTTCCATTTGCAGTGATCATAACCTACTGAGACACTCAGTTGGTTTACAGTTTGTAAGAACAGTGGTGCTTCTTGTTGTTCCTGTCCCATCTTTCAGGGGAAGAATGACAGAGGATGAGAACCGCTGATCTGAGCAGCATGGAACCTGGCACAAGGAGACTAACAGCATAGTGTGTTGTAAAATTACTAGCGGGTTGTTAATCATTTTTTAGAAATAGAATAGAAAATACTGGAATGCGTTGCTCATGATGAAGATGAATAGTCATTTGTGAAGCTTTTGTGACAGTTACTGGTGTGTGTACACGTGTATATTGTGTATATAAAATGATTTCTCATTATAGCTTATAATCAAAAAACTTACAAGTTAACGCATTAACTAGTAGTGTAAGTTGTGTCTGTGCTTTATAACTTTCATCTCCAGTTAGTACATTGCAGGAAAAGATGCATTTTTCCCTTAGTAAATATGATCTATTTCTACTCAGTACTTCTGACACCAAACACGTGTGGTTTGTTCCATACCGATCAATTCTCCAACTCTCTGGACACTGGCAGGGTGTCCAGAGTTCAATTCAGTTCAGTCCCAACACTAGCCAGAGTTAGTGCAGACCCCACAGTTCAGCTCAGTCTCATGAGACTGCCCTTGACTACAGACATCAGTCCCAAGTCCCAGGTTGACACCTGGGACCTGTGACCAACCAGCTATAAATCAGGCCTTCCCATGACCCCCTCCTAGAGTTTGATAATTTGCTTACGTTTAGCAGTTTATCATAAAGGGAATTCTAAAGGATGCAGATGAGCAGCCAGATGAAGAGGTACATAGGGCAAAGTCTGGAAGGGCCCCGAACACAGGAGCTTCTGTTCCTGTGGAATTGGTGTGTGCTACTCTCCTGGCACATGGACGCATTGATCAACTCAGAAGTTCTCCAGACCCCATTGTGTAGGTGTTTCTGTGGAGATTTCATCATGTAGGCATGATCAATTGTTAACTCAATCTCCAGCCCTCTCCCTTCCCCAGAGGCTGGGGCGGGGGGTGGGGGGGGGTGGCGCGCGGTGTGTGTGGGGGGAGTTCCAGGCCTCTAATCCAGGTTTGCTCTTCCTGGCAGCTAGCCCCGATCTTGAAGCTATCCAGGAGCCCACCAACAGTCACCTCATTAAAACAAAAGATGTTCCTATTACTCAAGAAATTCCAAAGGATTTGGAAACTCTGTTTGGAACTGAAGGCAGAGACCAAATATCACAATAAAAAATGCTCCTATCTATCATCGCCCTTATTAGGACATTACAAGGGTTTTAGGAGCTTTGTGCCAGAAACCAAGGACAAAGACCAAATAGAAATTTATTATGTCACAACATCACAGTAATATAGAAGCAACATTGCCATAATACATTAATTTTTTTCAGTAATAGAGCGTAAATAAAAATAAGCTTTTTGGTTAAGTGTTCTGTCAGAGCATGTGATGCTACTAAAACAAGAATCATATATAGATTTATAGCCCCATCTGCTGGAACATGTCTTTTGTTGCCAGAAAAACAAAACACATACTGAAATACTGTGGTTTGGGGTTTTTTTGTTTCGGTTTTTTGGTTTTTTTAACACTTTAAATAGAAAAGCCCTAAATTAACTATTTTAGGTTGGTTTGCCAGATCTGTTTAAGGGCAAGTTGCTAATCCCCATCCTAAAACTTGAAATTTGCTTTACATATATACATGTAATTAATATTTAATAAATAAAGATTCAGTATAAAAATCCAGAAAGACATGTATGAAAATGAAAGCTTTTGAAAGTAATGGCACCTTGAATTAATAGGAAAAAAGACAAGTCACTCTGTAGTTCTTTTTCCCTTTACCAAATAGACTTTAAAAAAAAAAACAACTTGAAATTTAAAAGCAAAGGAAACAAAACCAAAACAAGATGTCTTTTTAGATTTTTAAAACTTGTGAATCATCTATTAATAGAAGCAATCCACAACTGAAACAGAGATTCAGATCCAAGAAGTTTAAGGAGGATACAGAAAGGAGTGTGGCAGGCCACGTAAGCTGCATGACACTGGACAGAACCTTTAGCCAAACTAAATAGGAGATGCTGAGAAAGAAAGGTGACAATCCAAAACACTTACAACAAAGGTCCTGTGAATGGCTAAGGAAAAACATTGTGTTTAAACATTTATTCATAATCTATTTGGAACTCAGAATATACTTTCTCATAAAAACAGTCATTGAATGACTTGCCTTGTCCTGTCCTTGAGAGTTCCAGATGGTATGCATTTTGGCACAGATGGGCCAGACCAGTGACATAAATGATGGCGAAGCAGGTCTGAGACCACAGGGAGAGATAGGGACTGCGTGGGTGGGAAAACCTAACCCCTACACTCTATCCTAGGCCATTAGTGCCAGATCTTCCACTTGGTCAAGAGATGGTGGGAATCTGGATTTTGTGTGAAATCTCTCATGCTGTTGACGATCAGCTCAGTTTTAGGAGTGCTATGCAGGTCAGCTCTTGAGTTGGATGGTTCTCTGAGCTGACACCGTGCAACTCTGATTCTAGAAAGAGGCAGCTTCTACCATTTTCAGTACAGTTATGGGGAGATCCTTCACTGGACTAGCTTTTGACCTCCTTACCTCCTTTTTGTGCCTCTTGCTCTTTCCACTCCAGCCCAAACTAAGCATGTCAGCTGTAGCAGTCCCAGAAGTAATTCTGACATCCAACCGTGATTTTACTTGGCAGACTTGAGTAGATTTGTCAGGTCTTACAGTAGAGCCTGCCTGCTGTGGTCCTACCTGATGCCTCTTACCAGGACTCCTTTCTTTCAGCCAGGTTAATCTCTATACTGATATCCTGACAGCTCTTTTTAACCCCGTGGAGTCTGAAAAAGAACAGCTAGTACTCAAAGGTCTAAACCTTAAGCACATACCTGATCCGTATACTCCAGTAACTGTCTAGGCTCTGGCTCTCTTGATCCACATGTGTTTATATATCAGTGTGTTCTTACCTTCATATGGGACTATGAGAATTAGCTTATCCATTATCAGCTAATAATAAGTGTGCTGCATCCATTTATCCTCACATTCCCCAGTAATTTCAACTTGTCTGACTTTTAATATTTCTAATTGAATTAAGCTTATTTTGCTTATGAGTGGATGTTTTATTGATTTTAGATTTTACAGTTTATGTAGATGCTCAGTCCTCTGTTCATTCCTCTGCTACTTTTTAAACCACACATTGGAACTGTGTACCAGATTGAGGGAAAGGCGAAGCAGGGTCAAGATGTTTCTTAGGAGGGTTAAGGAACAGAGGTGGGAGGAAGGAAGGAATTAATATACTACTTTTCTAGAATTTCATAGTAGGAATGTAATAGAACGGGAAGGAATTTGGGAGCTGAGAAGAGTAAGTCCTAAGAATAAATGTTGATTTAGTGACTCATAAACTACTTTTGACCAACTATAATGAACAAATGTTCAACATTTGTGTCACAGTCTTGAGCAGTTTACATTCATCATCTTGTTTAAACTTTACAGCAACCCTATAAAACAGGTAGTATTATTATACTCATTTTAAAAAAAATTTTAATCAAATTCTGTGCCTGAAATCTTAACTCTTATTGCCAATAGCTTTCAAACTTTATTGACCTCATCCCATAGTAAGAAATATATTTAAATACATAAGTGAGGTTGGGCACGGTGGCTCACGCCTATAATCCTAGCACTCTGGAAGGCCGAGGTGGGAGGATTGCTTGAGCTTAGGAGTTCGAGACCAGCCTGAGCAAGAGCAAGACCCCACTTCTACTATAAATAGAAAGAAATTAGCCAAACAACTAAAAAAAAATATATAGAAAAAATTAGCCGGGCATGGTGGCTCGTGCCTGTAGTCCCAGCTACCTGGGAGGCTGAGGCAGGAGGATCACTTGAGCCCAGGAGTTTGAGGTTGCTGTGAGCTCATGGCACTCTAGCCCAGGCAAGAGAGTGAGACTCTGTCTTAAATAAATAAATAAATACATACATACATACATAAGTGAAAGAAAACTTCATATGCATTTACTATGAGTAATATACTATAATATTTCCTATTTTATTCTATTTGATTTTTTTGAAAAGCTAGTTTGGGCCAACTAAATTGATATCAGAACTCACTAACAGGTTGTGACCTGTAGTTTGAAAAAAACAGTTCATTGTGCCATATACCGTATGTTTATTGTAGAGACACATACTACATGAATATCCACATGTATACATGGACAAGACTTAGCAGTGCATGAACCAAAGTACTAACCAAACCAGGAAACAGTCTCAGATTTACAGGACTTTTTGTTTAGTATTATTAACCAGAGTAGAAATACTATAATTCCTTTGGGGATTTAAAGGACTCTGCCTGCACAAGGCTAGTGACAAGTTAGAAAATGACTTCAAACACTAAAGTTGCTTTGAAAAAGAGTCATGGAAACTCAGGGTTGGAGAGACTCTAAATATTGTTTCATCCATTCACCCATATGATGCCATAATCCTCTCTATATCTTTTGTGCTTGAAACACTACCAATCAGTAAGTGGCTTCCCTTTCAGGATAATCCGTTCCCTCCCTTTATCTAGAAAGAGCAAGTTCTTTTGTAGATTGAGCTGAGATTTGTCTCCCTGTGACTTTGTTCTCTTCATCTTCATTGCATCCCTTATATGAACCTTTGAGATGTTGGAAGAAAACACAGTGCTAGCTTTGCAGAATGGAGTTCCATAAGGCAGCACAGAAGCCATCACAGGCACTTTAGCCTCCTGGTGACCCGTGTTGTGCTCGTCTCCCTGAAACAGGACCTGATGCACTGCACAGCATTTGCAACGGCAGATGAATATCACCTGGGAAATCTGTCTCAAGATCTGACCTCCCACGGACTTGTTGAAATAACAAGCTTGCCTAGAGGTACTTCTTCTTGAACCTGGGGCCAAGTATGTTAAAATGTATTAGATAATTTTTTTTTTATGATACTGTTTTAAGTGTATGTTTGTTTGCATTTCCTTTTCTTTAGAAAGGATTGTATCATAAAAGTGGTGTTGAATTTCTTTATACAAATGACATATAAAGAAAATAAAATGTATTTATGGAGAACATATTTCTCAGATTAAAATCAATATTTTTTATTATGCTTTGTTTATAGGATCACTATTACTTGGGGTGGTCAAAGGTCATGCTGCTTCATTTCTGTTACATTAAAAAGTTATTTTTGTATTACAGAAGAACGATGAAATTGATAGAAATGAGAAGAACTCTTGGAAAAAATTTACCAGTTCAGTCTAATACTTTCTCATAAATTAGTTAAAAGATAAAACACAATGAGTATAAAAAAGTAGAAAATTAAATGTAACTGAGGATTTTAGGACAGTATCAGGAAGAATTCTTGAGGAAATAGCCTGCTTTACATTAAAAAAAATAACTTAGAAAATTTGATGAAAGTGTTACAGTGAAATTCAAGATAGCCCAATACTCAGAAAATTTATGAATTTACCTCAGAGTAGCAAAAATAGACTGAAAACCTCCCAGCTACAAAGAAAGTTCCTAAGAATCATTAATCTCAGAAGAAACAGTTGAAATGTCATTGTGCTTTTTCAGCCTTGATGATCTGAACAGATTATTTGTGCTGATTTATGATAAAAACAAGCATAGTTGACTTAGAAATAACAACTATGTCCAGAGCCCCTAAGATGAAAAATTGCTCGGGGGTATTGTTGGCTGACACCAAAGGCTGCCAGCAGTGTGGCTTTGTGCATCGTAGAGTTGAGGGCTTCTTTGCCCTGGGTCTTTTCCATCTAATTTCTGTTGCTTTTGGCTGGATAAGCAAACTTTGTCATGTGTAAGATATAGTACTTAGGGAAGATAGAGTTCACCAAAAAAAAGTAGTTTAGGATTTGGTCTCTGTCTGAATCCCCGACCGCTACCAGGAATTCTGAAGCTTTGAGGAGCCTAGTTTTGTGTCAGGAAATATATAGTTTTTAAAAATTAATAATAGTATGTATATTGACATTAGTATATAGTCTATAATTTACATTATAGGATATATACTTATAAATATTACTATGTAAATATTAATATGTAAAGCAACTACTTACTGATAAATGATAAATATTGGTATATTTGTATATGTTTAATAATATTTAATATTGAAAAGGTTAAAATTTTTAAATAGTTACAGGTGGCTACAGTGATAGTTCTCATGATTAACCTTGTTTTGAAATGGTCAGTATCTTTATTTGTGTATATTTTCTGTTCCCCATACTTTATATATTTTAAAATTCAGCAGAATGAATAATTTGGAAATACTGAAATTATATTACTAATAAAATGGTATTTAAAGGAAGAGACTATATTAATACTTCAAATTTTATTTTAAATTAATTTTGTAGAAAGAAGTTTAATTCTTGAAGCTTAGTTGTATTGAAGCTAAGACTTTAATAACTGTGAATTGGGGGTAGGCACAGTGGCTCACACCTGTAATCCTAGCATTTTGTGAGGCCAAGGTGGGAGGATCACTTGAGGCCAGGAGTTTGAGAGCAGCCTGGGCAATAGTGAGACCCTGTCTCCACAAAAATTTTTTTTGAAAATTAGCCAGGCATGGTGGTGCATCTGCAGTCCCAGCCACTTGGGAGGCTGAGGCAGGAAGGTTGCTTGAGCCAGGAGTTTGAGGTTGCTGTGAGCTATGATTGACACCACTGCACTCTAGCCTGGGTGACAGAGCGAGACCTTGTCTCAAAAAAAAAAAAAAATATATATATATATATGTATATATATGTTAACTGGATTGATGATTATTGAATCAGAATCGGTGTGAATGAGCAGTTTTAAATAGCACTAATAAAAATATCACAGGTTGCTGAATGTTATATGCAAGTAATTTCTTATGGTCATATTTTTATATGTTAAATCCTTTCAGAAAACTTAGTAGAAAGATGGACATTGTGTTATAGCGTACTTCTTGGTATGAAAGAAATGATAAGTACTTTATTAAAATAAAGTATTTATTTTATTTATTTATAATTATTTATAAAATAAATGTTTATAGGTGACTCTTACACTTCGTGTTACCTTGTGACATAACTTTTTGTTCATTTATTTTAAATCACAGATGCAGCAAATATTTTGGTGATGGGTGTGGAAAATTCTGCAAAAGAAGGTGATCCTGGAACAATATTCTTCTTTAGGTAAGACAGGAAAGAAACCCCACTGGGAGATGGGTTCATGGCAGGTAATTTTGGTCTTTAAAGGTGCATGTGTACCTCTCTTAACCGTAAAGGTGCTCAAAATATACTTGGTATTTAAATTTATCATTTAATTCTTATTTGATCTTAGAGAGTTTGTCAGTTTTAGGAATTTTCTGGTAAATCCTCTTATGAAATAAACAATTTTTAAAACAAGTAAATAATCTTCCCCTGGTTTGTCTTGCTTTGTACATGTGGATTTTCATTGACTAAGTTTATGCAAAACTTCGTATTTCTCATTCATCTTCAGTGCCCCTAATCAGGCTACCTCCCCTGCTGTCTTTTCTTCCTCACCAATTTCTTCCTTTTCTTTCTTCCCCTTTTGTAGCTCTTTAGCTAATATTTTAGCACCCCCTTTCTTCTCCAGAGACTTTAGACTGGGATCCTAACTCATATACACTTATTCCTTTTATTTAAAGTTTCTCTTCATACCAAATACTCCAGAGTAGCTGACTGGGAGTGATAATGATAACAGAAACCAAGTAAAATGATCTTGTATTATTCCCACTACACTTGAGGAAGGTCTATTATTCCCGTTTTGCAGCTGAGGAAACTGAGGGTCAGAAGGATTAAGTGAATTACCCATGGTCATGGGATTAATAAGTGGCAGAACAGAAACACATGGGACGTCCATAAGAATCCAAACTTGAATAACGTTTTTGTCGTCTTAATCCTTATAGTTGGTGATAACAGGAAGCGCCATCTTTATTCCTTTCGATACCTACCTTCCTTTTGACCCTATCTTTAGAGATAATCAAAATTTAAAATTTAGTCCAAATAGAGTAACAGCATCCCTCAAGTGAGGAGTTTAGATTTCTGAGGACCTCTAGATCAGCACTGTCCAGTAGAAATATCATGCAAGTACATTTTTAGTAGCCACATATGAAAAAATTTTTCTTAAAATGAAATTAACTTTGAATGACACAAATAATAGTATCATATGCTTCCTGAAATTAATTTTAATAATGTATTTCATTCAGTCCAACATATCTAAAATATTATAATTTCAACATGTAAATAGTAAATCACTAGTGAGATTTTTCCACTCTTCTCTTCATGCTAAATCTTTGAAATCTGCTGTATATGTCACACAGCACATCCCAGTTTACACCAGGCACATTTCAAGTGCTCTATAGCCACATGTGGCTTCTGAGCACCGTGTAACATGCACGGCTCTAGATGAAGGAGTGTGCAATTCACTGGCCCACTCTTCTGCCTAGAAGTAATTCTCTGAACTGATACTGTGGCTATTGCTTGAAATACCCTCTCTTAAATCCATATCCTGAGACCCTCTCCTGTCCTCTTGCAGCAGCTTGCTAACTAGTCTCCCTCCCTGCCTGCTTACCCCACCACCAGTCTGTGTGTCGATCGTAGGGAGGGTCATTCTTCAATAGGCATTTCTGATCACTCCTGCTTAAAATTCTGTGGAATCTGACCAAACTCTATCATTCCATGAAGTTCCTTCAGGGGGTGCCTCCTGCCTGGCTCTATAACCTGGCTGCCCGCTACTTGACTATGTCCACAGCCATGCAGCCACTAGCTATTTATTCTGATGCTCCCACCTCCTCCCTGAGCCTGTGCGTTTCCTCTGCCTTGCTGGCTCCTGTCATTTTCTCATTTGGTAGCTCTGCTAGTTCTTAGGAGAGGTGTCCCTCTGATGTACAGCCTGTAGGATACTCTGCAGAACTCTGATGCACTGATCACACACTGTTGTAACTGGTGGTCCAAGTGTCAGTCTTTTCTAGGTGGAGGATGGGAAATAGATCATGCTCATCATTTTATCCCAAATGCTAAGCACAGACTCACTCATGTACTAAGCACTTTACTTAAGACATGTTTAAAGGGTGATATGGGGTCATCATATTTTTACTTTTCTTTTATTTCTACCTTTTCTTCCCCCAGTGCAGCGACCCAGAGCCAAAACTCATTTTATTTACCACCTAAAACAACTCAACACATCAAACTTCAGAAATCAAACAAGTGCATTTACAGTTTTAGGCCTTAAATTCTGTTAAAGCCAGAATTGGATGCAGAAGGCATCCTATGGCTTCATTATAGTTCTGTTCTAAGCACTGTAAGGATGGGTGGCATTACTCCATAGTGCCTTTTAGTCAACTGGGCCTTTAATTGATCTCAGTCACTTTATTACACAACTAGTAAAAGCATGATCAGTTATTCTTTGCCCACGGCAGAGTCTACCTAATGAGAGCTAAGATGGGATCTCAGAAAATTTCCTTATTCTGATTTCTGTGAACCAGAATTGAACTGGTTATGAAAGAGTCTAGATACATGAAGTTATATAGTATTACAGTAATAGCTATTTATTCTCCAAACCATGAAAGCAGTCATGAATTTCTTAGAGGCCAGGTTTTTTTCAAGAATTTAAATAGTAGCTGTTATTTTAGCAAGTTCATCTAGGGACCATAATGTCAAATTAGTAAATAAATCATATTTTTAAAAATTGCATCCTAGACACATTCTAGAAGTTACCTAAGCATAGCTTTATATATGACCCTAAAGAATGTATTGTACCTTTACTTTTTTTAAATTTTGATATTGATTCTTTTTTTAAATCAGGGAAGGTGCTGCTGTGTTTTGGAATGTGAAAGACAAAACTGTAAGTGTAAATAAAATGTAAAAGTAAAAAAATTACAGTTTTATGAGAATGAGTTAATTGTCACTCAATAATGTGAGCTATTAGAAGAGAAATTAACAACTAATGCACAACTTATTTGATCTGCATTATGTGATATTTATTTTATCAGTTTCATCTTCCAAAATGTATTGTATTTTGGCTTAAAGTTTCAAGCATTTTCCTTCTCTAAACACACACTAATTTGTGGAGAATCAGAATTATCCTAGCTACACTGCAGACAGACAGAAAGAAATACAGTGTACTTTGCATGTGATAAATACAAAATGAATAATATATATACAATTAGTTGGAAGCTGGTTGCATTGAGTCTTAGATCAAGTTTTCTAGCACTTATCACTTATGGGAAATAATTTGCTCAACATCCAAATGAGAATTTGTTTAAATACAACTTTTTTAGAGGTGATCTGTTAATCTACATCAAAGTTTTATATTTAACTCAGCAATTTTACACCTAGAAATTTATCCAAAAGAATAATTATGCATGATGAATTATGTACAGAAACGTTCATCAAAGCATTATTTATAATCGAAAAAATAAGAAATAACAAAAACACACAATAATAGAAAGCTTGTTAAATATATCCATAGGATAAAAATATACTAAACCTCTTAAAAAATCACGTGGAAAAATATCTATTCCTGGGAAATTGCCTGTGTATATGATACAGTTAAATTAAAAGAGCAGATTATAACATATAATATCAGAGCTGGTTAAAAAATAATACTTCATATAATCCTAGTTTTACTAAAATGAAATACATACATGCAAATAGACACATTCGGGTGGGGGAGGGGGATCCTGGAGAAAAGGAAATATAAATGACCAGTAAACATAGGAAAATACAAATTGGCTATTTGAAGTTGTAAAGATGTAAAAGGCTGATTATACCCAGTGTTCTTTAAGAGTGCTCTGATAATGTTTAGATTCTAAAATTGGAGAAACTATTTTGGAGAACAGGTTAGCAATATTTATCAAAATAATATGCATCCATGTCTTTTGAGCTAGCAGTTTCTAAAGAAGTAGTCCCAAAAGGCCTTGAAGATACATGCGTAAGTGTGGCACATTGCAACACTAATAATCCAGAGTAGAAATAATCCCCCACAGATGCACATTTAGGACGGTTAAATTAATTGTAGTTTCTCCATTAGGGAGCATTGAGCACTGAAAATGTTCATATGCATAGTATGATCCCATTTCACATAAAAAGCAAAATAAACATATACACATATACACGTAGAAAGTCTGGAAAGATACGCACCAAATTTAATCATGGTTACCCCTGGGAATTAGGATTTCAGGAGAGCAGAGAGAGGTGGTCCCTTCCTACACTTCTGTGTTGCTTAAATTTTTATAAGTATGTTGGGCTTTACCTTTTTTTAAAAAGATTTAAAGGATACAAACCGTAATGTTACTAGTGATTTTCTTAGGAATAATCTTGGTTTTCTTCTTTATGCTCATCTGTGTTTTCCAAATGTAAAACAAATGAACAGGTCATCCTGATTAATATCACAATGAATTTGCCTTTTCCTTAGAAACACGCAACAGAAAACATGCCTTTAAGTATAATGAAGAATGTTGTAAGCATTAGCACCGTAACATACTTGTCCTGAGGGAGCCACTTATAATTTCAGGTTAATCTTCCTTTTCTTCTAGATGACGCGTGTCATGCAAGTTCTAGAAAAACATGAGATTCAGCCCTATGAAATTGCACTGGTACACTGGGAAAATGAAGAACTTAACTACATAAAAACAGAGTAAGCAACTTTTTGTCGAATTTATGGAAAGGGCACCTGGAGTAAACTAGGTAAAGCAGTAGAGGAGGTACATTATTATGAATATGGAGACTTCATTTTAAGAAAAAATTTACTGGTACAAGTACAAAGCCTAAACCATGTAAAAAATATTAAAGGATAAACATAATTTTCTTTTTTTTTTTCAGAGATGGGGTCTTGATATATTGCCCAGGCTGGTCTCAAACTTGTAGCCTCAAGTAATCTTTCTGCCTCAGCTTCCCAAAGTGCTGGGATTAGAGGTGTGAGCCACTGTGCCTAGACAATAATTTTTTTTTAACTTCTCTTTATCCACGAATTAAAACAAGTAAATAGTATAACCCCAAAATGGAAAGTTTAAGATTTTTAAGCAGACTAAATCAGTAAGATAGTATGCTTTTATCAAATGAACCTATCATATTATTCCAGTAAAGTTTTCTCTTAAGTAAATCCATTTTCTTCCTATTGATTTTGGGTATAAAAGGGAAGTATAGTGAGGGGGGTGTCTAAGAGAACCACTTGTGGAAATGTGGATGCCTGCAAGAAGTGGGAGCCTGACTTACCACTCTCAAGTAAGATATGTGGGTAGGCAATAGACTAGCTGATTTTCCTGTCTCAGCATGAGGGAAAAAATGAAGAGAGTTGTTAGGCTGGAGAGTTGTTAGAGTGAGAAGTCTTTTTCCTCACAGAGTTACCAGTCTGGTGGAATATGGGGGGGAAGTCACTGTAGGTTCTTAAGAAGGGAGGTGTTGAAAGCAGAGCTTTGGGAAGCCTGGGAGAGACACTAGCTATTGAAAGACTAGTGTCTAGTCTGGTGTCTGGCTCCTATACTAGCTATAGGAGCTAAGTAATTACAGCCAGACAATGAGTAAGTACTCACCATGTGCAGTCACTGTTTCCTAAGTGCTTTCTATTCATTATTTCGTTTCATCCTGACAAAAACCCTGTAACTACAGTTACCTGGCTCTTATATGGGGTTCAGAGAAGTTCTGTCTTGCCAAAGGGCACCTGACTAGTGAGTTGGGGCCTGGGCCCACGGTGGCTGCAGTCAGAAGTGAGGATGTGAACCTAAGAGACATGGCAAATGAGGAGCTAATAGAATTTCATTAACTTTATTAATTATTAAACCCTCAGCCTTTTATTCATGGTTCCCATGAATCCCCCTTCTGTGTTCTACTTCTAGATCAAACTGTTGCTTACTGGCCCCTCGCATGTGTGTGTGTGCACATACATACACACACACACACACACACACGCCCCTTGCATGTGTGTGTGTGCACATACATACACACACACACACACACACACACACACACAACCACAACCTTATAGTCTGTGAGGAGTAAAGTCCTCACCTCTTTGGATCCCAGAGTCAGCTATTTGTTTCTTCAAAAGACCATGCTAGCTGCCACCCCCGTGGTTGTTATGTGAGTTCCACCTATGATTCCCGGTATCTGCTGCCTGACTTGGTTCTGTGGCATGGCTGACCTCGTTCATAAATCATCTTGTAAACTCTGCTCTCTCTTTTGTCTTTCTTTTTTTCCTCCACCTGATGTTGTCAGAGCAGATTGTGCCTCTCGGCCCTCCCATTAGGTGCCTTGTCCACCTGTTTTTGCCCATCTCTTCTGTCTCACATCTTTTCTGAAGGTTTACCTTTTCTCCATTTACATTCACAGGTTCCCTTCCTTACCCCCACCTCCCACTGCCCCTTCCAAAGTTCTCCAAGGTACACACTCATTTTTCACAACTTTCCTCTCCCTCTGTGTTCCAACCACGTCAGTGTGATTTTGGATTACACTCTCTATATAGTTTTATATTCAGTGTTTTTTCACTTAGAAATTTATTGTCAACATTCTCCCTTTTATTAAATATCCTTCCAAAACACACTTTTTAATTTTTGTTGTGTGGAGTTCATTTATTTCCTTTTTTTTTTGTTTTGAGACAGAGTCTCATTCTGTTGCCCAGGCTGGAGTGCAGTGGCATCATCATAGCTCACTTCAGCCTCAAACTCCTGATCTCAATTGATCCCCACTTCTTCAGCCTCCTAAGTAGCTGGGACTACAGTCATGCACCACCACACCCACCTAAGTTTTCTATTTTTTTTGTAGAGATAGGGTCTTGCTATGTTGCTCAGGCTGATCTTGAACTCCTGACCTCAACTGATCCTCCGGCCTTAGCCTCCTAAAGTGCTGGGATTACAGGTGTGAGCCACTGCTCTCAGCCTGGAATGACTATTATTGAACCATCCCTCACTCTACATTTAATTTCTTTCCTAATTTTCTGTTATTGAACATTGACCATACAAAGTTTTTTATACACAAATTTTTCTTTGCACCTTAGCTTATTTCCTTAGGATAAACTCCTAGAAATGGAATTTCCTGGATCAAGGAGTATGAGAACATTTTTAAGATGCTTGATGCACATTGTCAAAATGACCTCTAGAAAGACTATAAGGTAATTTTTTCAAAGGAAAAACTTCGTGCTCTTTAAGATTTAGAAGATAATCACTTTTTTGCTTTTCACAGGGGGCAGTCAAAACTTCACAGAGGGGAAATCAAGTTAAATTCGGAGTTGGATTTAGATGATGCCATTCTAGAGAAATTTGCTTTCTCCAATGCTCTCTGCCTTTCAGGTAAGTTACTGCTACTTATGGGAGAAGGTACTATTAATTTTCATTTCATCAAGGGAAGTTTAAGTATTTAGTAAAGATTTTGGCATGTTATTAAAATACTCAACAAAGCCTTAGGATTCCTTTTATTCCCTCCAACAGAAAAAAATATATAATATATAGTATAAAAGATAGCACTGTGCTAAAGTTACTCAGTCCTTATTAATTGTATTGATAAAGCTAAATGTCTCCAAAAATATTTTTATACTATTATTATTGCCTTTGTTTTCTATCCTGTTCTATGTGATTGTCATTCTTAGGTAGTCTCTAATCTAAGCAGAGAAAGCCCAGCCTTGTGGATTGGGCTCAGGTCCCTGTGTAGAAAAACATACTCTAGTGTTTGTTAGGAATGGGACATGGAGTCACAGTGGCTCTAAATTTTTTCTAACAGATCTGTGCCCCTCAATAAAACTGTAGAAGTTCTCTGAGAATTTCTTTTGCTGCCAGTCTAGGTTGTACCTGCTGCAGCCTGTCTATACCACTCTGAGAGGCTTTGGAGGTTTCTGAGCTTTACTGACACTCTTGAGGAGTAGAAGCAAAGGCCAGGAAAATCTCACTCCTGCCCCATCTGTACATTGCACTTTCTGTTTCCAAGATGTAATGTTACAAAATCAAGGGTTCTACCAAATGTAACTTTGGTCTGCCAATAGGGCTTGAAAATCTATTGTTTCCTTTTTTTCCACTTTAATTCTGTCCTTTTTAATAGTAATTAACTATTCTTAAAGTATAGCTTCAAATTTTTAGCCCATTTTTCTCTTAAACTATTGTTGAAATGGTAGTAAAGGTACTGTGCAGTTAAGCATTTTGTATAAATGTGAATATAATGATATAGAAATGTTCCATTGTTAACTTTTTTTTCCCCCCAGTGAAACTGGCTATTTGGGAAGCATCACTGGATAAATTTATTGAATCTATTCAGTCAATTCCAGAGGTAATTATGTCAATCTTATGCTTATTTTCAAAGATTGATTTTTATATGGGAAAATAATATTAACTTACGAATTTGACAATACACAGTCAACCCTCAGTATCCACGGGGATTGGTTCCAGGACTCCAGTGGATACCAAAATCTACAGATGCTCAAGTCCCTGATATCAAATGGCATGGTATTTGCATATAACCTACACACATCCTCCTGAATACTTTAAATCATCTTTAGATTACTTGTAATACCTAATGCAATGTATATGCTATGTAAGTAGTTGTTAGACTATATCATTTAGAAAATAATGACAAGGAAAAAAGTTTGTACATGTTGAGTACAGATGCAACCATCGTTTCCCCCCCGCCCCCAGAGAGTTTTAATCCGGAGTTGGTTGAATCCACAAATGTGGAACCCATGAATACAGAAGGCCAACAGTATTTAGGAGTACAATAAAGTAATAACAAACACTAAGAAAGCTCACTGAATTTAAGCAAAATGGATCTCCCAATTACATATAAAATAATGAAATAAGAAACCTCATATTGATTTTTTTTTTACTTTTTAAAACTTCAAATCACTTTCCTTTGATGGTGCAATATTTTTAATGTAAGTGAATTAAAGAAGAAAAATGAAATGTTTCCTCTCTAAGGAAGGAAATTATGACCACCTTTCTGGATTTTAAAAAAGTGTTTTGCTAAATTAGGAGAAAATAATGGCATAAAAATACATATAAAGTTATATTATAATTTCAAAATACATTAAAAATCATTTTGACTGTAATTAACTTTGTCTTTATTGTGAAAGAATAATCTAATTACACCTAGGAAAAGAGGCCCTGCTTTTCCACTAAGAGATCAGGAATACATATCATAGGAAATGCTGATGAGAAGGGAAATGAAGAGAGAAGATAAAATTTGTACCTAGTAAAATTGTGAAATTTCAGGGTGAGTTAGGACATTAATCTGGGAGACAGTCATCCTAGAGATATTTACATAAGATCACAGTTACGTCACTGCAGAATTTGACTTACGGACCTAATGCTTATTAGAGAAAGAGAGAGATTTTGTTTTGTTTCCTTTCAAATAGGCTTTAAAAGCTGGGAAGAAAGTGAAACTATCTCATGAAGAAGTCATGCAGAAATTGGGTGAACTCTTTGCCCTAAGGTAAAAATTTTCTCTGTAAACAAAATAGTTCATATATTTGCCAATCTCCAGAAAACATTTGTATAGTTCTATAGTAAAGAGCACACATTTATACATTTGTGGGAATTGCAGCTGTTTTCATTCCATTGATTACAGGCAGAGAGAACTCTTACCCGTTAGAAGCAGCTGGGCTATGTTAGGACTACACTTAAAGAAATGCTGCATGTGCAAAAGAGACCATAACTCATCTCCATTAACCCACATAGGGCGTTCAGTAGATGTTCTTTGAAGGTAGAAAGACATATTCTTGTATTTGGTTAATGGGAATTCTCAGTAAAAATACATCAGTGCATCATAATGCTAAATACACCTAATTGCTACAGAAAAGTCATGTACCATATTTCATTGAATCCAAGACACCAAGATGCCACAGGAGAAAAAAGATGCTGCCAATTAAACTATGACAGTGCTTTTTTTATCACAGAATTACATTTTACACTTGCCAAAATAGCTTTTTCAGTCTTACTTGGATATAGATTCTGTCACATTCCCTTTTGGGCATGGGTGAAAAGGAAGGCATAAGGGAAATAACTTATTTAAGGTAATGACAACTAAGTGTGAACTGCCCTCTGTAAAACACCATTAATTTTAAGATGCCTCACATTTTCAGAGATATTAAAAGAGAGCTGTGTCTTAAAACTGATGTTCTACAGTAATGCATTGTTTTAAGTAAATGTCTAGAAAGGTTTTCCGTTTATTTTATTCTTGTAATTGCCCTAGGATTTATGGAGTGAAACATCCCAGATGTTGGTGTTTTCCTCACAGGGCAGCATTGTCCAGTTTTCTTCTAGCATATGGAGTGAGTCGCCAGAGCTCATCATAGATATTTTCCTAAGACTTGTGTTTCTACATTATCCTTAGATACTCTGCCTGGAGAGGAGTGGTCCAGGGTTTCATCCTCTGTACATTTCTCAGAGCTCAGGGACCCTCATTCAGGGTACCAGTAAAAACAAAAAACCCATTCTTCAGGAGCATTGCACAGCCGATCTAAAATCTTGTCCTCAGAGAAGTACAGCAGAAAGATTCTTCTCTCTCCTGCTGTCTTAGTAGTGCGAGCAGAATTTGATATAGTGAATTATAATATCAAAACTCCAAAAGTTTGGACTAATTAGGTTTACGAACAGTTTCTATACAGGCTTACTTTTCTTACCGTAAGTTTGCAACAAAAGTGCTTACGTATTATTAAAAGGACTGCGATAATTCTGTGGAGAGAAACATGGCAAGTTATATTAGGTAAAACAATTAAGTCACAAATTATATATGATATCCCATTTGTGTAAGCAAACAAAAATAAATGTTCTAATTATCTCTGTCTGCATATATGTGTGTGCTTGCACACACATGCATGTATGCATAAAGATCTAGAAGGACACATCAACGTGTTCACAGGCGTATCCTTAGGGAGAAGAAAGGATTTGAGTTGTGTGGTAGGGTAAGATGGCCTATAGCTGATTTTCTGAATTCTTCTGTAGGATATTTTCTTTTTTTATAGTGAACAGCTACTTTTTTTTTTTTTTTTTAAGGCAGAGTGTTGCTGTGTTGCCCAGGCTAGGGTGCAGTGGCGTCATCATAGCTCACTGCAACCTCAAACTCTTGGGCTCAAGCGATCCTCCTGCTTCGACTTCCCGAGTAGCCGGGACTACAAGCACACCCCACTACGCCGGTTAATTTTTCTATTTTTTTGTAGAGACGGGGTCTCGCTCTTGCTCAGGCTGGTCTCGAACTCCTGGGCTCCAGTGATCCTCCCGCCGTGGTCTCCCAGAGTGCTAGGATTATAGGTGTAAGCCACCTCACCTGGCTGTGAACAGCTATTTATATGTACTTTTATAACTTAGATTTTCATTTAATTAAAAATTTTAAAAGTAAGCTTATACTTTTCTGGGGAGCAGATTAAAAAAAAGTAAGCTTAGACCTCTTATATAAAAAGGTAGAAATTAGAAAGAGAAACTGTGTGTGTGTGTCTTTACAAGAGGAAAATGGAGATAAGAATAAGGTTTATCAATTTTTATCTTTTTATATCTTTTTTATTTTTTATTTATTTGTTTTTAGAGACAGGGTCCTGCTCTGTTTCCCTGGCTGGAGTGCAGTGGTGTGATCATAGCTCACTGCAGCCTCAGAGTCCTGATTTCAAGCGATCCTCCCACCTCTGCCTTCCCAAAGTGCTAGGATTACAGGTGTGAAGCACTGCACCCAGCCTACCTTTTTTATTTTTAAGCCATGTGATTACCTATCTACAAAAAACATATCTGTGTGTATATTGTAAATTTTTTAATGAAAAATGAAACAAGCTTAGAAATTAGAAACAAAATGAGAGGGTTTTTTTCTTTTTACTTCATAAATAATGTTGATGGTAAAGATTGAATTAATGTGGTTAAGAATTTTGAAATTTTTTTGTAAACTTTCTATGTTTCTGAGACGTATTTTGCAAAGGTCAGCATTAAAAAAATGTTTTCATAAACACACCTTAAAAATGTGAAGTATGAGAGAAACAGTGATTTTTAATTCAAGATAAATAAAAAGTTATAATTTTCTGTTTTTTTAAGGCACCGTATAAACTTGAGTTCCGACTTCTTGATTACTCCTGATTTCTACTGGGACAGAGAAAACCTGGAAGAACTTTATGATAAAACTTGCCAGTTCCTTAGCATTACCCGAAGAGTTAAGGTATGTATTTTGTACTGAGAGAGAAAGACATGTTGTTACCTAGAATTTGCATGACTTATGTGAAGATAAATTTTAAGTTAAGTGACTGTGTTTACTTGCTTTCAGAGAAATCTCTGGTTTGACTTCTATTCAGATCTCTTTATATTTCCCCTTCCTTTTGTCCTCTATACAGTCAGCTTTTCAACTTTTTGTGTCAAAGGATCTTCTGATATTAGCTCTATAGGCTAGATAAGATTGGTGAGAGTCTGGAGGCTTAGTGGTCTATTAGGAGGTTCTTGTGAAGTTTCAAGCAAGAGTTTATGGGGCCCTGACCTAAATGGTGACAGAATAGAAATTAAGAAAGAATCCTGTAAGACAAATCAAGTGACTGGTAATGGGACGCCAGGGAGAGGGAAGAATAAATGATGGCTGATGTTTGTCTGGGAGTGACAGGTAGAACAGACAGAGGTCAGAGTGGGGAGGTGAGAAGCTAAATCTAAGATATGCTGAGATTAGAGCAGCAGCAGGACATTCAATTAGCACTGCCAACTCAGGCATATAGAAATGCGGGCACAAAGTTGAGAAGAGAGACAAGTTGATGATGGAGGTGGACTACATGGGGAAAGAGCATAGAAAACAGAAAATTAACATTAGTACAATGTGTGCACATAGTTCTGTGACATGGATTCATGTAACCACACGGATTCATGTAACCACACGGTCAAGGGCACAGAACTATTTGTCACCACAAAGACCTCTTTCATGCCACCACTTTATAGTCACACACCTCTCCTCCTCCCCCCAGCATTCCTAACCCCGGGCAATGAGTAATCTATTCTCCACCTCTATAATCTTGTCATTTTGAGAATGTTATATATAAATAGAATCATATAGTATGTGACCTTTTTTTTTTTTACTGTATTCATACTGAATAGTATGTGACTTTTTAAATTGGCTTTTTTCACTAAGTATAATGCCCATGAGATGCATCCAAGTTGTGTATATCAAATTCCTGCCTTTTTGCCAATTATGTAAACATTTTTTCAATTTCATTTTGATGTATCTATATTGTTTTTGAGTCTGTATCTTTGCACAGATATTCATTGGTTGCTCTGAGTATTGCATTATACATTATACGTAACTTGTTACAGTCTACTCTTTTCAACACTATACAGATTAAATGAAGTATAGAATACTTATTTCCTCTCACATCTCTTTACCCTCCCCCCAATTTATAATATAATTGTGTTAACTGTCTTCTTCTGCAGCCATAGAGAACTTCATCAGATAGTGTTATAATTTTTGCTTGAACTGTCAAACATAATTTAGAAAACTCAAGAGGAGAGGGGAAAGTCTCTTGTATCTACCCATATTTTTATTCTTTCTAGTGTTCTTTTTTCCTTCTGATGTTCTCAGGTTTCTTCTTTTATTATTTCCTTTCTGTTTCAAGAATTTTCTTTACCCATTCTTTTAAGGTAACTCTGGTGAGATAAATTCTCTAGTTTTCCTTCATCTGAGAATGTCTTCATTTCCCCCTTCATTCCTGAAGGATTTTACTTACTACATATAGGATTCTGGGTTGATGGGTTTTTTTTTTCTTTTAGTACCTGATAAATGCTGTGCCACTTCCTTCTGGCCTCCGTCATTTCTCATAGGAAATCTGCTGTCATTCTGTGATGTGAATGTGAGATCTTTTACTATAATTTCACAAATTTTTGAAGCTCTGTTCACCTTTTTCTAGCATATTTTCTCTCTGTTATTCAGATTTGGTAATTTCTATGTTCTGTCTTCAAAGTTCACTGATTCTTTCCTCTGTCTCCTTCATTCTGCTGCCCATCAACAAGTTTTTTTTATTTCACTTACTTTATTTTTCAGTCCTAAAATGTCTATGTTTTCTTCTTTATATCTTCTATTACTTTGCTAGACTTCCTATTTTTTCATGTTTCAAGTGTGTTCATAATTGCTTGTTGAAGCATTTTTATGATGGTTGCCTTAACATCCTTGTCGGATAATTCTAACATCAGATTCCTCTTGATGTTGGTGTCTATTGATTGTCTTTTCTTTCCCTCCAACTAATTTTTATACCACCAGTTCCCCTCATTGTCTGAAGTGTTATATTCAAGTGTTTTTGCTTGATATACAAGGTCCTTACTAATCTATCCCTTTTTCAATCTTTATCCTACCACTTCCCACATTTGCCTTGTGTTCCCATAAAAAATAAATAACTTATAATTTCAGAAACCCACCATGGCTCATTGAATGCTGTGGCAGCTCTGGTATCTACATATCTTGTCCTCCAAGCCAGACAATGCCCCTTGCAAAACCACATTGAAATTATCTGCAGTTGTCACTGATCTTGGTATCACCTATTCCTGTGTGGATGTCTTCCTGCACAGGAAAGTAGAGATCATTGCTAGTGATCAGAGAAAGGTAACCATCCCAAGCTATGTTGCTTTTAGCTGACAATGAAAGATTCATTAGTGAATGATGCTTTAAGACCAAATTCAGTGGATTCCTTCAACACAGTTTTAGATATAAGATGTCTAATTAGACACACATTTGACAATCTAGTTGTCTGGTCAGACATACTGGGTTGTCAAAAGTGTTGGACTTCCATGGTTGTAGACTGTGCACACCCATTAAAATTGCTAAAATCTAGAAGACTAACAGTACTAAGTGTTGGTGAGGATGTGGAATAATGAAACTTTCATCTATTATTTGTGGAATACAAATGGGTACAGCCACTCTGCAAAACAACTTGGCAGTTTCTCATAAACTTAATCATTATCTTATCGTATGACCCAGCAATTCCACTCCTCAGTATTTACCCATGAGAAGTGAAAACCTGTCCTCATGCAAATTTGTACATGAATGTTCATAGTAGCTTTATTTATAATAGTCAAGAACTTGAAATAACCAAATGCCCATCAATAGGTGAATAGAAAAACAAATTGTAGTATCTCTGTACAGTTGAATACCACTTAGCAATAAAAGCAATTACTTTCTAATGCATGCAACAAGATGGATAAGTCTCAAAAATTGTTAGGTTGAGGTGAAGACGCTAGATACCAAAGCATTATGTTGTTGTTGTACTACATATAAGATATTCTGGAAAGACACATCTAATCTATAGTTACAGAAAGTAGATCAAGGATTCCCTAAAGCATGGGAGTGGGGTGGGTGGGTAGAACAGTAGATTGTAAAGGGATACAAGGGAACTTTTTGTGGTGATCGAAATGTGACAGCAGTTACATGGGTATACATTTGTCAAAAATCTTCAAATTGTATACTTAAAATAGGCACATTTTATTGTATGTAAATTATGTCTCAAAGTTAATTTGAAAATAAAGCCTCTTGTGAGAATTCTTTAGAGGTAATATTTACTGGGGACAAATCTGAAAGTATTCAGAATTTACTGCTCTTAGATGTCTCTCCTTTTTCTTTGGTATGGAGACCTCTGGTGGAATCGTGATTGTGATGAGAGATGGTATCATTGCCATCAAGCAGATGCAGACTTCTCTCCTTCTGATAACCAAGCCCGCTCTGCTTAATTAAGTTAATAAAAGTGACTGAGCAGTAACTAAGATAACCAGCTTCTTGGAAAGCTTGAGCTCAGGCATCCCTGCTGCACTCTGTGGCCTCCCTCAAATCTCTTTGATGGTGGTAGCCGGGGTATCCTTCACATGTCTCTCGTTGGGGAGAGTACAGGAAAAGAGAACAAGATTACAGCCACCTTTAATGAGGCTTGAGCAAGGAAGATAGTGTATGGTCCAAAGAAGAAGTATAAAGATAAGGATGACTTTCAAGAACTTACTCAAATCCCTACATTCAACATTGATAGCAACAGTGGAAAATGAGAAATGTCAAAGAAGGATCAATAGTGAATACAAAAGTGCAATGAATAATCAACTAGCTGGACAAGAATTAATCTACTAAGAAGGAAGGGGAAAACCTGGAGAAAGTGCCAGTGCACTGTGCATCTGCTAAACCAGAGGGAAGGGTACCTTGGAGCTTGTCTGGGGACAGAGCTCCTCCGAGTGGAAGGACTGCTTCTGTACCCACCATTGAAAAGTTGACTAAATAGGCCGGGCGCGGTGGCTCATGCCTGTAATCCTAGCCCTCTGGGAGGCTGAGGCGGGTGGATCGCTCAAGGTCAGGAGTTCGAGACCAGCCTGAGAGAGACCCCGTCTCTACTAAAAATACAAATAAACTATCTGGACAACTAAAAGTATATATAGAAAAAATTAGCCGGGCATGGTGGCGCATGCCTGTAGTCCCAGCTACTTGGGAGGCTGAGGCAGTAGAATTGCTTAAGCCCAGGAGTTTGAAGTTGCTGTGAGCTAGGCTGACACTGCGGCACTCACTCTAGCCCAGGCAACAAAGCAAGACTCTGTCTCAAAAAAAAAAAAAAGAAAGAAAAGTTGACTAAACAGCCCAGAGAGCTGGTGGAGCAGGTTCCACTCTGTCCCAAAATTTGAAAATTCCTGTAACAACTCAGTTCTGTGGCAGTTATTTTTAAAAATCTTATATGAACTACATTCATGTACCACATGACATTTTGGTGGATAGACCATATGCAGGATGGTGGTCCCATAAGATTATAATACTGTATTTTTACTGTACCTTTTCTATGTTTAGATGCACAAATATTTACCATTGCGTTTCAAATGCTTACAGTATTTAGTACAGTAACATGATGTACAGGTTTGTAGCCTGGGAGCAATAGGCCATACCACATAGCCTAAGCATACCATCTAGGCTGTAGGTTTATGTAAGTACATTCTGTGATGTTCACACAATGACCAAATCACCTAATGACACGTTTCTCAGAATGTATCAGATATATAAATATAGTAACTGGCTTCTGAATCCTTAAGTGAGTACACAGGGAGAATGCATGCTATTCCACTGAACAATATTGTAAACATTTGAAATATTTGTCATGTATACCTCAACCAAGCTTGGGTGGGGGCAGGGTGGTAAAAAAATTCAGGTAATCTCCTGAAGAATCAAAATAAAAATCTATTTAATCTGGCACCATTACAAATATATATCTCATGCTCTTTCTAGTTGTGATCTGATTCATTCTGTATCCTTGGCCAGGACCATCCTTGCCTGCATTCTGCCCCATGAGCCCAAATGTCACCTCCTAGGAGAGGTTTCCCAGTCCTTACCTTGTACTCCTGGAGGACTTTGTATGTATCCCTCAGGTGCAGCACTTCCCAGCCTGCATCGCGGCAGTCTGATTACATCAGTCTCTAGGACTACATGTTTCCTAAGGGAAACTCCACATCTTTGGAGTCTCCAGGGTATCAGTGCATAACAGCCTTTCTGAATGAGTGACAGCTTGTATGGAAAGATTTAGCCAGAGTAGGAAGATACAGAAAGACCTCTTTTCTTATGCTTTCTCAAAAGTGCCTGACATCCTCCACAGCAGAGACTGCAGATGGGCCAGATAATTGAAAGGCGGCCTTAAAATGCCTTTTGTTTGTTTGTTTGTTTGTTTGTTTACAATTCCCACTACTCACAAGCTAATCATTCTTCATTTCATTCCCCAATCTCACTCTTTGGTGTTCAGTCTTCTACATGAGTTATAAAACATACCTAAAAGTTCTCAAACTACATTCCTCAAAGTATTTTTTAGCATCCCAAAGGCAGTTCAGACTGGTTGGATTATGTGAAGGTATTTTAGCAGGGTAAGGGGTTAAGAGTTTACCTTCCCTTCTGAGCAACACAGTGCTTACACTATATAATACAAAAGGAAAATAAGAATTGGCCTGACCTTCAACAAGCTTTGCAGTCTTCTAAGAAGACAAAACAAGGAAAGAGTGGTGGTAATGCTAGAAGAAAGTTGGTGCTTGTTTTGTTTTCTCTCTCAAAAGGTAAAGAGTCTTGAGCAAAACAGGGGTGATTAGGCATAAGACATGCTGAAAAGCAGTCAAAACAGTTGAGGACAGAGAGGTTGTTGAGTCATCTTCTTTGGTAATTAAGAGATCACTGAAACAGATTCAGAGAGCAATTACAGCGGTGTTGTGGGATGGAACCCAGTTGGCAGTGGGTCCCTCGCTCTGTGTCCTCCTGTCAGTGTCCCCCAAGGTCCTGTCATTGAGTCTTCTCTCCCTGTGCTGTCTACTCCATGAGCAGGCGTGTTTGTTTTCATGCCTTCTATTCCCACCTTTTCCTGCTAATTTTCAGACATATATCTCTTAACCCCAATCTCTTGTTTGCCTTCTAGATATTTCCAGTTGCCTCCTAAATCTCACAGATCCTCCACATTTACGTGTCTCATAGCATCCTTTTTTAAATTATTTGCATCATTCCCCACTAGAATGTAATAAGCTCCATGAGATCAAAGACCATGATTATTTTCTTCCCAGTTCTTGGCAAAGGCCTCATGTATAGTTGTACTCAATAAATATTTGTAGAATTAACCAGTGATTAGATTTCAAAATGAAACTCATGGTATTCTCCCAGAAAATGCAGAACCTTCTCTGTTCTCTATTTCAGCTGGCCTCACTTATCTAGTCATTCAACCAGAAACTTAAAAGTCATGTGTGACCTCTTTCTGCTGCACTCAACACATCTACTCAGTCAATCTTTTCATTTCCCCCTAAGTATCATTCATTCATGGGCAGACATTTATTGAAAGCCTATGTGATTGATCCTGGGCTGGTGAAATGGAGAAATGCGCTGTCTTCAGGCCCCCCTGAATGTGCATCCCACAGCCCCTGTCTTCTCACCTGGACTGTTCTAATACCTTATTCGCCGTCTCAGCCTCTAGACTGGACCCTTTTCCAGTCTTTCTGCACCCTTTGGCCAGAAGAAAGAGATGCATCTGTCTTATTCACCAGTGTGTCTCCTCTGCCCAGCACAGGGTAGTGAATGTGAAATAAATATCTCAAGATGGAACAAAGGACTCCCCTTTACCTGCAGAATAAAGTTCAAATATTCTAGCAAGGTGTATTAGTTTCCTATTGCTGCTGTAACAAATTACTACAAACCTAGCAGCTGATCACAATTTATCATCTTACAATTCTGTAGGTCAGAAGTCTGACATGGGTGTCACTGGGCTAAAATCAAGGTGTTGGCAGGGCTGTGTGCCTTTCTGGAGGCTGCAGGTAGGATCCATTTCCAGTGCCTCGTAGCCACCCACATTCCTTGCTCATAGCACCTGCCTCCATCTAGCAAAAGCGAGTTAAGTCCTCACATCATTCTAAACTCTTCTGCCTGCCTTTCCCACTTTTAAGGACCCTTGTGATTACATTGGGCCCTCCTAGGTAATCTAGGATTATCTCCCTATCTTAAGGTCAGCTGATCAGCAACCTTAATTTCATATTCAATCATAATTCACTTTTGCTATGTTATATTCACAGGTTCCAGGAATAGGACGTGAATGTCTTTGACGCCAGGGGGCGGGGCATATTGTGTCTTCATGTACCTCTCACAGTTTTGTACTAATCTACCTTCTTAACCTCACTTCCAAGCACTTCCAAGTTGTCCCCTATTTAGCTATGCTTATCTCTATGCCATTTCCTCTGCCTGAAATGCTTCCTCCCTGCTACCCCACCTTTTCAACTAGGCAGCTGCCTGCTTAAAGTCTAATTCACATTTTGTGAAGCCTCCCCCATTTTTTCCTGCTCCCTCATCTGCGTGCACATAACATGCATGCCTCCACAGCTAAATGAAATAGGAAGCATGCAGTAGTAGGGTCTCTTGCTTGTACATTTCAACATGTTGTCAAATGCTTGGGTTAGTTGAGGTTTGGAACTAAGAAGAGTTGTTAGATTTAACAATTAGGAGACTTTTGGAAGTTTCTGGGGACTTGTAATATATACAAATTCTAAAGAGCTAAGGAATAAGTTGGGTGATGAGGAGTGGAGGAAGAAAGCTGTCTACTCATTGGTCAGAGCTGAAAGAAAATGAGAGAGGGCTGAGTCAGTAGTTTGAAGAGAGAAGCAAGCTTAAGGATGAACATGTTATAGAACAGGATCAAGCAGCCAATAAAAATAGAAAATGGAAGAAAGGCAAGAGGAAAGGAAAAGAGGTACACTGTAAACAGTTTATACAGATTAGAAACTACAGGGTGACCATAAAATCTGGAAATAGGTTCAGATGTTACCAATGCAGTTCAGTGTCATCCCTCATTAGTAAGGCAGTTTAATGCTCTGTGCAAAATCATAGTATGGTGCACTAACATACTCCTGTCAATCCCTGAACACACATCTGTGATGATTCTTTGTCTCTCAGCGCGTTCACTTACCAAACCTATACCTTCAGCATACCCTATGAGAGAATCAAACTATTTTAAAAATTTGCTTCCAGACTTTCCAATTTCTAAAGGCAAGCAACATGCAAAGATACTGAGTAGGTATATAACTTGCCAGTAGTCACATCCAAATTTTAAGTTCAAAGATTCTATCTTCTTTGAGCTCCCCACAGCCAACGTGTTTTGAGACACCATAGGGCAGAACCTTTGCAGTTCAGAGTGGAAAGCAGTGCCATCTAGTGGTGAGTGTGCTGCACGTCAAACGTTAAGTTTGAGGTTTTTGTAGAAGGTAATCATTGTTTTGTTATCTTTAGGCCATGCAAAAAAAAACCCAGGAATGTTTCAAGTTTGCCTTTTTTAACTGCTAAAAACACAAGGGCAGCTACCAAAAACTAGGACTCAAAAACTTTTAGATCTTCCATCAAAATCTTTCAAATAGAAGAGCTTCAGTATGCAAAGTATTTCTTGCAGTCAAATCTGTGCATTACGAAGTCTCTGGATGGGTTCACAAGAAACTGGTAGGTAACACTAGCTACCTTCAGGCAGAGGACTGGGAAGCAAGAGTTGAAGGGACAATTTTTTACTGTATATCTATGGAATTTTGATGGATGTGACCGTATTATTTACTTAAAAGCAAGTTTAAATACATGATACTAAGATTTTTGTTATACAGGTCATGAATGAAAAACTTCAGCACTGTATGGAACTAACAGATCTGATGCGGAATCATCTGAATGAGAAGAGGGCGCTCCGCTTGGAGTGGATGATCGTCATCCTCATCACTATAGAGGTAAATGGAAATGCTGTGAACTGTGATCACTTACATCTTATATAGGGGCTAAGAATAAAGATAATTTGACACAGAAAATTATAGCAGGAAAGAGAATGACTTTGTTGTAATTACTAAGTCTATTTGGAAGTAAGTTTCAAATGACTGTTTTGCAAATACATTTATATGTAGTATTTGAAAAGGGTCCACCTTTTTAAAGATAGCATTTTGAAAAAGTTCTAGCTGCAAGTTTGTAATGCACAGCCCAACATCAAGTACCTGTGCCTCAAGATTTGCAGCTTGCCTTGTGAGAAAGCCAAGTGTTTACTCTAACTTCAGGAGCATTTTTCATTAATCATAATCTTGGAAAAGTCATTTTCATTTGTACCAATAATTTTTTTGCTATGAAATTACTAATTCTCACTTTTTATCATCCCAAGGTAATGTTTGAGCTGGGACGAGTATTTTTCTGACCAAGTGATAACCAAAGTGTCACTGCAAGAGATGTTCAAGTTCTGCAGTCAAAAATAAATTTTCACTATTGGGTGACCTTTTATTTAATAGCTTTTTTTTTTTTTAAATCAAGAAATTGTTATGATCTTTTTCAGCTCCAAATATATTATTGCTTGAATAAAAATTATAAACAATCTGGTGTTAGGTTATCACTGACAGTTCAAAAGGAAAATATTTCAGTTTAAGGAATAGATAACCTCAGTGTCTAGGAAATCCAGGCAAAGATCTTTCTTAAAGACAAAAGACTTAGATTTTTGGACACTGTAACTTAACCTATCCCAGAGGAATCCCAATCAGGGCCCTGGCTAAGAGAACCGTACAGGAACTTGGAAGTGATGAAACCAGTATATTCCAATAACAAAACAGGCTTTGAACAGCAGAAAGGAATTTTAGATACCCACTTTAGATAGCATAATTTGAATGTGACTTCACTGGCACTTTGCCTTTTATTAATCAATACTTTCTTTCCTTTCACCTAGTCAAAATATTCTTCCCATGGAGACTTTTGTTTTGCACATTATTTGGGGAAATTGAAAAGTACCAAGCCCAAAGAACTTAACATCTATATACTTACCATCTTAAATTGACAATTAACATTTTAAAGATCAAATCTTTATCTTCACTGCTGCATTTTTATGTATAACGCCTCTTGCCCCACTACAGTCCCCACCATAGTGAATTTAAATGTTCTTTTTCTTCATGAATATATTATCTAAATGGGAACAAAATTATACTTTGCTGCAATGCCATCTTACAACTTGCTTTACTGCTACACAATATTCCACCAAGAGAATACACGTTCATCTATACCCTTACTGATGGACATTTATTTGCTAATATGAATTAATAGTGCTTAGGTGGAATGTATGGTGTCCTTTTCAGCACACTGGAAGTTCCTGAGTAGCTGTTTTCCATCTGTGGTACCTGTACCCCAAGTGTACCCCAAACTCCAAGGAGCATGTGGGCATTGACAGTTAAAGAATTGCTTTCTAGGCCAGGCATGGTGGCTCAAGGCCTATAATCCTAGCACTCTGGAAGGCCAAAGAGGAAGAAGGATCGCTTGAGGTCAGGAGTTCAAGACCAGCCTGACCAGGAGTGAGCCCGTCTCTACAAAAACCAGGAAAATTATCCTGGTGAGGTGGCATGCGCCTATAGTCCCAGCTACTTGGGAGACTGAGGCACAAGGATTGCCTGAGCCCAGGAGTTTGAAGTTGCAGTGAGCTATGATGCCACTGCACTCTACCCCAGGCAGCAGAACAAGACTGTACCTCAGAAAAAGAAAAAAATTGCTTTCTGTATCTAATTCCACCAGATTTTTTTTTTAAATCAGCATGCCTGTGTATACACCTACAAAGGTGCCTCTTCTCTTTTGCCATCTTCCCTTATCACACTTTATAGAAGGGAGGCAGCTCTCACCTATCCTGAATGGTTTGGTACACTTTATTCAATAACCTTTAAATACATTTAACCTATTTTTATTTTTAAACTGTTGGTAAGTTATACCAGTGGACAATTTCAAAGATTGGTCAATGCAACCTCCTTTAATTGACATACTTCCCTTTCTATTACAAGAGATGCAATTCCAATAAAATTTTACTCCACATATCAATGTGTAAAATGTGCTGTTACTTCATCAATAGTAACAATTTTAATAAACCAGAAAAAAATGAACATTTGGTGCCTTATGGCTATGGCAAATTAAAATTTTACCTTCAATTTATATACACAAATGTTACAAAAAATGAAAAGATGATCAATAAGACTTTCATAAATATTTATTAGGATAAAGTTTAGAGGGAGAAATGTAACAAAAATACAGTTTTAAGAAGAAAAAAACAATGTTAAATTTAAGTAGTTTGTTTAAATGGATCATGGTAGACATCAAAATTCATTATGATGGCATTACATTCTACTAGACACAAAGGCTTTTTAAAAAGGTGATAAGATAGCTTTGATTTTCAAGATCACTACCTCTTCTAAGAACAAAATGACCAAGAAATTACACCAGAATATTAAGAGTCTAAATTAAATACATTCACCATTGGCTCCCAAAGCCCTCCTCAAAGTAGTATCGAATATTTATCACCCAAGAGAGTTCAGCGGTTAAGACCAACCTGGATTTGAATTCTTGCTTCACCACCACTCACTTAGCTCTATCACTTTGGGCAATCACTGAAACTCTCAGCCTTGGTTTCCTCATCTGTAGAATGGGTTTACTACTACTACTGTCTCACAGGGTTGCTATGAGGATTAACAGAATATATGTGAAGCTGTAAGTGTTAACTATTACTACAATCCTTCTGGGTAAAAATCCATACATGATTCTGAGATTAAATGGAGCCTGAATCAAATTCCCAGGATCCCCCTTTGAATCTTTAAGAAACATCATGACTGAGACTTAGAAGATAGATGTTACTGAATCCTGCATAGGAATGGAATGGTTCATTTTGACATAAAGCAATATTTCCACTGTTTAAAATGGGTTGGCTCTTCAGTATAAGCCCCTAAAGGCTTTTTAAACGCTATACATTTTGCATACACCAGGCAGCTGCCACCAGGTATTCTAGGGTGCCTTCTTGTCAGCAGTAGAGATTTTTTAATATATATAAAATCAGTATAGTTCTAGTTTTATTTTTTACCTAAACAAACCATATCCACTTATTTTAAATTATCCTCCTGTCTTTCTACAGCAGTTTTTCCAAAATACTGTCCTCAGACCAACTGCATGGGCAAACACCCAGACTGTCCATTAATATTACTGATTCCTGAATTCAACACCACACTTACTAAATCAGAACCTCTGGAGCTGCAGCTAAGAAATCTGTTCCTTACAACTCTCCAGATTTTTATGTTCACTAAACTCTGAGAACCACTAACTTACAGTCTTTTTATTAGTTTGTACTCAGGTTATGCACACTTTAAATAATTCATTAGCACTCTTTTGCTTACTAAGTACTGTATCTCCTCAAGTGACTCAGTTCTCCTTTCTTTCCCCAACTCAATCTCCTCATACCCTGCTCTCTCCACCTTTATAAACTGTGTGTGTTGGGAGAAGGTGATGAGGATAAGAAGTAAGGGGAATTTTTCAAATACCTCCAATCCAAATCTTTTCATTTTCGGCTCTCTCCATTGGTTCTGAATTGCCATTTTTAAGGAAGATGTAATAAGTTCACTACTCTGAATTCCCTTTCCTCAAAGGGGGTTAATGAAACAAAAATTTTTAAAGGCCACATTTCCACTTTCTCTGCACAATTTGAAACAAAACATGAATTTAAACATTTCTTTAAAAACATTTCCACATCTCCCAGACTGTTATTAATGAAATAATCTGGAAAGCATGCATCATTGTAAAACCTCTCATGGATATTCATTTTTTCATCCAGCACTGCTCTAGACTCCAAGATACAGTAGTAGTAAAGATGACAGCTGGGCCCCTGCTTTCGTGAAGCTCACATTCTAATGGTGACAGCAAGAAAACAAGTAAAACAACTGACAAAGTAATCTGCTCTATGAAAAAAAATCTATAGAAGACGTACAACGGTGGTATAAAAAGTCAGTTCTTGTTAAAACTAAAGAACTTACATTTACTTGAGGTTTAGAATCACTATTTGAATTTAAAAAGTCAAACGAGGAGACATTCTACTTTAGTATAAACTCGACTTTTAACTTTGCTTCTGTACATAAGACTTGGGAATTTGCTTACCATTAATAATTTTTAAAAATACTGCTAATATACAAAGATGAACTGGAGAGCCTCTTGAACTCATCAAATGAAGATTTACAGAGGGCAGCAAATTAACAAAAATTAACAATGTAATTCCAGTCAAATCTAAACCACTAAGCCACAAAATCTTAAATTCAAGGTGTTGATCTCAATCTAAAAAGTCTCATGTGATTTGGATTCTGGTTACCTTGGAGATTTTGACTCTGAGCACCCTGACAGCAATCAAGATTAGTTGATGTATGTGTCCAATGGTTCACTATTAAAACCTGAAGAACTGGAATCTTCCAGTTTTATGTATCTCTTTTCAGACAGGATGACCAAAACTCCTGGGTTTGCCTGAGACCAAGGGGTTTCCTGGGAGCAGCCAGACTTTCAGTGCTAAAACTGAGAAAGTCCTAGGCAGCCAGGACTGGTCACCCTAGGTTCAGACCACATTTTAGAAACTAATATTTAAACAGCCACCTTTCCAACTCAGGTCCTTGCTGCAATTCTACAGGTCTTTAATATGGATCAACTATTAAAAACAAGAACCTTCCCTACCAACGACCAATCATTTTCATAAAGAAAAACATGTTGATATCATACATAGACACACAGTTGCTATCAATCAAGAGAAGTAGTAATTTTTCCCTATAAATTTCATCAGTTATTTCACTTTTAAACATAAAAATCCTGAGTCAAACACAACTTGAACTATAATAATTCAGATTCACAATTCTTTCAAGAAATAATGATTCAAAATTAAAATGTCTTTAAAAATCAGTTGTGAACAACTGGTACGTGTCTACTTGGATGAACCTCTCACTCAACTTGGCTGAGTGAAAGAAGCCAGTCTGCAAAGGCTACATACTGTATAATTCTTGTTATTTAATGTGGTAGAAAGGACAAACCTATAGCGATGGAGAACAGATCAGTGGTTGCCAGGGGTGAGGGGTAGGAAGAGTGCTATAAAAAGAAAGCATGAGAGAATTTTTTGAAGTGACAGACCCGCCCTGTATTCTGGTAGTAATGGTTACACAAATGAACACTGTTAAAATTCACAGATCTGTACATTGAAAAAAATAAGTCATTTTACCGTATAATTTTAAATTCTTTTAAATCAGTGATTATTTCAAAAATGCACTAATGATCCTAGCATTTATGGAGGTATTGTGCTAAGCCCCCCTACATACACTATCTTATACTCACACAACCATTAGGCGATCAATATTATTATCCCTCTTTGAGGAAAAGACCTGAGGCTCAGAGGTTAAGTAACATGCCCAAAGTATACGGCTTATAAAGGATGAAGCCTGATTCCAACCCAGGTACCTACAATATACTATATTCCATCCCATCTGTGCATAAATACCAACCACTCTGTCTCTCCCAATGACAGTATCAGAAGGCTATTAAGTTTCCTTATTCTATTCCTAACTCAACACATATATATAATGCGAAGAAATGCAGATAAGCAAAACATGATTCCAGAGCAGTGCTGTCCAACAGAACTTTCTGCAACAATAGAAATGTTTGGTAATAAACATTTGTCCAATATGGTAGCCTCTAACCACATGTGGCTACTGGAGCACATGTAGACACAAGCCACATGTGGCTAGCAGCTACTGGACAGCACAGTTTTAGCGAAATAACAAGAACGTACATGCCACAGAAAGAAGCGAACTTATTAAATTATGGGTAACTCACTAACAATAAAAGGAAATCAATTCAAGATAAATGTATGATGATGGAGTAAAAAGCTAAGACATGCACAACCTCCAAGCACATCACAAAACTAAGTCTACCTTTGGAACACCTGTTGGTCACCTTACCGGTACTCCAAGGTTCAGCTTAAACATTAACCTCGCCTACACAACTGTAGTATAGAACAAATTGTATAGTAAGTATCTGATTCTGTTTTTCTCCCCCACAGTGAGCAGTGGGGACAGAGAGCACCTGAAGAGCAGGGATAGCTCTCCTTCACATATACAACACCAGCACCTAACACCTATACCAAGAGGCTTTCTACAACAATAAACCTTTTTTCATTCAGTTCTAGTGGGGAAAAGGGTCATCTTAGGTCCTTCAACTGCAAATCAACTCAATTTTGCAAGCACTTGAGTACCAGGAGTATACATAATAAGAAGTTCCTGCCTTCAAGCAGCTTACAGTAAGGGTGGGGGATGTAAGATATAGGTCAGAGAAAGAACTGTCAGGAATCCTAAGAAACTGAAAAAGTGGTTTAAGAAAAAGTAGCCATTATCCCAGAAAAACTTAATGGAGTAAAAAAAGAAAAAATTTAAGGAAGGCCTTAGAAATTTATCCTGGCTTCTTCACTCACACTACCAATGTCAGGGTCTCATTCAATTCCTTGTTATCCACTAAACTAAAACTAGTCTTAGAACAAATCCTTCCAGATCCAGAATTTCTATGAAAATTTAACAGCAAAAAGAAGTGGTACAGTTTTCTTTACACTTAAATCCTGATTATCTTTAAGTCATAACATCCTCTTTTAGGTCCTCACAATGTGCTAAATGGAATTAGTTTGCACAATTTCAAGTCAGTATCTTGCAATTGGCATCATCTGGGAGCTAACTCTACTCAAAGTAGTTTGAATTCATTTAATAAGTGTATAAGTACCTTTTCTGTTTCCTCTAAAAAGCAAGTGAGTAGAAGGGGTGCTGGTATGAGGAATCTACAAATCCGGACACCAAGCATCATCTGTAGTCTAAAGTATGTAGGAGCCTACAAACTCGAAGACCATAGAACAACACTTCTACACTATAACTTCTTAGAAAAAGTAAAATTTACCAGCCAATTTTCTCATCTTTATCAACCCATATTATTCATGACAAAGGTCAGAGAACATTTGTTAAGTCTCCCCAAGACTGAATGACCTTGGACCTGTTAATTACTTAACTTCTCTGAGCTTGCTTCCTCAAATTTAAGATTGAAAAGGGAGTTTGAATACATGCCCTCAGAGAAAAAATTGACTTAATTAACTAAAATAACTACAGACTGACTTCAGTAAGGCTTTTGGTTCAATCCTAATTCATTCGTAAACTGAAAAATAAAGAACTGTGGCAGTTATTAAAATATGTCTACAAATTCTTTGATACTCCCCCATTGAAGAAGTGGAGCTTAATTTCTCTCCCCTTGAGTTCTGGCTGGACTTACCAGTACGGAAGGGAGTGATGGTGTGTGGCTTGAATCACTTGCTCTGGGGATAGTTAACCAGCAGCACCATGTTGTGAGGACATTCAAGCAGTTCAATGGAGAACTGAGACCTTCTGCCATCAGCTAGCACTGACTTGCCCCAGAGTGTGAGCCACCTTGGAAGGGGACCATTTAGCCCCAGTCAACATCTTAACTGTAACCTCATGAAAGATCTCGACCCAGGACCACCTAGCTAAGCAACTCCCAGGTTCCTGACCCACAAAAAATGTATGAGATAAACATGTTTGTTTATTTTAAGCCACTAAATTTTGACTTAATTTATAACAGCAAAGGAACTAATACACCAATGTTTTCCAAACTACGGGACCTGACCCATTTATGGTTAATGAAATCAATTTAAGACAGCACTAGCAACTTTAAAAAAAAATGAAACAGAAAAAGAGTACATCACTCACTGAGTACTATTTCCTAAAAATCTTGTTTCAGTTTTACATATATGTACATACTGCGTAGAAATTTAAAATGTTTCTTAAAATCACAGTTGAAAACATTTAAACCCACAGGTCTACATCAGTAGCCTTAAAACAAAAAGCTCCCTAAAGCATAGGGAATTCTCCTTGAGGGATTATGGTCTCAATAACAACCAAATATAAAAAAAAGCGTTTTCTATAAACTCCATGACCAAACCAATGAAATGCAAGGCACTCACAAAATACATGTTTTCTGATTTGTGTGTTAGCCTGATATAAAACAGAGGGCATGGTATCTGACCTAGACGTTAAATCTGCCATGTAAAAGCATGTCATTTTCTTAATTTAAGAAGTCAAAAAAAAAAAAAGTCAAAAGAACATTCTTCATAAATTTAACAAAAAAGCTGCTTTCGGCTTTAACCACATGTATTACTTCCTCCTCCTATTTTTTCTTATCAATGTTAAAGTATTAATAAATTCCATCTTCAACCTGAGCGTACATACAAGAAAAAGGTTTACTACTATTAAATCATTTTCTGCCCACTGTCCAAGTCTTCCTGAACTATCCTCTTCAGGACACAAGCAACTGCATATTTTTATAGTTGTGCCCCAGCAGAACACAAATCAAAACTTTCAACAATAAAGACTTTGTGAGTATTTATGCATAACTTAATTTTTGATGAATCCAGATTATTTGTTTGCACTGATTGTCTCTGAAGTAAAATGTGTGAAAATTTTTGAACTCCTAATTTGCCAGATTTATTTTCAAAATACCAAAATAAATTGGCACATAAACACTAAAGAAAGATTTAACCTTTCATTTATCTTATTATTTAACTTGGGGCATTTGTGGCTCTCTCACAACCAGACTTTTCTAGAGAACTGATAGCTTCCCTTGGCCTTGTCCAAGGGAAGATACACTAACCAGCCCTTCTCTGCTGGGGCTGTTTTCTCCTCAACCTTTGCAGATGTACGTATCCATCTAAATGTTTCTACTTCAGCAAGTTGTAGAGAGCAGATATAGTCCGTATAGCTCCCCTCATAATACTATCGCTTGACGATGGTGACTAAAAATCAAAATAATCTGCATACTTGGCAAAATTCAAGTGTGCCTGCCTATGCCTTGAGCAAACTAGCAGCAAAGTAGCCCAGTTCTAAATTTAAGAGCTCTCCAAGAGAAAAGGATGCTCTTGACATCACTTCCTTTTAGGAATGATGGTTTCAGGGCTTACCCCTTGGTTTATTTCTACAAACCTAGAGTATAGTGCTGTGAAACTATTTACTCATCTTAAGAATAAGCATAGTTATTTTGACTCGAGGCCAATTACTCTAGACACACAGGCAAGTTTCTGCCCAAAGGCTTCAGGTCTAGCATTAGTCTTGCCCACTCTTTCTTTTGGTTTTTCTTAATCACTTCACTCTGCACGAGCACTCCATCAGCGCCATAACCTTGAAAGTTTTCAAAGTCCAAAAGAATTAAGAATCTACAGATCTCTAACTATGACTCTCTACAAAACATTCAAAACCATCTAAGCTTCCTAATAAGATGAAACTCTAGAGCCAATCCAAGGAAGCTGGCATGCAAGTCTGAAGGCCAACTTTGATCTTTTAGGGACAGTGCATTGGAATACTGAGATCAGGGTCAGAATTTGGTTTTGGAGGCAGACATTTAACCACTCAACAAGTCATTTATCTAGCTGATCAAAGAATAAGAAAGTTCAAGGCAGGTGTATACTTAATCTATTATTCACTTTTGAGCCACTAAAGTTACACAGCTGCCTATTTTGTCTTTACAGAAAGAATTAGTCATCAGTAGCTGCAGGTATAACTAGATTGCTAAATCAAACTCAGATTTTTAGGAGGGACACTCTGTATATTAAACTGTCTTAAGATAGTATGCTTGCCTTAAATGACTTGTAAACTATGTGGTAAACATTTTGCTAGGGTCTGGCAGTGTACACATCGGACAATCAAGGAACTGACAGCCAGGTTAGCATGCTTTAAAACCAAAGAGTAACTTGGAAACTGCTGCCTCCATTTCCTTATGAATCAAGCCACATCCTTTCTTAAGTCTTCAAAATCCTAAATATGTAAAATAAAGAAATCATTAAATTCCAGTCCTCAAAGGACTAAACTGTACTTCCAAAGAAAATAAATAAATGCTAGCAAAATGGCAACAACAAAAAAGTAAACCTTAAAATGTTAAGAATAACCATCAGGAAATTCTAACTCCCCTGCCATTGTCACGTTTCAGGGTCTCCCTGATAAAAAATTTTCTGGACCTCTAAATCTAACAGAATAGCCAACTCTGGAATCTACCTCAAAGACCAAAACTTAACAGGAGAGTAAACTGTTAAGTAACAAACATGCTTTACAGACTGATTTTGAGGGGACCAAAGCTTCAAAAACTATAACCCAATTACTGAAATAACCATGAAATTCAGTCCTAACAAGCACATCTCACATCCATTCAAGTAGGCTGTAAGGAAGCACCTCTTCCTCCATAAATAGCACATACAGGCATCTCTACCTCAGTATGACTTTCAATTACCGTTGGTGATAAAAAGGTATTTGGTGGTTTACAGTATCTCCCAGGTTCTAAAGTCCACTTCATTTTAAGTCCCAAGATTGTAACTTAAACTAATACGGGAAGTCAAGGGGCAATGATACAGGCCTAGAGATGTCAAGCAGAAGCTAGCAGAAGGATCCGAGCAGTAGTTCTCCAACCTTACCCCGAGCATCTCAAGGATTTGTCCTACCTAAACACTCTATGTAAACAAGGGGCTTGTGACTCAGCCTCCAGCCCCAATAGGTGGAGAGAAGTTTCCTCGTCTCGGCTGCACATGGTCTGCAGAAGTTTGGCTGGAGCTGAGAGCTGAGCCTGGGTGGGAGCGGCCGTGTAGTGCTGCAGGCGGCGGCGGTGGCGGCGGCGGCAGAGCAGCAGGAGGCGGAGGCGGGAGGGGGGAGGGGAGCGGCTGGGGGGGCGGAGGGGGCTCTTGCCGCCACTGCTCCCTCGCCGCCTCTCCCCCCCGGCGGGAGCCGCTCTCAGCCTCTTTGCACTAGTCGCTCCGCTCTCTCGGTCATGTGACCTTAACGTAACCGGACAGGAAAAGCCCCGCCGCCGCCGCCGCCGCGCCGGAGACACCGACCGCGGCGGCAGCAGCAGCAGCAGCAGCGAGAAGCAGAGGCGGCGGCGGGGAGGACAGCACAGCCAGGGCTGCCCAGCGGCGCCTCCTCCACACCCCCCGCCGCAGCAGCACCGGCGACAGGTAAGCGCGCACCGCCTCCGCCTCCCGGGGCCGGTGCCCACGTGCCACCCCCGGCCCGGGCTCCGGGAAGGCGGAGGGGGGGGCGGGGGCCACCGGAGCTCGCAAACGGTTCCGGCAGCGGCGGTGGCAACAAAGAAGACGAATGACCCCCGTCCCAGGGCTCCGGGTTAAGGCAGGCGGAGGGCCCGGGCCACACGGGGAGCAGGTTCTGGGAAGCGAGGGCAGGGGCGCCCCGCGGGGGCGGTGGCGGCTGCGCCTGGCGCCGGGCTCTGGCCGCCTGACAAAACCATCCCCCGGAGCCAGGCGGCGGCGAGTCGGCGGCGGCTCCATCCGGGGTTTTGCGGGAGGGGGAGGGGACGGAAGCCGAGAGGGCGGGCGGCGGATCGGAGGAGGGAGGGAGGAAGGGGAGGGGGGCGATTCGCGTTCCGTTCCCCGTGGCCGGTCCCTCCCTTCCCGCTGCCACCGCAAAGAGCGTCCCGAGCGGCGGCGGCCGGTGAGCGTCCAGCGCTGGAGCCCCGAGAGGCGGGCTCGTCAGGTGCGTAATCCTTCCGACGCCTCGTCGCCGCCTCCTGCTGCTGCCGCCGCTGCTGCTTCGGCGGCAAGGCCGCGAGCTGCGGAAGTGGGTTTGGGGGAGGGGAGGGAGGGAGAGGGGGAGGGGAGGGATCCGGTCCGACCGGAGCAGGCCCGGCCTCTCTGGCGCTTCTCCCAGCTGCAGCGGCTCCTACAGCTGCTGCCGCTACTGCTGCGGCTCCGCCTCCCCGCTCGCGGGCGGGGGCGCGCACGCGCGCTTCCGGCCTCCTCGGGTCTCGCGCTGTCTCCGGCTCTCGCGCGCGCTCATCCCCTTTCCTTGTCTGGGCCACCCCCCGCCCCCGGCGCCGGGCTGTTGCGCCGGCCGGGGCGTTGCGCACGGCGTAGGCGTCGGCATTGTGTTAAACTCCGCGGGACTTGGGGCGAGCGCGCGCGCGCACGCGGAACTGAGGGAAGCGGCGAGCGTGCGGCGCGGCCAGAGTGCGTCGCCCTCCCCTTTCCCCAGCCCTTCGGAGACGGGGGCGGGGCCGGCGAGACCGGAGGGGCCCCGCGGGCCGGGGCGCCGCGCATCCCGGCCCCGCCTCCGGCCAGGCCCCCGCCCCCTTAGCCGGGGTGGGGCGGGGCGGCCGTTGGGCGGGCGGGGGATGCGCGGGCCTTGCTGGGCGCCGCCCTGCTCGCTCCTCGCTGCGGCTCTGGCCGCGGGTGTGGAGCGCGCTGAGCCGGCGGCGATCTGCGCCTGCGATAAGGCCGGGGCCAGCCCGGAGCTGCGCTGCGGTTTCCGCTGCTTTGCCTCGACCCGCGCGGCCCGGGCTCCGGGAGGGGAAGGTTGGGGGCGCGGAGGCTGCTTCCCGGGGCCGCAGTCGTTTTCTCGGCGTAGCGAAACCCCCAAACCATTAATTTTTAAACAAGGCTGCAAAGAGCGCTAAGCCAGAAACTGCACGGGAAGCAAGGTTTTTGTCGCTTTTAGCTGGTAGTGAATTAGAGAAGCAATAAAGAAAGCAAGGGTAAAGCGCAGGCAAAGTGATCGGGCAGAATGAAAACACAGTTATTGCTACGCCATTTACTGCGAGAACTTCCAACTACTTGAACTCCTAATTATGCCTTAGGGATCCAACCCAGGCTCTTAGCTGCCCCTCCCCACCCGTCTGCATTGTTCATTTGCTCTTTCATCATACAGTGGGCCTACTTAGTGTGTGTCTCGATTCTATTCACTTTTATAGGGTATTGTTTTAGTAAAATAAAGCATACAGAAGTCGGAATTACGGGCTCACACAGAACTCCAGGGTGCTGGGTTTACTTAAACCGGTTGCCCTTGTCCTCCAGTGTAGAGTCTGCTCTGTAGACCATCTGTATTGACCCTGACGGAGCACAGGGGCTGGGCGTACGTATCACTGGCGTTTTAGTGTGGGAGGCCTGGAATTTTAATACAAAATCAGAACTAAGCCATTTAAATTTTCGTTTCTCTGATTCATCACAAACCAAATTAACTGGCAAAGTAAATTTCATTTTGCATTCTGAATGACCTTCTTGGTGTGTGTACAGGATGTCTTCAAACTGTTAAAAGGTAATTTTTAAGAAGATAGTAAATTACCGCTAATACTACATTCTTTTTAACTGGGCATTTCTCATTTGGTAAACTTGTGGTTTATATAAGTTTATTTGCTAGCCAAAGCATTATAGTATCTAAAAGTACAGGAAGTGATGTGCCAGTGGTCAGCAGTGGATGAACCCATTAATGAGCATGGTATATAAAGCACCCCTAAAACTTTGTAGACAGTCCAGCTGCTTGCCATTTTTAAGTCTGTACTTTTATAAAGTAATGTAATATAAAAATTTGTCCACCCCAAACCCCTAAGGAGATACAACTTGTAATCCTGTGATTTCCAGTACCCACTGCACATCCCTGAGTAAGGGGATATGTGCTTTCCCGTTTGAGAATTACAGACAGAGAAGTAAAGAGTGAAGGACCCACCTAAGGCCAATCAATACGGGATTGGCATGGGATCAGCTTCGGTAGAGGTGGGGGCTCTACTAGTTTCTTGGTGCTTCCTCCCTAGACCGAATCACCTTTCCCTGTAGTAACTTTGAAAAGTTGGGCAAGTTGTGTGGTGCCAGAATGTCATGGGGAAGGAAGATTGGAAGAACTGATTTGCTGGAGATATTTACCATAAATTTCCAAATGTACCTGGCAAAAGGTCATTTATCACTTTTCCTATTCTCTTATGCTCTTTGGGTCTCCAAACATGACCCTGAAAACCTAAAAGGGAATTGAAAATTTTAATTTTCTTGAATAAAAAAAATTGTAAACATTCTAAGCATTAGACTGAGAACATTTTTAAAACCTTTTTTGTGCTCAAATAGGTTATAATTTTTATTAGCAAATTAAACTGTTAAAAAATGTTATTTTGAATGGATAGTAAATAAGATTCGGCATTTTCACACTGGGGATGCAGTTGTGAAGATGTGGAATCAGTAGCCACGGTACATTTATCAAGAATTGGAAGTTCAAGACATTTAGGACCATTTTTTATGGTATAGAGGTCAAGTTAGCGGCCGGTATTTATGCTCAAACACATAATCCCCAGTTCACATGCAGGAGGTATGCATCATATGATTCTGATTGTCACTTCGAGAAAGCTCAGTGTGCAAAGATGGAAATTTGTATAGCACTTTTATGTATCTGCCTAAGTACTTAGAAAAACTATTTTTTCTTTGCGAGAGGTTTTAGTATACTGTTTGTTTAATAGTTGCCTCCTAAATTCTGCACCAAGTAAGGCTGAGCATCAGAATCATCTGAAAAAATGATTTCAAAGTGTGCATGTTCTCCTGCACCAGGCTAGTCATTTAGATTGTCTGAGTCCCCAAAGTGATTCTGAACAGTGGTTGGTTAAGATGTGGTGTACTCTACAGACCGCTGTGAATCCCCAGGATCCTTTCAGAATTACATAAGATCAAAACTATTGTCATAGTAATACTAAGATATTATTGGCGTTTTTCACTGTTGGCAAAATGTGTTGACATTAGGAAGATCTACTTAACACAGTGAGCTGATATTTTCCAAATGACCAGTGGATGATGTTAATATCATGCATGGGTAAAAGCCATTGAAGTGCATAGACCAGTGAACTTTGCTGTAATTGAGTAGGCAGGTCTATCCATTGATGTAGTGTTAGATCACACAACTAACCTTTAAGAAACTACCACTTGTCAAGTTTTGGCATAATATCAAAGAAAAATAACCACAGTTGCCTGAAAAGGCTATTAAATTTGTACTTCTCCTTTTTCCAACTATGTAGGTGAGGCTGGATTTTATTAAATACTCCAGCAAAACAAATACCACAACAGAGTAAATTGAGAAGCAGAGTAAATGCAGAACGCAGTTGTCTTCTATGAAAGAGAATTGCAAAAATATAAAAAGGGGCCACTTCATTGTTTTGTTGTTTCTGAAAATAGTTTTTCATAAAAATGTGCTATTTATGTTAACATGTAATGGGTTTATTGTTTTCAATTGAATTAATAAATGTTTTTTAATTTCTCAGTTTTAATTCTAATATGGTAAATATCAATAGTTAAAATCCATACAAACATATAACTGGTAACCACAGTCATTTTAAAGAGTGTAAAGAAGTACTAACACCAAAAATCTTGAGAATTTTTGCTCTAAAATATTGAAATATATTATTCAGTTGAGACTGAGTTAAACACATTTGGAACACAAGTATGGCGTGCCTTGAGCTAGACCTGTAGGTGATTACATTTTCCTCAGATTGATTTTACAAATCATCATATGGCATATAAAAAAGGAAAACACTTGCTACTTGGTGGGTTATTAGAAGCAGATAAAGTTTTTAATTTTGCTGTGCGTGATCATATGTAGGTTTTCTTAAAGTTTATTGTAGTATGATGCCTTTAGAATTATCACTTTAATATCAACTGTTTATTAGCCATAAATCTCTGTCTTACTTGTACCTGGCACCTAAAAAGTCCCTGAATTGCCTCCTTATGGCCCCTAACTTACATTTGGAAACTAAAAACTAATTTAAATGTTAACATAGGGAAAATGAAATTGAAAAGACAAATCTTTTATAAATACAATGCTTTCCAATGTGAACATAAGTGCTATTAGTTAGTTTATGCCCCTCCTTTTTTTAATTACTATGGGAGAGGGTTGACTAAAGAAATGTTAAGTACTGATCTGTCATCACAACTAAATAAGATGCATTTCCTACCTTCGAAATACAGTTTTAAAATATATTAAAATTCAAATGACCAGCCTGATTCAGGTTTACTTCATGGACCCTCCCATATTAATTATTAATAATATTAATTGAAAAAGCAGTTTTTCATCCTGGTAAGTGGTATAAACTACTGGAAAGAATCAATCTTACTTGTGGGTAATGCTGCTTCTATTACTGTAATGTCCCGTGCATTACAGTATTCATTTATGCTTCACTTAAATAAAATCGAGAACTTCAGAGGACCCTTTTAGTGCTCTTGAAATGGGTAGTCTAAGTGCTGTTTAGTGTCTTAGAAGAGCTATTATCTTTAAAAAGGGTATCATCAATTCCCAAAAGCTGTTTTGGTCTCCTGTTCTTATACTGAAAGTGAAGGGAGAACTTAGGTTGTCAAAATAGAACATGGTTATGTGTCCCATTCAGCTGCACCTCCAAAAGATGAGTAACCTGCTTAAGGATCAGCCGGTTTGTGCTCCATGGTGGAAACTGAAAGCACTTGCCAGCTAGGTAGTCACTGTCCCCTTATCAATGTGGGAAATGGTGGTGAGGATAAAAACCAAAGCATTAAATAATCTAAAAGGTCATTTATACTTGGTTTCGGAAAGTGTTTTTTATATCAACGTGAATATGTCTTGCAGTCTCTGAATTTACTTAAGGAAAAAACCTTGTACACATATATACATAAAGGAGGCATTCTTAAAAACCTGCTTGTAATAAAAGAACTGCTTTCTCGCTCCATTACTACTTTTTTTTTTCAGTTCCTCTCTGCTCACTATTCTAATTTAGGAAAGACAAACAATTTTTTTTTATTTTAAGTTCCATTTGCAGCCTTTAAATGGTTGAGGATTTTATATAGGTCTCCAGTTCCATGTCTGATATCATCTAGGATCAATAAGAACTTTCAGGAATGCTCTATAGAGCAAGGTAGTGGAGAGGAGACAGCATGAACTATATGCCCAGAAGACAAAAGTTTCAATCCTGACTCTTATTTTGTTGACAGTTTTAACCTCTCTGAAGGACACTGTAGTGATTTAAGATTAGGAACAGGGCTTCTGGAATTAGATACACCTGGCTTCTGTGGAGGCTCTCAGATGTAAATCACAGTCCGGACTTAGGAGCTCTAGACTGACATAACCAGCATATACTCTTCATCTCTGCTTGGGTGTCTCAAAAGTGTCTCAAACCCAACGTGTCTGAACCGAATATCTTGCCCTTCCCCACCAAATGGGGTTTTTGCCCTGGTTGTGTTCCCTCCTGGTGGAGAGCACCACAGTCTATCCAGTTATATAAGTAAGAAGTCTAAGGGGCATCTCAGACACTTTGATCCGACCCACCAACCAGGTCTGTTGATTTTTATCTTCTAAATATCTTTAAAATCCTGCCCATTTCTTTCTGTCTTCATCACCACTGCCTAGCCCATCATCTCTCTTGTAGACCACTAGCAGATCTCCTATCTGGACTGATTAGATCATCTGATTGAGTCATCCTGCTTAAAATCCCCTTGGGTGGCTTCCTGTTGCTTTTAAATATGGACCAAAATCCTTAACATGACCTCAGTCTGCAGCCTGAGTCTCTTGCCTCATTCTTCTCAAGGTCTTTACCCTTCAGGGTTATTGTAAACTATAAATCACTATTCAGAACTTAATTGTTAACATGAACAAACACAAGGTGACATTTTTAAATTGAAACATTCTTCCAAAATATAGCAGGCATTAAATTGATGAGACGTTTTTAGATCAATCTAGGAGAACAAGAATCTGAGCTTCTACTCCCATCACCCAGCCAGTCTTCTCTCCAAATCTAGTTATTAATTTACTTAACAAATATGAAACACTAGGCAATATGCTAGGCACATGGCATAAAGCAGTAAATGATAAAGAAGACTCAGTATCCCTTCCAGAAAGCATCAGGCCGACACACGTGAACTGGCTCGTTCACAGATGCTCGGAGGCCAAGAAAGCCTCTTGATCCTGAGGGTCAGGGACAAGTGTGTGTCAATGGTCCCTCCCTCTGCAAGAAGCACAGTCAAAGGTCCAAAGCAGAGGTTCTGCGCCCTGTTCCAGCGTGCCCTCTCCTGACTGCTATGAGTGGAGATCAGGTTGTTAGAGGCTCAGCCTTCAGAGTGCAGTCTCTGAGCAGTGACTGGGCAGACTGTGCGGAGTCAAGTGATGCCCTGGGTGTTCAGGACCTTCTGGAAAGAGAAACTGCTGCTCCTCGGCTTATCTTGGTTCATCCAGAAGTTCCAAAGTGAGTAAAATAACATCATTTTGTCTCATTGTCAGCATACTCAGATGAAACTGGATTTTTGATAATGCTTGGATTTCAGAACAAGCTGGACGAACACTTGATGATCCCTCCCTGAAGGTCACCAAACTGACAATCATATATCAAGAGAATAATTAGACACAATTTAATGTCATAAAGTAAAATTTTATGTTGTAACTCTTTTGCATTAGAAAAAAATTATTTTTCCATATGCAGTCATATGCAGTGGAAGACTGCATATACAACAGAGGTCCCTTAAGATTATTGTATTTTTACAACACCTTTTCTATATTTCAATTTGTTTAGATACACAGATACTTCCCGTTGTGTTACAGTTGCCTCCAGTAACGTGCTGTTCAGGTTTGTAGCCTCTGAGCAATAGACCATCCCCTGTAGCTTAGACGTGTAGTAGGCTCACCACGTAGATTTGCAGAAGTGCATTCTATGATGTTCACACAACACCAAATCACCTAATGAGACATTTCTCAGAATGTATCCCTGTCGTTAAGCAACGCATGACTATACTGAATATAGTGCCACCAGTCCTTCCTCTGGGAGGATATACTGACATTGTGTCCTTTCTACCCATTTATGTGTTTTAAAAAAAAATCCCTACTGGGTTTGTGAATTTTTTATGTCTTTCCTTGCAAAATAAAGAGGGGGCAACACTCTGTTGGACTCCCCAATTTAGAGAGTTGTTTGTTTTTAGTAAGTCTGTGAAATCAAGAAGTTGGAAAAGCATTAGCTTTAGGTTAGCACCAGAGTATGTCGTGCAGAGTCAGCAGTGGTTAGACAGTGCTGCAGATGGTAAGCAGAATGAGAATATCAGATTTGCCCTTTGGAAAGATCATTCTGACTGTTGCTTGGGGGGTGGGTTGAGGAGGCCAGAACTGGAGACGGATTGATGGCATGGGGGTGGCTGATTGATGAGAGGAGTAAGAGAAATGGAGGCCTGAAAATGAATTGAAATTTCTGGCTTGGTCAAAGGGTGGGTGATGGTGCTGCCACTGAGCCGGGAGTATAAAAGGAACAGGTTTGCATCCTGGTTTTTATTGTCCTTTTGGGGAAATGGCAGCAATAGGGAGGATTTGAGTTCACTTTTACCTAGATCGAGTTTGGGGTTCCTGTGGGACAGCCAAATAGAAGTGGAGATCACCAAAAGAGGCTGCAGAATGAGAAGTGGGCTGTGAACCAGACGCAGAGGAGAGCAGAGGAGAACCAGCGAGAGAACTCCTTGATGGAGATTAAAATAGAATAGCCCCTGGTGAGCTGAAAACCAGAGAGCAGTGGCCCGGAAGCCAGAAAATTTATCAAAGCAGGATGAAGAGCACACAATGCCGGAGAGAAGTTGAGTAGTAAGCTGCTGAGTCCCTACAGCCAGGGAGCAGAGGTCTTCTTGACCTTGGCGAGCCATTCCCGGGCGTGAGGGGCAGGAGCCCGCCTGGAGGTGGGAAGAGCACCAGACCCTTCCACAGAGAAGGGGCAGCTCAGCCCGCACAGCAGTTGGGCAAGTTAAGCCTCATGGAAATGACCATGATAGGGACTGTGATGAGAGGAGAGGAAAGATTTAGGAAGGGGCAGTGCTGTTGCTGGGCCGGGCTGGGTAGGGCTGCCTGAGATCCTCTTGTGCTGGAATCCGCCAGGGTACCTCCTCCACCCTCTCACCTGTTTCATCAGGATAATTCACATATGGAAAAGTCTAGGGGGGTTGTTTTTGTTTTTCTCTCTGAGAAAGGTTTTTTTTTTTTTTTTTCGGTTTCCAAATAAGATTTTTTTTCAAGTTGATCTGTGTGAATTTTTCCCCCATGTGAATTTTGAACATGCGAATCATTCTCTTTATTTTTCCTCTTTTCCATTTGGTTTCTTTACTTCACTGAGAGTCATGCACATGTGTTCTTCCCTCTATATTTGATGACTTATGTTCAGTGTGGTTCCTAGTCTAGGAGATGATCCTAAATTGAGATCCTAAAATAACTAGTAGACCCCCTTATAAAAGAAACAGTCAGCATTTTTATCATGGCTTCATGCTTATGGTCTGAATAGAATACTTATGGTAGTCTGTTTATGGAGAGAAGGAGCCGTATGTTTTGCTATATCAAAGGAGATAGTATATTAATATATCCATTCATATAAAAACCAAAAACCCCAAAATCCTCCTATAAAATATTGATAAATTTAATGATATTAAAACAAAATTATATATGCCAAAATCGCTGTAAACAAAATCAAAAGAAAGCAAGAAAATGACTAGCAAAATATGTGACGCAGGGCTCATTCTCCTTATATTCTCCTTATATATTCTCCTTCAATTCAAAGGGTTGTATTGATGGATAAGAAAAAGGCAAACTAAATCTAGTAGAAAACTGGGCAAAACTCAGGAAGAGATACTAGAGGAAATATGTGGGTCAATAAATGTAAAAATGTGTTTCACTTTGTCGTGAAATTCATAGAAAGTGAAAAAGTGATATTGGCAAAGATTTTTTTAAAAAGTGGTAATACCCAGTATTGACCAGAGTGTGGGGAGATGGGTTGGGGTGGGATGGTTGGAAAATTTTCACGTTTTGTGTGTTCATATTTGAATCTTTTATAACAAGTATATGTACTTAAAAGTAGCTGTAAAAATAATATTTCTTATTTATTCAAAACAGATACACACTTCCATGTAGTATGTTCTGACAAATCAAATGAACCCCAATTTAAATCCCACGTGTTGAATCCACTGTTTTTATAATCTTGGGCAAGCTACCTACCCTCTCTAAGCCTGTTTCCTGATTAATAAAATGTGGGTAGCAATACCTCAAACATCTCAAATAAGTTAGTGGGACATTAAATGGATAGCATATGGAAATGAATGGTTAATAGTAGCACTCCATAAATAACAATCATTCTCGTCCTTCTCATCAAGGGATAAACAGTATTGTGTTATTGCACTTGAAGCTACTGTGGATGATACCTAAAGCTGTGGGACCTCAAGCTTCCTAAACAAATAGGTGCGCACAATCGAGTCAGAGGATATGCCAGGGCAGCACATCGCAGTTGGGTCTCAGAGGACGCAGACAGAGAAAGGCAGCTTAGCAAGATGGAAAAGGAAGTATTCTGGCACTTTACAGAGAACAGCCTTGAAGACAAGCTTCTAAGTTATGTCTGGTTAGAGGAGGTTACGAGGAGGTCAGATTAGAGTGATGTTCCTCTGTAATCCTGGTTACTTTGCAACCTGGCAGCATCTCTGGCTTTCATTATGAACCCTAAGCCTTATCTGTGCCTCCCCTTCCTAACATACACAGAAAGCATGGGGGAACTGAGTCACTGATCCATACTAGCAGTTTTCACTTTCACATAAGACATCAATCTGGGTCTTTTATTTATTCATTTATTTATTTATTTATTATTTTGAGACTGAGTCTCACTCTGTCACCCCTGCCAGAATGCAGTGGTGTCATCACAGCTCACTGCAACCTCAAACTGCTGGGTTCAAGTGATCCTCCTGCCTCAGCCTCCTGAGTAGCTAGGACTGCAGGTGTGCACCACCATGCCTGGCTAATTTTTTTCTGTTTTTTGTAGAGCTGGGGTCTCACTCTTGGTCAGGCTGGTCTCAAAGTCCTGACCTCAAGTGATCTTCCTGCCTTGTCCTCCCAGAGTGCTAGGATTACAGGCATGAGCCACCATGCCCAGCCCTCAATATAGGTCTTTATAGCCACATTACTTGCAAAATTGGATGACTCTCCTGTGTCTCATACTTAAGTATGGCTCTTGGTGGAAAACATGAAATTTGACATCCTGGATTCTTACTTTGTGACCTGACCAGTTTCTTGAAGTATTATTCCAGTCCATTCATTTATTTGAAGGCACACTTGGTCCAGCACCTGCTGATTAAGAATTACTGTGGGACTGCTTTGGGTTTGTTTTTGTTTTTGTTTTGTCTTTTAGCTTATTGATAATACATTCTCCACAGTAGCTTCTCTAACTCTGAAGTTAAGCATAGTTATCCCTTTTTTTTAATTTAGTCAATTAATTAATGTGTAGTAGGTTTGAGATCATTATAGATTCACATGCAGTTGTGAGAAATAATACAGAGAGATCCCGTATGCCCTTTCCCAGTTCCCCCAATGGAAATACCTTGCAGGACTATAGTTTCACAACCAGGATATTGGCATTGATCCAGTCAGCTGCAGAAAGAACGTGTCTGTCACCACGAGGATCCTGCATGTTGTCCTTCTATGGACACACCCCAGTGCCCACACCCCACAACTACTAATCTAGTCTCCATTTCTATAATTTTCAAAAGTATTATATCAAGGTAGTCATACAGTCTGTAACCTTTTGGGATTGGCTTTTTCACTGAGCATAATTCACCTAAGTTGTATCAGTAGGTTGTTTCTTCTTATGGCTGAGTAGTTTTCCATGGTATGGATTTTCCACGGTGTGTTTTTTTAACTATTTAAACACTGAAGGATACCTGGCTGTATCTAGTTTTTTACCGTTAGTAATTAATCTGCTGTGGACATTTTGCTGTGGACACACAGGTTTTGTGTGAACATAAGTTTTCATTTCTCTGGGATAAACTTCCAGGAATGCAATTGCTGGATCATATGGTAGTTGCATGTTTAGTTTTTTAAGAATCTGCCGTTTTCCAGAATGGCTGTATCATTTTACATTCCCATTCCCACCAGCAGTGTATGAGTGATTCAGTTTCTCCACATTCTTACCAGCATTTAGTGTTGTGATTGTTTTTTATTTTAGCCATCCTGATTAGGTGTGTAGTGATGTTGTGGTTGTAATTTGCTTTTCCCTACTGGCTAATTATGTTGAACATCTTTTCGTGTGTTTATTTACCATCTGTATATCCTCTTTGGTAAAATGTCTCTTCAAGTCTATTGTACATTTTCTAATTTGATTGTTTTTTCACTGTTGAGTTTTGAGAATTCTTTATATATTCCAGATACTAGTCCTTTGTTGAAGGACTCATTGAAAAGGTTTTCAAATGTTTTGTCCTAGTCTTTACCATGTGTTTCCATCCTCTTAACAAGGTCTTTCACAGAGCAAAAGTTTTTAATTTTGATGAAGTCCAGTTTATCCATTTCTTCTTTTATAGGTTTTGTATTTGATGTCAAGTGTAAAAACTCTTTGACTAGTGAAAGGATGGAAAGCTCACTAGGTGCTCACACCACTGGTGGAGAAAGATTTTGCACGCAGATATTAGGATATAAAGTAGCAAAAAGTTAATTGTTTCCAAGAAAGAGAGAGAGAGAGAAAAAAAAACAGAAAAGGAGGGAGTGACCATGGCACATGGAGGAAGGAGGGGAAGTGTTGGGCCCCAAGGAAAATTTGCTTGGAATTTTTAAAGGGTAAAAAATGGCTTTTTTCCCCCTCTGCTTCAGCAGACTGATAACAGAAGCGGCTGTGAAGCTGTTGCAGGTGCTGTTTATTTTTTCCTTTCTCTGTGAGGCTGGCTTATCTGAGTCCTTGAAAATGTTTTTCTAGCAGAAACTGAGACAGAGAGCTGGAGTGGGGAGTTCATATCCCTGCTGTCTGCTTAGGGCTCTGCAAGGCTGAGAAAACGAAACTTAGAGATAACGAGTTAGGCCACAGGTGTTTTAATTAAACAAAACAAAGTGGGTAGTTGTGCCTGAGTTTTCTTTTTTAAGGGGCAATTATGTGCTGTGAGTTTATATTCCTTACTTTCTGTTAGATAGTTTAATGTCCATTATCCATTTTGAGTTAGTTAATTTTTATATAAGCTATGAGACATAGGTCAAGGTTTTTTTTTCTACAGAAGTCCAGTTGATCAAGCACCATTTGTTGAAAAGATCATTCTTCCTCCACTGAATTGCTTTTGTGCTTATGTCAGTAATCAATTGTGCACATCTATGTGGGTCTACTTCTGGGTTCTCCATTTTGTTCCATTGATTTGCACGTCTGTCCCTCTGCCAATACCATCCAGTCTTGAATGCTGTTGCAATATAATACATCTTGAAGTTGGGTAGACTGATTCCGTGCACCTTATTATTCTTTTTTTTTTTAAATTGTTTTGGCTATTCTTGTTCTTTTGCCTTTACATATACATTTTTAGAATAATTTTGTCTGTACCTACAAAAAAAAAAATCTTCCTGGGATCTTAATAGGAAACGTGTCAAACATATGTGTATCAATTTGGGGAAAATTGATATCTTTCCCTTGTTGAGTCTTCCTGTTCATAAACATAGTATATCTGTCCATTTATTGAGATCTTTTATTTTATTTCATTGAGTTTTTAACATACGAGTCTTGCATATGTTTTATAGATTTACTCCTATGTATTTCATTTTTTGAGTGATTATAAATGGTATTATACTTGTAATGTCAGTGTCCATGTGTTCCTTGCTGGTATATAGAATTATGGTTGAATTTTTTTTTTTTTTTTGTATGTTTATGAACTTGCCAAAGTTCTTTGTTAGTTCTAGGAGTTTTTATAGCTTTTTTGGGACTTTCTGTGTTATAATCATGTCATCTGCAAATAGGGAAAATTTTATTTTTTCCTTTTTCGACTGTATGCCTTTTATTTCCTTTCTTGCTTTATTTCACTAGCTAGTACTTCTAGTACTATGTTAAATAGTGAGAGCAAACATCTTTGCCTTGTTGCCAATCTTAGGGAGAAAGCATTCACCGTTTCTCAGCATTAAGTATAATGTTAAATATAATGTTGATTTATGTGTAATGGGCTTTTACAAATGCTGTTTGTGGGAAAGGAGCAGTCTAGTGATTTGAAAAACCAGGCAATACCAGGCAGCTTCTCTACTATAAATAGATTCAGGCTGGAGTGCTTTGCTGAGTCAAGTGTGAGTAATAAAAATCATAGAATTTGAAATCAGATCATTTAGATTTAAATTTTGATTCCCTCACCTTCCAGCTAGAAGGCCTGGGGCAAGTTATTTTCGCCTCCCAAAGCCCATTTCCTCCTCCACAAAACAGGAGGCAGAGCACCAGTCCCACTTCCTCACTCTGCTAGTGTTGAGCGTTGAAGGGGATAATGGGTGCATCAGCTATTACATCACTGGCCAGTGCACCCTGTGGGAGCTGGCAGATTCCCCTAAACTGAGCAAGATTTTCACCCTGCTCTGCTGTGACCCCACCCCTAGCACCTTAATTATCTCTTTCTATAGAAGTTTTGACAAATTCTGATGCATCATTAGAAAATCTGCATTTGAGATCTTAAACTAAAGGACTAAATGACCCAGGAATATTTGCTGTCTCCAGGACATACTATGCCTGCTTGAGGGCAGACTACCTGAGTTCATTTCCTGGTCTTTGCACTTGCCATCTGTGTGAGCTTGGGCAAATCACAGAACTCCCTAATTTACCCTAAATGATGTCATCTGTTTAAAAAAAAAAAGAGAGAGCAATGACAGAACTACTTCAGAGGATTGTTATGAAGACTAAATGTTAATTTATGTAACATTTTTAGCAATGCCTGACACATTAGCTGTGATGACATGTTAGCTATGATCATTACTGTTAGTGACTATAAAGGACACATACTTATTTGTGATTCACCTTTCTTAAAAATAAAATTGTTTGCTTTGCAGATTTTTAAAAAAATGGATTTGGCCAACCATGGACTTATTCTACTGCAACAGTTAAACGCTCAGCGAGAGTTTGGTTTCCTGTGTGACTGCACGGTTGCAATCGGCGATGTGTACTTCAAGGCACACAAATCAGTTCTTGCTTCATTCTCCAATTACTTTAAGATGTTGTTTGTCCATCAGACCAGGTAACTAATGTGGTTGCTAATAACCTAATGACTATAGACTTCGTGTCCCTTGCCCTCATCAAGACCACAGGTCTCTACCTGTCCCTAGGTTCCTAGGTACCGAGTTCCCTTGTCACCGCACTTGACCCCTACCCTTCTTGGTTACTTATGCTTTCAGTAGCACTTGAGAATCCAGACCTGCTAGCTCCACACAGCCCCCCCACCCCCAAATATCCTTGCTGGGTGTCACCTGCACAATCAGGATCAGTAGAATTGGGTTAATTACAAAGCCAGCCACATGACCTCAGTGGACCCTTCCTTCAGTAATCTTTTCTGAACTCCTTATCAAAGCGTTTTCTCTCCTCCGGCCCCAGTCTTCTAAGTATCCCCTGACTTTCAACATTTATTCTTGTCTCCTACTCTAATGAGAAGCTTGAGGCATGAATTCCTCTAGTTTGCCTCTTTTCTGTCTTAAAATGTCCCTATCATATCTTTGCTCAGTTTTTTCCTTCCCATCTCTCCTATCTTATTGAAAAGGGGCTCTCAGGAAGACGATCTTCGTCCCTCCACCATGCTCCCAGATCTTACCCCTCAATTTTTATTCTGTACTTTTTGTTTTATACTTTTCATGCTCCCCACCTCCCGAGGCTATGAGGGATCAGGACATCCTCGACATTGCTATTGACTTGAGTTATGGTGCTGTTTCTCCTTCATTCTTTTATGAAAGTCCTTAAAAGGATACTCGAGGTCTTCGCCTGCGCTAGCCTCATCCCACACTCTTCCTATCCGTCTGCACTGTGGTTTCCACCCCATCACTCTACTGAAATCCTTTCTCAAAGGTCACCCCTCCCCAAAACCACTGCACTTGTTTCAGTCTCTAGCATCCTGTCTTCAGCATTTGCTGCTGATTTCTTCCTTCTTAAGTGGTTGTCATCTGCGTTTTTATAGCTGAATACCCCTTGTTTTTCTGCCCTCTAAACCTGGGATTTCTGTGAGTTTTGTCTTGTGCACTCTGCCACAGTTGCTTGTCCTTTTCCTAGATCTTGCCTCTACTGGAAACTCCAGTTTATAGCCCTGGCCTTGATCTTTCTGTCTCCAGAACTCTAGTCCCAAGGCCCTGGGCTGCCTGCTGGGCATTTGGAGTTGAATATCTCCTTTTATCTCACTGAAGATGTCTAAAACTGAATTAAGTCTCTTCCTAAAGTCCTTCCTGACATGCCTATTTTCTTATCTTCAAGTAACCTAAGCTTAAAAATCTCTTTCAAATCACATCTTATCAGTTCCCAAATCATGTTTTCTTCAAATCACATTTGTCCTTTCCTTCCCTTTCTCATTTCCATTATGCAATCATTCATTTCCCACATTACTGTCAGATTAGTATTTCTAAAGAGTGCTTTGATTGTGGCGTGTCTTTGATGAGGAACCTACTAGATTGGGTTATTCCTTTGATCAGAAACCTAGAGGATGCCCATTACATGTCAAAATAATGCACAGGCTCCTTATTCTGTCGTCCAAGGCCCCACAGGCCTGAGCCTAACCACCTTCCAGCCTAATCTCAGGCTGGGCCCCTCTGGGACACCCCACCCCTCATCTGCACTTGACATGACCTGCTTTCATGGTTTGGGCTCACCCGAACTACATTTTGCTGGTGTTCTGCCCACTCCCTAAGTCCCAGCTCATATGTCACCTCTCCCATGACCCCTCCCCAGTCAAGTGAACCAAAATGATCACAAGTGATCTCTCAGGGTCACAGCAGGGTAAATATGCCCCTTTATAAGAGCTACACATTCTCCCTATGTTATTTTTATTTGTGTAATTACCTCCCCACCTCATTCGTAAGTTTCTTGAGGGCAGGGACTGGGCTTTAGAAATCTCTGTGAACACCAAAATATAGCTGAAGTATTTGCACGTAATAGAATAGCCACTTGACTAATGTCTGGGGGAGCAGAAGGGACCACAACAGACTAATGGAGGAGGGGGCTCCCCTTGTAACCCCAAGGATGCCCCCTTAACTTCATTGTGCTAGAGACTTGCTGCCTAGTGGGGGCTTTGTACTTGATGTTTTCAACACAGTGAACTGGATTATCTTGAAAAGGAGACAGTTTTAATTTGGAGGAGTCAAATAATACAATGTACTGGGTTTTAATTAGATGCAAGAAACTTAAGTATGGGGCAGTAAATAATTGCCTTTCTAACAAGGGAATGTAATATTTAAGTAGTAGAAGGTCCCAAGTGTAAGCAATAATGTGTTACTACACCAGAGGTGACACATGCCTGGTGGCCGGCCTTGCTTCCACATGCAGATTGCAGAATTCTAGCTCATCAAGGCAGGGCAAACACAGGGCACGGATCAGGGACATGCTTTTAAACCAGCACCTCGTGTGTGAGGCACTGTCACCTGCCACCTGGCTTCTCAGAGACTGAGAACTGAGAATACAATCAGAATTTTTTCAAGTTGAGCTCAGAGAATGTCTATGTCTTTGGATAGCACTAGATGACTGTATCTTATGTTTCAGTTTAAATTGCAGAGGACTGCAGACTTTGAGCTCTCAATAATAAAACTACTGAGGGACAGGCCTTTCTAAGTACAGCCTTCTGATGATGATAACATTATCTAAAAGTCCTTATTTTTAAAGTTCTTTAAGCCTATCTTTTATTTGAAATTTCTAGTGAAGGAAAAATTGAAAATGGAAATTACTATGAAAGTTTATACAGAAGGGCTTATAGCTGTACTAAAACTATAGTCATCTTTCTCCTATATAAAAGAGTTACGTCAAACAGATTATCTGCAAATCAAACCACTTAGATGTGATTTTATTGTAGGCAACTTTGTCCTTCCCAGAGGACTGGGAAATGACCAAAGTCCGGCCCATAGCGAGCTGAGTGACTGAGAGGTCAAGTTGCTGTGAGTAAAACAGTCCAGGGTGGAGATGGCTGAATTGCAGCAGAAGGAACTTTAAACATTCCACCATTTTTAAAGTGTGTGTGTATATGTGTGCACATGTGCTTCTGCTTTAAGAAAAGAATTTGTAAGTAAACAAATCGAAATAAATCTGTGTCTGGAGCCCTCCCTGGGCCTTGGAACCCCTGGCTGTAAAACCCAGGGGTGTGCCGCTTTCCGTTCCCTGGCAGCTCCCCAGCGTGCCCTTGGAGTTCCTCTCCCTGTGGGCAGAGCTGCAGTGTGGGCCCAGGGTTCCGTCCGTCCTTTGCCATCAGAGACTGTGCAAATTTGAGAGGTGTACAGTCGAGCTGCCTATCTAACAACCAATGAGAAAAAATTACAACACTTACACCAAAGTTTTTCTGGAAAGGGACTCTGCTGGGTGGTATCTTCCTTGAATGCCAACCAGCAAAGCCCCTCTTTGGATTTCTGCCCTTGCCCTTTTTTGGGGGAAGGGGAGTCAGGCAAGGGGACCCCCTAACTTTATCCCATCCCTCACCCTGCAGGAATGTTCCATCCTGCTGAACAAAAGGTGCCTGATAGTCTGCAGGTCATTTGCATCTCTGAAGGCCTGTGGCTTCCCTGCCTCTAGGCTAGGCCTGATCCTGGAAAAGTTCCCCTTAGTCTTGTATTCACTTGGGAGCTGATTGTTTACATTGGTAAAGTCTTCACCACACTTAAACCCTGAAGCTTTAAGTATTGAATTTCCCCAGAGCATCTAAATATGGTATAGTATGCATTCAGTATTGTTGGGACTTATCTTGTGCTTAAAGAGAAGATCACCTGTATTTGCATTCCTGTTTAAAGGGATATAAAAGGACTCCAAATAAAAATATGAATGATCTGTGTGTCTGTTTTTAAAGAAAATAGTCACATATACTCTTCCCTTTATACTGTCAAAGAGATGCTAGTTTTTATGCTTGATTTTTATTTTTTGACTCCATACTTTGTAGTCAAAACAATTGAGTTATTTGTACACAGTCTTCTTGAAATATGCACACATTGATAGCAATACAGTAATTATAGAAATCTGTTGTCACAAATTGCTGTTAAAGTCACTTTTTAATTTGTTTTAAATAGAATAAAATGTTAGATTTAGAATAGCACGGTATGCTGTTAATAATTTTAGCATATTGAAAACATTTGTTAATAAAGCAAACATCAGCCAGGCGCGGTGGCTCACGCCTGTAATTCTAGCACTCTGGGAGGTCGAGGCGGGAGGATTGAGCTTGAGCTCAGGAGTTCCAGACCAGCCTGAGCAAGAGCAAGACCCCATCTCTACTAAAAATAGAAAGAAATCAGCCAAACAACTAAAAATAGAAAAAACTAGCCAGGCATGGTGGCGCATGCCTGTAGTACCAGCTACTTGGGAGGCTGAGGCAGGAGGATCACTTGAGCCCAGGAGTCTGAGGTTGCTGTGAGCTAGGCTGATGCCGTGGCACTCTAGCCTGGGCAACAGAGCAAGACTCTGTCTCAAAAAAAATAAATAAAAATAAAAATAAAACAAACATCATTGCTAAAAGAGCCAAAGAAAATTACAGTCCCAAGAAATGGTATATAAAAAATGGACTGGGTGCAGTAGCTCATGCCTGTAATCCCAGCAGGAGGGTCCCTTGAGGCCAGGAGTTGAGATCAGCTTAGGCAACATAGAGAGACCTTGTTTTAAAAAAAATTAAAAATAGGAAAAAAAATGATTATAAATTCTAAAGGCATTCAAGGAAGCTGTCTTTGAAGCTGAAAATTCATTGTAGGATATATTCATTCAGTTGTTGATAACTATATCTCATGATATATAGATACATATCTGATTAATTTCTAATGATGCAATAGAATTTCAGTCATTATTGACAGTTTGGGAAGAGTTCTTGGGGACCTCTTCATTATTACTGCTTGATCAGGATGATGTTTCTGAAATGATGCAAACAGTAGAGTCTAAAAGTGAGGAAATCAACAGTACCATCAACTGCTTAGTTGTCTCATTTAAATCACTTTAATTTTGGGGAACCTCTGTTTATCTGTCAAATGGCAATAATCAAACCTACCTTACCTACCACACAGGATTGTTTCAATGCTCTGAAGGATTTTGGTGTGGTAGCTTTGGAGTTAGGCAGATCTAGGTTCAAATCTCAATTCTACCACTTACCAACTGCGTGATATATTGAACAAGGTATTAACTCCTCTAAGCTTCAACCCTTTTCTGTAAAAGGAGAATTAATGGCAATCAAGTGAGAAAGAATCCCTGCAAAGCCCAGCAGCAGTGCTGATGCTGATGATTACATTTGATAAGAAACTCCTGGAGTTCTATATAAAATATAATATAATACGTAATATTTAATTTGACATTAGATAGCTAGGAGAAGAACTGCGTTAAGAGTCTACAGGTTATATCACATTGGCTTAATATGAACTTTTGACTATTCCATCCCACTTCATGAAACTTAATAACAGTCAGAAATGGGAAATACTTGTTTCATTTATTTTTAAGTGTGTATTTTTTTCCTTAAGGCTTTGTGTTATCATTTGAGACCTAGATTGGCATCTATTTACAGATTTTTTTACTTGTTTCTTTCAGTGAGTGTGTCCGTTTGAAACCATCTGATATACAGCCCGATATTTTCAGCTATCTCTTACATTTGATGTACACTGGGAAGATGGCGCCTCAGCTGATCGACCCTGTTCGATTAGAACAGGGGATCAAGTTTCTGCACGCATACCCGCTGATCCAGGAGGCCAGCCTCGCCAGCCAAGGAGCCTTTGCTCATCCCGACCAAGTCTTCCCTCTGGCTTCTTCACTGTATGGCATTCAGATTGCAGATCATCAATTGAGACAAGCCACCAAGGTTGCTTCAGCACCTGAAAAACTGGGGCGGGAGCCAAGGCCACAGCCCTCCAGAATGAGCCAGGAACCAGTGCCAGAGGCCTCTCAGCTCTCCCAGCTGACTTCGAATCTGGCCCAGGTGAATCGGACAAATATGACTCCCTCAGACCCCCTGCAGACCTCACTGTCTCCAGAACTCGTTTCCACTCCTGTTCCTCCCCCTCCTCCCGGGGAGGAGACCAACCTGGAAGCCTCTTCCTCTGACGAACAGCCTGCATCCCTCACGATAGCCCACGTCAAGCCGAGCATCATGAAGAGGAACGGAAGCTTTCCAAAGTACTATGCTTGCCACCTGTGTGGACGGCGCTTCACCCTCCGGAGTAGCTTGCGTGAACACCTCCAGATTCACACAGGGGTCCCTTTCACATCCAGCCAACAGGGAGAAAGCCGGGTGCCCCTGTCTCTCTGTAGCAATGCCGCTGACCTTGGGAAAGATGCCATGGAAGTGCCTGAAGCTGGGATGATAAGTGACAGTGAGCTGCAGCACATCTCAGATTCTCCAATCATCGATGGACAGCAGCAGTCGGAAACCCCACCCCCCTCAGACATCGCTGACATTGACAACTTGGAGCAGGCCGACCAGGAGAGGGAGGTGAAGAGGCGGAAGTACGAGTGCACAATATGTGGACGCAAATTTATCCAGAAAAGCCACTGGAGGGAGCACATGTACATACACACTGGCAAGCCTTTCAAATGCAGCACTTGTGACAAGAGCTTTTGCAGGGCCAACCAGGCTGCCCGCCACGTGTGCCTCAACCAGAGCATCGACACATACACCATGGTGGACAAACAGACTCTGGAACTCTGCACGTTCGAGGAAGGTAGTCAGATGGACAACATGCTGGTACAAACCAACAAACCCTACAAATGCAACTTGTGTGACAAAACATTCTCAACGCCCAATGAGGTTGTTAAACATTCATGCCAAAACCAGAACTCAGACGTTTTTGCCCTAGACGAAGGGCGATCCATTCTCCTGGGCAGTGGGGACTCAGAAGTAACGGAACCTGACCACCCAGTGTTAGCTTCCATCAAAAAGGAACAGGAAACTGTATTATTAGACTGAATGTTACTTATCTTTTTAAAAAACTGTCATTTTTACAAAGACTATTGTCCTTCCCGTCTCCCAATTCAGAACTGTAGTTCTCCGTGGCATGATACAAACAGGTCCCTGTTCCCTTCTCCTCTTCCCCTCCTCCCCACCCCAGCCCCACCTCTATAAAGGCTTTGTGCATTATAAACCTGGAATGTATCTACTTTAATTCAGGGGATATTGGAAAGGTAATGGTCAGTAGTACTTATAAACTCAAATAGAGTTTGAGAAGTTTTAGATTATTTCAAAGCATACTTGGAACTAATGAAGGGTATATAACAAAACAACTAGAATGCAATTTGGTGAGCTAAAATTATGACTTTCCCTGGGTAATAAGTCTTCCTTCTCAGAAAAATATTGTCAGAAAATACAGCATGCTTCTTAGAGATAGTGCTGGGCTCTGTACTATGCAAAAATCCAGAAGGTGTGGGGAAACTTTAAACCCAAAAAAAAGTTATTAGTATTTATCCTGCAGGTGTCTTGTTTCAGAATGCATCCTTTGAGATTATGTCCAATTAAGAAAAATCATTAGTTAAGAAATCTACTTCAACAAAACACAAAAGAAAAAAAGTAATAATGTGATGGCAATCTTAATTTTTGGATAAAACAAGCTATGAGTTTGTTTGTAAGAGAAAACTTTGTGGGTACTTGCTATAAACAGGCGCATTAATGCACATGCCTTATCTAATTGCTGGCTTATTTCCAAGTTGAACAACAACAAAATGCTGTATTTTAGTTTCTGACAAATGTGTTGTTTGTTTTAAAAATCAGATTTGAAGGTACTATTCTATAAATTGTCTTTCTGGATAGACAATGACATGCCATTCTCTAGCAGTTGCCAGTAATAATTGGTTTTCGCACCATCCGGCTTCTTTTAAATCAGTGTGTACACCACAGGGAAAAGGATATGGGAATATGCATCTTACGGGGGAAGTTGTGAACAGAAGATGTAGTAACTTTAATAACTTAAAAAGTCAATGCTAACAGTTTACTGGCAACATTAATTGAAGCATCAAAAATGGCAAAGAGAAATCAGGGCAAAAAATCTAATTGCTATTTGGGAAAAAAACTTGACTTTGGCGTTTATTTTCTAGGTTTTTTTTTTTTGGTTGGTTTTTTTTTTTTTTTTTTTTTTGCCTGAAATTTTCTCCATTGGCCTGAATGTAAAATTGTAAAAATTGTCCATTAATCCTCCCTTAGGCCAATAAAAGGGTGGTACAAAATAGGAGCCAGAAATAAGGACTGAGGAGAAAGGGAAGGGGAGAATAGTTAATAGCTATACTCTATGTACACGTTAAAAACTGAATATCCTGTCATCCTATTTCATGTATAGTTGAGTTCTCGGATTTGTAAGTTTTTATACATCCTTTCATTGAATAAATGTTTAATTAAATGAGTACATGATTTTATCTCTGTGTATTTGTCCACCCAAAGAAATACAGGAAGGGGAAGTATGGGGGATTCATTTTCTTGCTATACCCCGTCTTCCTGGCTGCAGAACTTTAGGCACTTTCCCTAATGTGAGTGGCATTTTCCACATTTGTAAAATGAAGATGTTTATAACCACATTGGGTCATCAGATTGTGAGAATCAAATGAGTGAACGCTCTGTGAAGATACTGTGAACAAAGTTTGACCAGGAATGCCTCTAGAGATCATCTTACCCAAATTTCTTTTACCAGGAACAAATGGGAGGCCAAGAGATGTTTGCCTAAAAATGACACAAATTCAAAGTGCGATATAAACCTTGATTATTAAATATTGAGTGGTTTCCACTGGTGTCATCTTTTTTAAAAAACTAGATTCACATCTCCCAACTTAAATGAGAGCCTTGTGCGTGCCAAGTTGACTCCTCTGAATGTCTCTGAAAGGGTAAGTCAGGGTGTGCCTCTGCAGCACTCCATGCCACACCACACAGCCTTGAAGGGACAGGAGATGTAGCCAAAGGGCAGGGTCTTGGGGATCAGAAAGTCATGGGAATCACAAGACGATGGTCAGTGAGGGCAGCATGCCAGCCAGCCCCACTTCTGCTCCCGCAAGTTGGTGGAGGGGGAAGGGCAGACGTTGTGTTCATCTCCTAGTTATGTATGGGCGTAGGGGCTTCTGCTGTCAGCTTGTGGCCACCTCCACCACCGGGGGAGACGTGCTGAACTCCAGCTCCCTCCCAAAACAGAGAAGAGCTGAGTGTAGATACTGAAGCCCAGCCACCCCACCTTGGAATGCTCGGTGCCTATTAACCAGAAAGGTTATAAATTTAACAATTTGTTCTGAGTTTTTGATGGTACCAGTTTAAATAAGCTTTGGAAATTTCAGTTGATGGTATAAGCAATCCAAACATGTAAGCTTCAGAATTAATTTGAGTTGTCCTTCTGGTTCTAGCCCTTGTTAACACCACTGGTGTTTTCCTTTCATTGGGAAAACAATAAAAAGTGGCTCATGCCTGTAATCCCAACACTTTGGGAGGCCAAGGTGGGAGGATCACTTGAGCCCAGGAGTTGGAGACCAGTCTGGGCAACATAGCAAGACCAGTCAGGGCAACATATACAAAAAAAAATAAGAAAAATTTGCTGATTGTGGTAGTGAAAGCCTGTAGTCCTAGCTACTAGGCTGAGGCAGGAGGATCTATCACTTGAGCCCAGGAGTTCAAGGTTACAGTTACCTATGACCACACCACTGCACTCCTGCCTGGGTGCCAGAGCAAGACCTCATCTCTGAAAAAAATTAAAAATAAATAAATAAAAGTGACTCACTCATTCAACAGATGTTGCTAAAAAATAGATTTTCTAAAGTGCTGTCTAATTTCCTCATAGGAAATTCGGCTTTAATGGAAAGAAAGCTTTGCCTTTAAAAGATAGCTTTGGATAATGATGTAGACCCCAACCTTCTCTTTGTTACAGGTGGTAGCCATTGTTGCCTTTGAAATTTCGCCTTGCAAGAGAAGGAAAGAGCTGAGGCATCCAAAACCGAACCCTTCAGTTCAAAATTTCAGGCTGCAGTCACGCATTTCAGGTAAAACACTACATTGCTACATTTAAGAAGATACAGGCACTTAGAGGGATTCTTGGGGAGGGTGGTACACACGTGTTACCTCCAGCAACCTGGCTGGAGATATGGGGAAGGGAAAGCCCTCCTCACTGTTCACCATAAGTGAATTCTACGGCAAAATTATTTGTAGGTGGAGTGTAGTTTATTGTAACGGAATGTAACTAAGTTGACATTTGCATTTTCATGACAATTGCAGAACTCTCCAAATATTTAAATGGCATTTTGCTTTTAGTCCCCCATTTAGGTCTAGAACGAAGGATTGCTATACATCATTTGCAGGTAAATAGGATTTAGGCTTAGAAATCTCTAAGCAAGTAAAAAGTTAATTATCTTAAGATACAGATCAATTAGCCTGCCTCTCTAGAACTAGCTCCTTAAACACAACTGTAAGAATATCAACTAAACTGTTAGCAGATCTCTAAATAAGATAAAAAGTTAGACTGTGGCAGTTTTTAGTGTGGAAAAAATGGACCAGAATGAAATAATATTCTTTGGTTTCAGTCTCCTCGGGCAGATCAAAATATTTTCGAACATAAAGAACTGTTACTAAGTTCACAAATCAAACTTCTGCTATTCTCTGGAAAATGCACAACACCTACCCTGCTGCAATTCCTGATTTGGGGGGACATGGATCCCTGTGAAGAACGCACCGTCTACTGAAAGGAGTGGGAGTGAAGGCAGATCCTAAACTGGGTGTCTGCCTACTACATACTTTCATTAACTACTCCTGACAATCCTGTCAGACATGTCTTCAGTTTTTTTATATGAGAAAACTGAGACCCAGAGAGGTTAAGTAACTTTTCTGAGGTGACCCAGCCTAATATAAACACAGCCAGGATTCAAACCCCTATGTGGCTCATTCAAAAAGCAATGCTTTTTCTAGCTACTCCTGATTTTATTAACACCCAACACACAAGGTTTGACTAAGACTTGGTAACTGACAAGTCTCGTGCAATTGACAAGCCTTCAATTCAGCAAAAAGGCAAGCACAAGGGCAAAAAATGTAAGGCATGGCTTTTCTTGCTCCTCTGGCCTACTTTTTGTGTTTGGCTTTAGACCTAGGTTTGTCCAAATTATATCACAAAGAAAAAATATTTTCCCAAATATGCAAGCATTTCTATGAGATTAGAAGCAATTCGGGGGAAGAGAGAAGGAAGGAAAAACTCTTTTACTCCTTAACTTCTTTATTCTGCTAATAAGCAATTCCTTTATAGCTTTTACTTGTTTATTTTTATGTATTTATTTATAGATGGGGGTCTCGCTTTGACCCCTAGGCTGGAGTGCAGTGGCCTGGTCATAGTTCACTGGGCTCAAGCCTCAGCCTCCCCCAGGAGCTGGGACTGCAGGCAGGTGCCACTGCGCCTTGCAAAATGCCTGTTATGTTTAGATATCAAAAAAGGGGGATGAGTTCTAAGCTGTGGCTGCACTAAAAAAAAAAAAAAGTGATTATTTTCACCACCATTCTATCCCTAAGTTGTGGTCACCTTAGTCAAAATCTGTGTTATCACTTAAAAGTCTCAGCTTTCTCACATATAAAAGGGCCCAGATTATTTTCCTCATTCCAAAGATATAGGCTGGAGACAGTAAGGAATTTGTTAGTAAGGGGAAACTTGCGTTTATACAAAAATTGTACCAGGTCTGCTGTGTCCAGCAGATCCATTTCCAGAAACCCGTCAGAATGCATAGTCATGTAGATTTGGACTTACATGATACTGGTTTTGTGTTCAGATTCTGAACTCTATCTGGAATCCGTGTCCATTTCCTTGGAGAAAGAGGTTCTAAATCTGGTTCTGGTTATTGGAGGTTTGTATGACTATCCAAAAACCATACATAAAACTGTGTTTATTTTGGGGAGTTAGAGGCCAGCCAGAGGATTAATGAGGTTCTGATTAAAGAGAGAGAATCCCAACCCAAAAATGTTGAGAATCACAGATAGAGATTGTTATGCATTCACACCTATCCCAGACACACGCATTCCAAACTCTCACGATACTCCGTGGACTGAGTCACAAAGGACAGCTAAGTAGTTAAGAGTACAGCTTGTATGTGTGATGACTATCACAACAGTAAAGGGAAAAGTAATCAAAACTGAATCAAGATGAAACTATAGAAAGAAAATCCATGGCATTTAATTACATTGCATTTTATTTAGATATATGAAAATTTGCCCCCAAACAGAACTAGGGAATCCAAATATTGTTTCGGATCAGAGGTAACTGCTAAACTCCAAGCTAAAATTTCCAGCCCTTGACTATCTGTAGATCCAAACATTGGAGGAAAGTACTGGAACAACATATCTATGTACAGAGAGAGGCAACTCATGGGTACCAGAAGCAAAATAACCTGAGGGGGAACATTTTATATTCCTCAATTACAAGAAGTGGCATGAGTTTATAAGTCTTGCATTGCTTTCTACTGTACATGGCTCCACAGTAATGCCAAAAATAGCAAAATTTAGGCACTTGCTCCAACTCTTGCAGTTTACATTTGGTAATTATGTACTTCATAAGTTAACAGCTGCTTTAGAATTATGAAAACAATTGCATTTCATGCTACTGCCGGTGTTCCTCTTGTTAATAAAACAAGGTTGCTCAGCGAACATAGACACAGAGCTTGTGCAGAAGTAATCCGGGGGCACATCCAGAGGTTAGCATGCAAAGCACCGTCATGAAACAGCTACCACTGAAAACCCCCCTTGTGATGGCCAGAATCACCCAGTCACAGGTGGTAAGAAAAGACACACAGAATGAAGTGGCAGGATGGAATTTAACAACAACAAAAAAAAATCCGTTTTCTACAAACTACACAAATCTTCAATCTGTTCAAAACAGCAAAAAGTTTCTTCCGGCCATAGGAAGTCAGTTGGTATGAACACCTTACAAATTGCTGTCATCTCAATACTTTTCAGCTGATCTTCAACTTAAATGCAGCACTTGGATTTAAGTTTCAGTGGGCCAAAAGAAGAAAAAAAAAAAGATTTAGAATAGAAGTTTGTCGAACTTGGGAATTTTAAAGTTTAATAATGAAGCACAGGTGGCTATTATATATATTGGAGAATAACTCCTAAAAGGGTATTAAATGTTTTCCAACTACAAGCCTGTATACACTGTTATCATGAGGTGTCTTACTAACATGGCCAATTATTTATGCAGTCAGGTTTGTTAACATAAGAGAAAACACTTTACATTTTAACAGCAAATTTTCTCTCTGCCAGAAGTAGGCTTTCTAGAATGTTATGCTTTAAAAATCATAATTGGCAGTTGAAATTTAAATTCTCAAATGGGAGTGGTGAGTTTCAGTACAATTTAAGCAGCTACACGGCAGGCCAATTCTATATGCGAAAAAAGTAGAACTCTACGGTAGCCAAGTGACAGACTGTTCTGTGTGTGGCAACTGCCTGACAAATTCTTCATGTATTAGGATGACTCACCGTTCCGACATTTAAAAAATTTTCCAAGATCACCTTTTATTTTAGGCAAGGCCTTTTTACTAGTAAGCTACCTTAAAATTTCTCTCTAGAGACATTTGTCATTGTTTGAAACCAAAAATACTAACACAGAACACTGACTTTTTCAGGAATTACCAGACAGTAAAATTGTACCAGTAATATCAACCTGAAAAGCTACTGGTTTATTTCAGCAAAAGCATCTCAGCTTTGACTCCCTCTGAACGTCCAACTCAAACCAGTGTAGAGAGATGTTTCCTTGTAGTGACTACATTGGAAAGTTCCAGGTTATCCGTCATTATCTTATTCTAATGCAGTAAACATAGTTCTCAGGATTCCTAGTATCTAAAAAAACAGCAAATCTAAGTGAAGCAAATATTTTATTTAAATCCATCGTCAAATCACACTTTATCCAAATGAACATAATACGCAACACTGTTCTTAGAAGAAAGGGCACAAATATGGCACAGACACAATCCAGTATCTATCAAAATACCATTTGTTAAGAACCTGACTTATATCATGCTGCATGTGAATGTGGTCCAGCATAGAAGAGTACAAGTAAAAACTTAACAACAGTCAATTCTTTTCTTTGTAACATGAAAAACATTTCACTACTTTGCCTCAGGGTTAAGCACACTCATCTGTCTAAACAACCGTCCAACAAGTAGGAGAAAAGACTTAAAAGTTAATCTGTCTGCTACTGGAAAAAACTTCTTTCCAACCTTCACTGGGCTGGAAAGAAAAATTTCACAGTAACAATGGAACATTCTGTATGTTTAAAAATGCTTTCTATTTTTAGCACACTGTGCCTAATAGGAAAGTGACCAATTTCAGAGTGCTTCTAAACACGGACCTAATCATTATTGAATTTTACAATGAGAACTGTACCTCCTGATCAGGAATGTTATTTCTAGGAAGCTCTGTGTTTCACAGGTTATGACTGAGGCTCTGAAGCTCCCCAAGGCTTCACCATGGCTGCGTGCCCCGTCATATATTGTAGGATACAAATGACATGTACTATCCTGCACATTTCCATAAACATTAATATCCATATTAAGAAAAAAATATACAATAGATACACAAGGAGGATTACGTAAAACATACATATAAATACATAAAGAATGATACTCCAGTTTGAGAAGCAGAACTAGGTATTTCCATCTCCAGTTCCAGGTTAGGAATTTAGAACCTTAAATCAGAAACATTATATGGTATCGAGGGAGAATAGAATAGTAGGGTGGTCTTGAAAAGAGGCAATGTTATACGGCTATAGCTCCTGAAGAAGCCTCAGGATTGTCAGGGGCTCTCTAGAAACAAGCTCAGTTCACGTGCCTGCCCTCCAGTGCTCCAAGTTCTGAAATACTGGTCTTGGGTCTCAGCAGCAGCATTCGTTTTCTTCTACTACTTGTCTTCACATTCTGGTCTTGCAAACAGACAATGAGTTTAACTGTAGAAGGAGTAAGAATCAGAATAAATAAAATTTCCTTTTCTTCCCTCATTTATTAACAACAGAATAGTTGGGAAAATGAACTGCATTTACTGGGAACCCCAATAATACCATACTTTAACTCCATTAAAAAAAAAAAAAAAGATGTTGGCCAGGCACAGTGGCTCACACCTGTAATCCTAGCACTTTTGGAGGCTGAGGCAGGAAGACTGATTGAGGCTAGGAGTTAGAGATCAGCCTGAGCAAGAGCACATCTCTACAAATAATAGAAAAATTAGCTGGGCACAATGGCTCACACCTGTAGTCCCAACTACTTGGAAGGTGAGGCAGGAAGATTGCTTGAGCCCAGGAGTTGGAGGCTGCAGTGAGCTACGACGACACCTCTGCACGCTAGCCCTGGGTGACAGAGTGACCCCCTCTCAAAGAAAAAAAAAAAAAAGACGGTGAGGGTCCACACTGAACTATGCTATGCTGCCACAAAACTAGGGCTGTGGTTCTCTAACCCAGTCATCATACGCATTGGAAAATTCCAAAAAATGTTTGTTACTACTGCTGGGGAAAAAAATCTATTTTTCCTAAAAAGCTATAAACTATATTTTAAGCAGTCTGATATTTAAAAAAAAAAAAAACCCCAACAAACTATGTGTATGGGTATGATGCTGAGTGAGCACAATGTGTCTCTTATGTATTTGAGCCAAACATACACACATGCACACACATATGCCCCTTTATTTTCTTCTAACGCTGTCCTAGTAGAGGTAAAACAAAGCCATTATTTTTGTAACATCAATAAGATTAAATAGCATTTCAATGACAAAATAGAAACTGTCCTAGGTCTTTTAGTCTAGTTGATAGTTATTTCCCCAACTGAAGGTTCTGCATAAAATCATAATTATTTGAACTCCTGATTCCTTTATAATAAACTTGTCATCTAATGGCATCAAAGAGGAAAAACATGTTACTTACATGATGTTTTAGGATTCCGTAAGTTCTGACTTTGCTCGTTCCCTCTCTTCTTTCCGTATCTCCTCCTGTGTTTGGGTTCTGATCTCTTTATCTGACTCACTGTGCACTCTTCCTTCCGGAACTTCTACTTCCTGGGCATCTTCCTTCTCTTTTCGTTTTGGTCCATTTGTATCCGGGGACTCTTTGGTTAAGCCTCCTGAGGCATGAGCATCGGCCAGGGCTGAGTCCTGGCTCTCAGGGTAATCGACAGCATCACCTTCTTCATCTTCTTTGGATTCAGATTGTGACTTTTCTATTCTTTCTCCTAACATGGCACCACCATCGCCTTCTGGCACAGACTGTCTTCCAGTTCCATCTCCCTCTTCCTCGGGTGGCAGAATGATCTCTTCAAGCTGTTGGTCATTTACACTGGAACTTTCTACCTCAATGATCTTTTCTGAAGCTTCACTCACATCTTTGGATATCTCAGAATGGACCTGTCCCGCGGCGGTTAGCTCTGGCTCCTCTTTGGCTGCGACCATTGGTATTTCAGGTGCGGAGACCTCACCTTCACTGTCTTCTGTCTCCGTTTTCTGTCCAGCCGCCTGACTGTCCGCTTTTACCGCGTGGGCCTGTGTTTGTAAATCGGATGTAAACACTTCGGTGGTTGTTTCTTCTGTACGTACGAACTGGTCAACAGCGGTCTGAATTATGCTTTGGACGAGTTTACTGCTCTCAGTCTCAAATTCCAAAATCTCACTGTCAGCCTTTACGTCTTCCTCTCTTGCTACACTCACTTTCACTTCCTGATGAACAACCTGCTCACTGACTTCATCTGACTTCCATTTCTGTGATGGGGTCTTCTCTCCTTCCAGGACAGAACAGAAGGCTTTTTCGCAAGTGGCGGATGCTGGTACTGGTACTGATTCTGCCTGAGACTCGGGCCCTGTGGGCTCGGCCTCTTCTCCCGGCTGAGCTGTAAAGTCTTCATCTTTTTCAGAAGGTTTCTCTTCCAGTAATAAATGTGCACCTGCAGACTCCAAAGTTTCACCTGTCTCTAAAATTTTGACAGCTTCTCCTAAGACCTTCTCCTCCACTACTGCAGCTGTTAGAGCTAATAATGATGCCTCGGAGCTCTGAACTTGAACTTCTGTGCACACTGCCTCCTCTTGACCTGGGCAAGGAGGAGGGCTGCCTTCCAAACTGCTAACTTCCTTCTCCCTGTCTATGATGGTCACGTTAACTGTCTGAACCAGTTGCCTGCTGAGCTTGTCAGATACAGTAACACCTGTTTCTTGCTCAAGTTTCTCTTCACTCACTTGGGCTGGCTCTTCTTTGATTTTTTCCCTTTCTACTTGAACTACCACCTCTCTCTCCACTGGGGATGGAGGAGACTTAGTAGGACTCTGGATTTCAATATTACCATTCTTTTGACATTCAGCTTCTGTCGTGACTTCGCTTTTAGGGGCAACTTCAGTGACCTTGTCCTGACTGACTGGTGCATCTGTGTCTACAGACACTTCAAGTCCTTCGACAGATGGTATGTCTTTGGTTTCTTCATCGGCACACCGGCCGGCCTCTTGAATCACCTCAGTCTTCGACAGAATGGGTACGGTTTCCACTGAGGGCGCTTTATCTGGATGTTCTGGGACATCTTTCACTTTTGATTGCTCTTCATTTTCTTCCTGGGATTGAAAACTAGAAGGTGCTGGAAGCTTCTCTTTCTGAGCAGGAACTGACTCTGCCTCTGTGACTGCTGACTGGGGACCAGATGCGACCTCATTATCTGTATGGATTTCCACAATCTTGTCTTGCTGTGTTGTATCTAGAGCTTCAATGTCTGCTACGGGGGTGCTTCCATTGGTCTCACTGTCTGTATGGGTTTCAACCGAGTCAGGGGGGATAGCCTGTTCCACTGTGATCTCCTGTGACTTGACCCCAGCTAAGGTTTCAGCTTGACAAGTGGTTATAAGCTCACTGGACTCTACACTCTCTGTGACTTGAGGAGCTTCTTCAGAGCTTTCTGGGGTGGCTTGTACCATGACCTTCCCCTGTGTAAAATGCTCAGTTTTAGTCTGTTGTCCATGTACTTGCAACACAACATCCGTATCTCTCTTTGGACCCTCTTCCGCTTCTTCCAGCTTCTCTGGCGGCTCTGATTCTACTCTCTGCATGGTCTGAACTGTGCCTTCTGGCCCACTGGTGCCATGCAGCTGGGATTCCTCTTTCACTTTTTCTGCAACCGCCTGTAGGATCTCTTGAGTCCGCCTCTCCTGCTCTTCCACGTCTAGCACGCCACCTTCCACCTCCTGCACCGGTGTGGCTTCCTCTGTGGTGTCTGGGGAGTCGGTTAACTGGGAAACTGCTGACACCATTTCTGTGGTCTCTTCAGCACCAGATGCTTCAGTTGCTTCTTCAGCACAAAACGCCTCTGTCGTTTCTGCAGCTGGCACATCTTCAGAAGTTAATTGCACCTCACTGACGATCGTGTTGTCACGGGCATCCCTGTTCTCCGGCACAGGTTTGGTAACCGTGGGGGTTTCTTCTGCAATCACTTCTCTTTCAGATACCTCCCTAGCTGATGATGTGGCTTCATCTTCTTCTGCTTGTTCAAGAGGTTCTGTCACTGAAGCAGATATCCAAGAAGGAGACCTCTCTTCAACATTGGTAACTGCCCTCGTCCCGTCAACCACAGCCACGGCCACTGCGTGAACCGGAGTCTGACTGAGCTCCTCGCACACACAAACAGCTGCCATCTGCTCAGGCTTCTCGGCACTTTTTTGGGCTTGCTGCGCTTCCATTTTCTCCCTTTCTACAGCATCGTACTCAGACAGGGGTACCACGGCTGGGACGTCGGCATCATCTTCATTGACCTCCGGTGGTCCCGTGTCTTCAATCACAGCTTGTTCTTGTTTCCCATCTGGCCTTTTCTTCCTTCGTCCAGGAATGAACTTCTTAATTGAAACCCAAGATTCTTCTTTCCCAGGTTCAGCGTCTGAAGCTGAATGTTCTACACCAGTCCCAGTTGCAGAGTCTTCGTTTTTCTCTTCCAGTTTTGACTTTGATCTTTTTCTTGCGGTGACTAATCTTTTGAACGACTCCCAGGTGGAAACGCCCTCCCCTTCCGAAGGGCTTCCAGCTTGCTCAGGGGAGGAACTTCCGCGCGCTGGATCGTGTTCTTGGGAACTAGCAAGCACAGCGTCTGCTCCTGTTTCTTTGTCTTTTCCAGCCTCCTCTGCTTTCTGGCTGTCTCCTCCCACCGTCTTTGGTCCTCCTTCCTCATCAGAAGATGATCCTTTTCTTGCCCTTTTCTTGGATGACCCCACACAAATTAAAGCTTCCCAAGATACTGACGTGTCCACCTTGCGCTTTGGTTCTTCCGGCTTTGGCTCTTCTGCGCTTCCTTTTACTTCTTCTTGCATTTCAGAGGCTGCACTCTCCGTGGAAGACAAGGTGGCACTCTTCACCTTGTCCAGTTCATCTTCTTTGTCACTTTCGGAAGGCCTTCTGACACGTTTCTTGGGCGTCACCATCTTTTTGAAAGACGCCCAGGGAGTAACACCCTCTCTCTTTTTTTCACCGTCAGAAGTGGTTCCTTCTTCGACTTCCCCATCCTGGTGCGCATCCGCCATGCCCTTCTCCAGGCACGTGATCTCCTCGGGTTCCTCGGGGGAGGAAGCGGAGCTCTCGCCCTTCTGCTCATCATTGCTATCTGGAGAATCTATTGGAAGTTGACCGTGTTCCCCCGACTCTTCATCTCCTCCTCCTCCTCTTTTCCCTTTCTGCTTCTTTCCAGAAAGCTTTTTTAAGCCAGTGCTGGTAAACAGCTTCTTTAGTGGACTTCCCTGCACCTTCATTCTCTCTTGTGAGGACAGCATTTCCACCTCACTCACGACACCTTCAGGGTGTTTGGGCAACACTTTGTCATCTGGACTTAGTTCAGGTCCCTGGATGTGGTCCCCTCCGGGGGCATAGGCTTCTTTGGTCTTTACCAGGTCCTTGGCAGGTTCCGCTTCCTGAGGTTCGACATCTGTTTCAACTAATTTTTCAGGCGGCAAAGATTCCACCATTTCTTCTACCTCAGCTTTCTGCTCCTCTGCCTCCTCCGCAGTGCTGACGTGGACGTCTGCAACAACTTCTTGATGGACTTCTACTTTGTCATCAAAGACTTCTGTTGCTAATGGAGCGAGTTTCTCTTCAGGAGAGGCCTGCAAGCCACCGACTTGGTCTTCCGAGGGCAGCTCTACTTTCTCATACTCGGCCGATAACCTGGCCTCCTGGACACCCCCCGTGGGCTCCTGTGGGGGCGGCTGGTCACACGCGGTGGGCTGCCCAGAGCTATCTTCTGCCTTTTCTTTGTCCTCTGTGTCTGCTTTTTCTGGCTCTGGTTCCTTCTTCTCTGAAGCTTCCAGCTCATCCTCCTTTGGCTTCCTGAAACTGGTCTTCTTTCGCCAGCCGGCCCAACCTTGAGTGAAGAATTTCTTGAAGGACGATGCTGTTTCGCTGGTCACCGGACTGGTCGGGGATTCCGGAGACTTGCTGGGCTCTTTTTCCTGTTTGTCTTCTCCCTCGTCTTTGCCCTCCTCTGCTGCTTGGGCAGAGTCAGCTTGAAGAGGAATTTCTGGGTGGCTCTGCTCATGCTTGAGGGCCTCTTCGGGTTTCTCTGTGGACTGCTGGAGTTCACTGTCTTTGGCGGTGGCCTCCCCCGCCTCCCGGCTGGGCTCCGGGTGGTCGCCTGCCCCTGCCGCTCCCTCGCCTTCCTCCTTCTTGACAGTGAGTAGTTGCACAGTGTCGGACTTCTCGCTCTTATCCTTTTTCACAGTGAATTTAAGGCCCACAAACTTAAACACCTTCTTAAATCCGACATCATTAGCCTGGGACTCAGTGGGTTGTGTTAACTCTTCTAAATTGCTTTCTGAAGAAGGAACCTGCTCAATTATTTCAGACATCTCCTGCCCATCACTTGTGATGTCAGGAACCACCGCCGAGTTAGCCGCCATCTCTTTATTGGAGTCTCTCTCACTCACATCTTCAGTGTCCCTCTGTCCAACTATTAACAAAAGCGGGGAGAGGAGAAGGGGAAAAAATGATTACAATTCAAGAAAATTAAATATTTACAAAACATGACCAATTAATAATTAATACTTTCTTTTTTTTTTTTTTTTGTTTGAGACATAGTCTAACTGTGTTGCCCGGGCTAGAGTGAGTGCCGTGGCATCAGCCTAGCTCACAGCAACCTCAGACTCCTGGGCTTAAGCGATCCTCCTGCCTCAGCCTCCCGAGTAGCTGGGACTACAGGCATGTGCCACCATGCCCGGCTAATTTTTTCTATATATATATTTTAGTTGGCCAGATAATTTCTTTCTATTTTTAGTAGAGATGGGGCCTCGCTCTTGCTGAGGCTGGTCTCGAACTCCTGACCTTGAGCAATCCACCTGTCTCGGCCTCCCAGAGTGCTAGGATTACAGGCGTGAGCCACCGCGCCCGGCCTTAATACTTTCTTTAATGTCAGGCCATTCCAGGTCTTACAGGTATTTGTAAATCTTAATAGATTAGGCAATGTCTACTTCTTTCAAATGACTTTTAAAAATTCAGTGGCAGTGGCTCACACCTATAATCCCTGCACTTTGGGAGGCCAAAGTGGGAGGATTGCTTGAGGCCAGGAGTTTGAGACTAGCCTGAGCAACACTGTGAGACCCTGACCCTGACTCTACAAAAAATTTTCAAAATTAGCCAGGCATGATGGCACATGCCTGTAGTCCCAGCTACTTGGGAGGCTGAGACAGGAGGATCACTTGAGCCCAGGAGTTCCAGGCTGCAGTGAGCTATGATGACACTACCGCACTCCTGCCCAGGCGGCAGAGTGAGACCCTGTCACACACACAAAAATAAATTAATAAAATAAATAAAAATTTAGGCTCAAAGGTACTACTCTGTTCTTTCTGTTCCCTGTTAAAGGAAAAGTTAACAAACTCAACTATCAAAAAATTAGTTACCAAAAAAAAGAAAATTACACATAAGTAGCTATAGCATCCCTAAGGGAGAGTCAACCAGACAGTGTATCTTCTGGTGCAATGTAAAATGCCATCAACACATCACACTCACAATTTTAAACTAGAATCTAGTTTTAAACAAACTTCCACTTTATGAGAAATATAGGGTTAGGGGAATAAACTAAATAACAACACAAACAAGTATCCATACACATCTAAAGGAGGGGACATTCTATGTGATAACTAGACTGATCTCAACAGGCCCCAAAAAGGGACTAGAGCTCCTTGGAGAAATTCCAGGCTGAGTCTCAGAAAGCATGAGGAACATTTTGTTTTGACAGAAAGGAGGTGCTCAATAGCTGATAGAGCTATGTCAAAAGGGCACAAGAGCCAGCTTGAAGGGCTCCTACTGGCCAAACTTTGAAGCATAAGAAATAATGACATTGATGGTTTACAACACATTGAATAAAAAAAGAATCCATGAATTGAGAGTGATACTAAAAAAAAGTAATCAGGGAGCACTTCTTTATGAAAAAATGTCAATAAACATACATATAATTTCCACTTTGATCCTTAAAGTCATTCTCTTTAGAATTTTAGATTTAGAAAATCACAATTTACAAACACCATTGTAATAGCTCATTCAGTCAAGGATCATGAAACACTAAAACCACTGGATGAACAGTTGTCAGGAAACATACACTGTTAGAGTGTCAACACACAAATTACTTAATTTCAAAAAAAAAAGTACCTTGACAATGAAGAAATCTGGCAAGTACCACCTAAGCCAAGTGATCAAAGTTAATTAACATCCTCAGTAATGGGACAAATGTCATCGTGCTTCCTGACATGAGACCCTGAGAAGGACAATACATCACCTCCATAGTATTCCTGACAAAAATGTTTAACAGAATTTAATCATGAGGGGAACAATCAGACAAATCCACAACGAAGGACGTTCTGCAAAACAACTAGCCTGGCCTCAAATGTCAATGTCACGAAGGACAAAAATCAAACAAAAATACAAAAGGACTGTCTGCAAGTAACTTTCAAATAGTTTAAGGAGAGGAAGGAGAAGGAGAATGTGGTAAAATATCCATAATTGGTGAATTAGGTCTAGTGTACATGGGTGTTCATTATATTTTTCTGTAGGTTTTAAATTTTAAAAATCATTGAAGGTAAAAAGCACAATTTAATAGGGGGAAGGGGAGAGATACCCGGCATGGTCCTGAATTGGATATTCGTTAGGCCAAACCGGCTAAAGGATGTTTCTGGGTCTTCTTGGGAAAATCTGAGTATGGTTTAGGATTAGATGAGATGGATTTTTACTGAAATAAAAGGATAGAGATTTTACCTAAAGAAAGCCAATTACCAAATAATATATACAATGACCTTTTGGCTTAAAACCATTCTTTCTCTCTCTCTCTCTCTCTCTCTCTCACACACACACACACACACACACACACAAAAACACATACACTCCCTTCATATATGATGAAAATGTCATATATTTTAGTTTTGCTTGTCTGAATTTTCTAATTTTCTATATAAGACATATACTGCTTTCTGTAATAAACAAAAAGTTCAATTAAAATTGACACCAAAAAGGTCTTAATGAAAACTGTAAAAATATACTTAATGTTCTCAGCAGAAATTCAAGGTTAATAATTGTAACTAGTACCTACCCCAATACTTAGAACACAGTAATAAATATTTGAAATTTAAAAATATTTGGAAATACCGAAAACATATGCTTCCCCAAATCCATAAATTCCTTCAGTTGTAATCTTATTACTCCATGAAAAAAATTTTATTTTCATATTGATGAAATATTACAAATCCATGTGAAATGTTATAAATCTATGTATACAAACTTCCAGTGTACTATTTATGAGGTTTTATTTTAAAGCAGAAGCCCAGAAAGTTAAGTGAAAACATGTCTAAGGTACCACACCAAGGCAGGACCTGAGCGTGGCATGCAAAGTCCTATCTCAATGTGCCTTATACTCTGTTATGCTGGACATTAACCTGAAGTTCTTTTTTTTTTTTTTTCCTCTTACTTTTTCTATTCAAATATTACTAGATTTTTGGATATTCATGGATGAAATCTGTAGATGATCTAGGTCTCTCATTCCTCAGAGAGTCAGGAAGGGCCTTTGCTTTGGTGACAATGTCATAGACTCTGCCTTTTTCTGTAACAGCTTTGGTAATGAGTCAATGTTCATTTATTCTGACATCAGCATCTAGGGTAGCATTAAAAACAAAAAGAAACAAAAAACCCTGAGAATTGAGTATTTCAGATAGAGAAGAAGGTTTACAGGAAAACCAAGAATCTCATTATTTTGATCTAAAGCACATCTCCTAGAGGATTTTCCTTTCTTTTAAAAAAAAATTATAAAATACACATTTGTGACCAATGTTAGACTTTGTAAATAATAAAGAAAAATTACTACCCACATTAAACATTGAGGCAAATAGTCAAAGAGAAAAAAAATTCTGACATCTATATGATTAGGCCACCCAGAGTATCTTTAACCCTTTTCTACATTTTTAGATCTTATATATATTCATTATATATTTTTTTACCTTTTTTTTTTCTTTTTTGAGACAGAGTCTCACTCTGTTGCCTGGGCTAGAGTGCGGTGGCGTCAGCCTAGCTCACAGCAACCTCAAATCCTAGGCTCAGGCAATCCTCCTGCCTCAGCCTCCCAAGTAGCTGGGACTACAGGCATGCACCACCATGCTTGGCTAATTTTTTCCATATATTTTAAGTTGTCCAGCTAATTTCTTTCTCTTTTTTTAGTAGAGGCAGGGTCTCGCTCTTGCTCAGGCTTGTCTAGAACCCCTGAGCTCAAATGATCCATCCACCTCGGCCTCCCAGAGTGCTAGGATTACAGGTGTGAGCCACCACACCAGGCCTATACTCATTATTTGTAAAAACCATGTACAATCTTCTGAAATAAGAAGAAAATGCTTTAGGTTTCCATTTGTTCCTATTATAAACCAACACTATGATGAAGTTACTTCTTAAACCTAAAGATTTCTTTAAGTGCATTTCCATGAACTATTTCTTAAAATTTTTCCCAATTATAAAGGCACGCTCAAGAGAACTTTCCGCAAACATTTCTAATGCAACACAAGAGATGTAACCTTCTTTTTTAAAAAAGTTGAATACCACCATTGGAAATATAGTAGAGAAAAAAGTCAAACTCCTGTAACAAACTCTATCCTGGTATGGTTTCACTAATACTGAATACAAATATAAATGAAATATCCTGCCTGCAAGCATGTGATAAAAACACTCATCAGCCTCTCTGGAATCAGAAAATGCAGAGACACTTTGCTAACATGGGAGGACGCAGGTGTCACACACACCATTTTCCCTCTCTGTTTTCCCTCCATGCTCCTAAATCTATGTTTCAATTTGAAACACTTTTTTCTGTTAATTCTGGGAGGATTAGAATGTTTACAGTCAAAACTAGGGAGATAAAGATGATGAACAGCTGCCAACAGGCAGAACAACACAGCTATTGATAGTTTGGTATAGCTTACCAATATTCAGATGTTCTTTTTATATAGAGTAAGTGATACATAAGCTGAACGCATAAAAAAGTACATAAGAAATTTTAAAATTGCAACTAGCCAACTGCTCTGTAGTCTCGTTTCACCTTATTAATCCTCAGAGCTACTCTTGTCAGAACAATTTTCTGGCCTGGACACACCAAGCTAAGCCCTGATTGCCGCCTCCACTTGCCTTCTGCGCCGAGGGCGACCTGCACAGACCTCACAGGGAGGCCCCGCTTCCTAAAACGCAGGCTTCTTTCACATCACCAAGCGGTCAGACATCGTAATGGCTCCCGGGCCTAGAGGATGGTTTTCTGAACTACCTGCCCTGGCCAGCCAGACCGTTTAATCTCGCGCACCTGCACGTTGGAGATTGTATCCAGCCCCCAAGCCTCGTGCCATCATCCCGTGGCCACCCACCGGGCTTGGAGCCTGCGCAGAAGCCTAGATCCTCCCCTGCTACTTGGGGACACATTCTGCATGTCACAGCCCAAGCAGCTGTTCCATCCGGATGGAAACTGTTCCATCCGGTTCCGCATCCCACTCTTTGCTAACCTCCAGTACCCCCGCCCAGGACAAGTTTCCAGCCTTTGCTAAGTCCTAGTGATTTATTGAAGCCTTCCCTCCCGCCCACCTGGCCAGGTGACTGCAGCCCACGGCCATCTCTGTTCTACCCCACCCCACCCACCTTTGGGCCGTGTCCTCTGCCTGGCAGAAGTGAAGCCCGCCCTGGGGCATCCCTGGGGCTGCAGATGTGTTAAAATCTGTTTCCATCTCATCCCCGGTTAGAATAGGCTGTGAGAGTGGAGGGTTTGGGCCCACGTAGCATAGGACAAGAGCAGGTGCCGCGGGCAGTTCTGCAGCCCTGGCCGGCATGCAATGGGCGCCGGGCTTCCTGACCGCTCCCGGCGCGCTGCCGCCGGCAGGAAGACTTCTCCAAGAAAGGGACGGGGAGGAAGAAGGCTGGGAAACCCACACGCCCACCTCCGGCCGGCACTAAAGGGCACTCGGTTGGTCTCGGGCTCCCGCGCCTGCCAGGGCCCCGGGGCGGACGGCCGCTGGGGGGCGCCCTACTCACAGCACAGGTTGCTCCACCAGGGCATGGCGCGCGCCGCCGGCCGGCAGGGGCAGCCCGACAGAGGCCCGCGAGGCCCGGCCCGCCCCTCGCCGCTGCCCCATCGCGGGACGCAGACGGCGGCCGGACGCCGGGGCTGCCGCTGACGAGGGCGCCCCCTGGGGGCCGCCGCGCGCGTCACAGAGGACCGGGCCGCCTCGCGCCCCAGGGAAGCCGCCGCGGGGGCCGCGCATCAGCCCACCCAGGCTCAAGCCCAGACACACTCGAGGCCGAAGACCACCCTGGCCACACGACCACCAAATTGCTGCTGGCGCAGGAGCCGCCGCTACTACCCTCCCCGCAAGCAGCAGGCTCTGAAACCCGCGCTGGGCGCAGCCGTAAAAGCTTTAAGTTCTTGAGTACTAAGTCAAGAACTGGGGACGTGAGCCGTCAAATGCTATCTGTTGGCTGGCGCCTGCAATGCCAGCACTCTGGGAGGCCGAGGCGGGAGGATCGCTTGAGCTCAGGAGTTCCGGACCAGCCTGAGCAAGAGCGAGACCCCATCTCTACTAAAAATAGAAAGAAATTAGCCGGGCATGGTGGCGCATGCCTGTAGTCCCAGCTACTGGGGAGGCTGAGGCAGGAGGATCGCTTAAGCCCGGGAGTTTGAGGTTGCTGTGAGCTAGGCTGACGCCACGGCACTCTAGCCCAGGCAAGAGAGTGAGACTCCGTCTCAAAAAAAAAAAAAAAAAAAGAAAACTATCTATCACAGCAACAGAGCCTTACAGCTTCAAGGAAGAGCTCACGTGGTCCCTCCCTGGTTTACAAGGGAATATATACTAATTTCAAAAATGGTCATAGGTGAGGATGCAAAATGGTACAGCCACTTCGGAGGTCAGTCTGGCGGTTTCTTTCAATACTAAACATAGTCTTACCATAGGATCCGGCAATCTTGCTCCTTGGTATTCACCGAAATGAACTGAAAACTTACATCCACACACACAAAAAAACTGCACACGGATGTTTATCTCGGCTTTACTCCTAATTGCTAAAACCTGGAAGCAACCAAGATATCCTTCAGTAGGTGAGTGGATAAACTGGGGTACATGCAGACAATGGAATATTATTCAGAGCTGAAAAGAAATGAGCTATCAAGCCATGAAAAGACATGGAGGGAACTTAAATGAGTATCACTAAGTGAAAAAAGCCAACCCGAAAAGGCTACATACTGTATGATTCCAGCTATATGATATTCTGAAAAAAGGCAAAACTAAGGAGACAGTAAAAAGGTCAGTGGTCACCAGGGGTTGGGCAGAGGTAGGGATGAGTAGGAGGTACACAGAGGATTTTTAGGGCAATGAAATTACTTTGTATGATACCGTAACGGTAGACATATGTCATTATGTACTTGTCCAAACCCACAGAATGTACAACACCAAGAGTGAGTCCCAATGTGAACTATGGATTTGGTATGATAGTGATGTGTCAGTGTAGGTTCATCAACTGTAACAAACGTACCCCTGGTGGTAGCTGATGTAGATAATGAGGGAGGCTTTGCATATGCGAGTGCAAGGATATATGAGAAATCTCAGTACCTTCTGCTCAATTTTGGTGTGAACCTAAAACTGCTCTAAAACTGGTCATATGACTTGGCCAGTGTCATTCAGCAGGTGTGTGGCATCTCTGGAGGGCCAAAGGCTCACTGGGAAGCACTTAAAGAGTCAATGTACTAAAAAGGAACAAAATACAAAGTTTGTCTTTCTGAAAGAAAAGTCAATTCCACACACTTGCAAAACATAAACATTCTTATTTTCCATAAATCACTACAACTTTTTATAATTCATTGAGTACCACTTATGACAAGAACAAGTATTTCAACATGTCATCTCCCACACTTAGATGGAAAAATGGATGCATGTCTAATGTGGACAGCAATTTAAATTCTATTTCAATGTGAAAAGCAGAGTTTATTCACGGTTATAGTCATGCTTTAAAAAAAAAAGTTAAGCATACATACATCCTACCCACCCACTCGAAGTCTAGGATTGACTCACAGTCAGTGGTTGAAACTATCACCTAATCATAATTTTGCAATTATCAAGGTAAAGACTGGACAAAGCAAGAATCAACAGGTGCTAAATGGGGGTGGAGGATACGATATTTACATGTTTATTAGTTGAAAGAGAAGGGGGGGCCGAGCGCAGTGGCTCACGCCTGTAATCCTAGAACTCTGGGAGGCCGAGGCGAGCGGATTGTTTGAGCTCAGGAGTTCGAGACCAGCCTGAGCAAGAGCGAGACCCCGTCTCTACTAAAAATAGAAAGAAATTATATGGACAGCTAAAAAAATATATAGAAAAATTAGCAGGGCATGGTGGCACATACCAGTAGTGCCAGCTACTCGGGAGGCTGAGGCAGGAGGATCGCTTGAGCCCAGGAATTTGAGGTTGCTGTGAGCTAGGCTGACGCCACGGCACTCACTCTAGCCCGGGCAACAGAGTGAGACTCTGTCTCAAAAAAAAAAAAAAAAAAAAAAAAAAGAAAGAGAAGGGGGAACCTAATTCTCCAATGGATAAATCGGACAACCACCTTAACATCAACCGACAAGAGACAGATTGGCATCATGCGCAATACCCCAAGAAAGACACAGTGTCACCTCTGCAGTACTCTGGCTAAGAATGAGTAACCTAAATTGAGGAACACAAAATAAGGAACGGGGTGGACATGGGGAGAGGAGAGCTATATGCTTTGAAAATACCAGTGTCTCAAAGACAAAGGCTACAGATTAATATTCTTTTAATATTCCAGATTAAAAGAAGCTAAAGGGACATGATACCACATAATCCCTGCCCCTGGGTGGATTATGTAAGGCAGGGGGAACGCTAAGAAGGAAATTATTAGATTAACTGACAAAAGTGGAATATGAAAACAGATTATATAAAAGTATTGTAATAATGTAAATATGAGATGTTGATAACTGTCAATAACTGTACTATGGTTATGAAACGGAATATCTTCATTCTTAGGAAATACACACTGACATATTTAGGGATAAAGGACCATGATGTATATAACTTACCCTCAAATGCTTCAGAAAAATTTACATCCCATGCCTAGCCTACATAAGACAATAGAAACCTGTGCGTCAGTGTTTGTTTTCCAACATAGAAAGAGTAAATAATAAAGCAAATGAGGTGCAATGTTAATAACAGGTGAATCTGGATAAAGGGTATATGGGTGTTCCCCATAATATTTTTATTTTTGCAATTTTCTGTAGGTTTATTGTTTTTTAAAAAATTACTCAGGAAAATGCACTTAAAGATGCAGATAACTAATAAAAATACAGAGAACAACAAAATGGAAAGTGATGATACCTGATTTTAGAGGAGGACATTAGATCTTTGTCTCACATTATATACCATAATATAAATTTTATCTATGTATTAAATAATAGAAAAATTACTCACCTTTCCCCCCCCCCAAAAGAGAGAATTCAGTTAAAGGGGAAGGAGATTAAAAAGCAGAAGTTTTGGACACATGTGTTTAAATTTAATTGGTGTTAAAGCAGCTATATCACTTACTTGCACTGGGCTTTGGGGCAAGTTTCCTAAAATCTCTGCGTGTCCTCACCTATGACATAAGTCACCACCAGTACACCAGAAGTATCATAGTAGATTATAGATATAATAATAAAAAAACTCTAATAACTTTTTTTTGCTCCATTGTTTTCTTCAGAATAGAGTAACTCATTTTTAATTCCTTTTTGCCAATTCTAAAAGCAATTTATATAAATTGTAGAAGACTTTAAAATACAGAAAACTGGGGGAAATTTCCATAAAGACAATGTGTTGTGCAGGCTGGGTGTGGTGGCTCATGCCTGTAATCCCAGCACTTTGGGAAGCCAAGATGGGAGGTTCACTTGAGCTCAAGAGTTCCACACCAGCCTCGGCAACATAGCGAAACCTCGTCTCTACAAAAACATTTAAAAATTAGCCAGGTGTGATGGCACACGCCTTGTAGTCACAGCTACTCAGGAAGCTGAGGCAGGAGGATCGCTTCAGCCTGGGAGTCGGAGATTACAGTGAGTTGTGATCATGCCACTGTACTCCAGACTGGGTGACAGATAAGACTGTCACACCAAAAAACAACAACGGAATAAAAACCATGTCCAGAGATAATCACTATTAACATGTGTGGGTTTTTTTCTGAATAGTCTTCAGAACTATGACACAATGGCCATATATTTTATTTTTATATCTCCCTATTAGACAATATGTGTCGGTCCAGTCCTTCACTATCAATCACGCTTGGTCACATTCCCAGGGATAAAATCATTGTCCAAATGTCTGGACGAGCGTTTGAACAGAAGAGGGCAGTATTGAACAGCTTTCTAGTTTCCGCTAAACTTGAAGGCTCCTGATCTGATCTTCAGCGCCAGAAGACACTGCGGGAATCCACCAGTACAGAAAGCTGAGGTGCACTTTCAAATTCTAGAGTTAAATGTCCCATTTCACCTATTTTGACCTCTTTGGCTTCCAACATCAACATTTCAGGGGGAGGAAAGGGACACAAGCATCTCAAGTTAGTTCCCCATCTTTTCTTTTTCTTCATTTGCACCATGTAAAGATACAGGTCCTCTAACCTAATTTTGGACTAAGTTTGGGTCAAACGTGGCCACGCCCTTCTCCCTGTGTTGACCTCCCCTTCCTCACCTTCTCTTCCTCACCTTGTTTGCTTCACCCAGCCCACTGTACACAGTCCACCAAAATCACTCACGTCCCAGGCTCTGGCTGGAAGTGGCAATCCCCAGAGGAGACCATCACCATTCCTACCTAGTTTGTGATTAGCAGAAACCTTTAAAGGAGATTTTTTACTTGCTCCCTGCATGCTGGTTCTGAATGAGTTACAGATCATAGTTTACTGAGCAAAGAGGCTGTTAAATGCATTAAAAAAAAAAAAAGCAGCCTGAAAGATGTGGGGGTGCCAGGGAGGAGAGGATCAAACCAGCAGGGAGCAGGTGATTGACAAGAGGCCTCCAAAAATAACAGAGAGGGCTTCCAGGAAAGACAGCAGAGTCCTCACCTGATCAGACCTGGCAGAGTAGAATCCATTCACCACTACGCTTCATCGTGGCCTTCCAGTAGTAAGCTTACTTTTAATTTACAACTTCAAAACCTCCTCTGCTATCATTTTTAACACATGAATGATAATTTTTATCTGCCTTAGATTTGTCCGATTGGCTAGGAAAAGGAAAATCAAAAATCAATCCTGGAAGCATCACTGGTATGGGAGTGTACTTTCTTGATACCCAAAAACTCCTTCCACAGAAACAACTGGTTTCAGAGTGGGCCTTTCTCACAAAATGTATAATTATTGCTCATGTGCACCTGAATTACAAACCATTTTTAAAAAAATATTGCTACAAACCCAACGTATCTCTCAAACATCCACAAAGTCCAAACACAGTGCTCACTTACTCATTTATGCATTCATTGATACCAAGTGAGGTTCAGCTCGAAACAACTCCATGATTTCACTGTTATCAAAGACGACCAAAGTATTAGAAAGGGGATGGTCGGTGTGTCCACTGGAGAGGCCTCTGGAGGCCAAACTGGCAGGCACTTCCATCTTCATACTGTCCTGCCAGTCACTGGGCTCCTCCCACTCTAGAGACACAAGGGCAGGAAAAGAGTATAATCCTCCCTGCAGCCCACACCCCCATCTACACCACCCTAAACACAGTCTTGGCAGCGCACGTCTTGTGTCGACAGGTTTTCCACATGAACCATTAGTGAAAACAACATCATGTGTGTCTTGCTTCTCAAAAGAACATTACTACAGAAACCAAGTATTTCTTCTACTCCCTTTTTTTCTGGATGGAAACATTAATCACATGCTTGTGTGAGAGCGTGCCAATATGTTGAAAACATTAATTGGAAAAGAAAAGATAGTTTTAAAAATGCTATAGGAAGAGCTCGCACTCACTTAATTCTCTGCATACACCCCAGAAGGAGGGATCTTTAGCATGGACACATAGTATACAAGATGCAATAAGGACAAAGGCTGGACACGGATGAAGCCACTGGTGCTGTAACATTCAGGAAGGAATGATAAAGACTGTGTAAGCTTTTTGTTTTATGTTTTTCTAAGACGAATGAAAGGTAGCCTTGAATAGTAAGTGTGGAAAGTGAAATGAAAAAACATACTTCCTGGAATGAACACCTCTTACCATATTTTTAAGAGTATAAACTATCCTCAGTTACTACATTATTTAAAAAAATTATAACACATCCTTAATAACAATCTGTGTGTTTTTTAATGTTTTAAACAGCTCTGTCATAACAAGACCTTGCAAGGTAAAAAAAAAAAAAAAAAAAGGCTGGGCGTGGTGGCTCACGCCTGTAATCCTAGCACTCTGGGAGGCCGAGGTGGGTGGATTGCTGGAGCTCAGGAGTTCGAGACCAGCCTGAGCAAGAGCGAGACCCCGTCTCTACTAAAAAAAAAAAAAATAGAAAAATTATCTGGCCAACTAAAATATATATATTAAAAAAATGAGCCGGGCATGGTGGCACATGCCTGTAGTCCCAGCTACTCGGGAGGCTGAGGCAGTAGGATCACTTGAGCCCAGGAGTTTGAGGTTGCTGTGAGCTAGGCTGACGCCACGGCACTCATCTAGCCCGGGCAACAAAGGGAGACTCTGTCTCAAAAAAAAAAAAAAAGCCCTATGGAATATTAACAAAGTCAAATAAATTTGAAAGTATATGAAAAGTTGTACCTTTAGTGATATTAAGAAACCATTACGTGAAATCATTTCGTGTACAGAAATCCCACTTTGGCTGAGAATTGCTGAAGTGTTATCTTCTACTAACCTATGTTTCACTCCTGATAAATATTCTGTTAATCTCAATGTATAAAACCAATCACAAGAAATCTATAATGTGTATATGTAAATATGTTTTCCTTGCAAAACTACCCATAATTCCTGCCTGCAAAGTTTCCAAAGAGGGCAATGCTATGGTGGTAGACTCTGCCCCCCACCCAACGCCCCGCCCCCAGGCTGTCACACTGTGACAGCAATCAGTGTGTCCCAAAGCTGCAAGATCACCTTTCTCTTCTCACTCTTCCAAATACTTAGAGATTAAGAGAAGAAAGTCTAACTTGTTTTCTTTTATTTTACTGGCGTAAAAGGAAAAAAAAATAACTTTAAAGGAATATGTTGTATAACATATTACAAAGTTGTAATGCTTTTTATCCAAAACTTCGCCATCGTGTTTCGGCAACACAACCATCATTTTTGGCTGAGAAAAAGAAGTGCAATATTGCAAAAATTACACATTCTTTTTTTAGGTTTAGTATAACCAGTGCTCTCCATCCCCAGGCACAACAGGACGGCTTATGGTGACATCTGGAACTAGTTAACTTTTCCCCAAGATTTGTAGCATTGTCCTGGAACTTTTCCAGGAATTCTCTGCATTCTAAATCCATCCCTTATATCCTACACACCCAACTCCCCCTGTTCTAAAGCTCAATAACCACAAAACCTCCAAGCAGAGATAGTTAGCTGGGATTCAAACTCAGAGAAGCAAAACCCTGAACAGGAGCAAACAGGTAACATCATCATTGCCCCTGGTCTTCATAGTGATGTTTCATGATCACTTAAACATTTGGGCAGGCATGTAAAAATGTGAGCATCACTAAACAAACATTAACATCTTCTACACGACCAGAAAGAGGTCTTTTACAAGGTACTCTACAGTTATGCTCTCACTAGCTGTGAAACCTTCGGTAATTTACCAAACCATAAGAAACTTACTTTCATCTTAAAAAGGGTGTTAAGCAACCACTTTCTCCAGGATTATTGTGAGGAATAAATGATAACATCCACAAAGTGCTGAGCAGCACCTGACAGCGTCGGCACTCAGTAAGCGGTACTTATTAATCTAGCAGTTGTGAAGGTATCAATTTCATGTCTCGCAAGTTTCTTGACAAGGAATCTGCCTCTATAGCAGATTAGAAACAGCTATGTGCAGGCCACTTTTTTTTTTTTTTTCAGTCTTGTAAAAATGACTTGCATAGGGAAGCACACTATAAGAAATCCAGAACTAACATGAATGTTAAAGGATTATTTCTTTCCCAGTTTGGAGATAAAAATGCCCTAATGATACTCTACAGTTTGCAAAGTATAGATATTATCAATCTCAATAATGTGTATGCGTTAGGGAAAATAGGAAAGATATTTGCCTAATTCAAAAAGTTGTGTTTGGTTTTTTTTTTTTGCTGCATGCCACTACTCATGGGTGGGAAAGGGGGACATCATCATCATGTCAAATCACTTATTTTCTAATTTCCAAGCTAAGTTATTGCAAATAGGATATGAGGGGGAAAGAATGGCCATAGTATGTAACATGGCAATAGTATGGCATAGGCATAGTATGTAATGTGAATAACCAATCATTTCATAATTCAAGTTCTGCTGTCTTCATTTCAGTGTTTAAGTGACAGCTTTTCCCTACTTTCAGAAATGAAAACTTGTTCCTAAGTAGTTCCAAAAAAAATGCCATCAGTCCTGTTAATTAATTGTGAAATTTAAACACACATCACCTTGAATAACATAGTACTAAAGAAGACTACAATTATTTAAATGAGTAACGCCAAAGCAAGAGACTTTTAATATTTAATCCTTACTAGCAATTCTAAAAGTCCTTGTTTTTCAAGATTCTGACCAACTTTTAAAAGGACAATAATTATAAACCTTTCTTACCAGGATAACTTGCAGAGGAAAAACATGGCAGCTGAAACTTCCTTTGATTTTTTTACTTCTTCCACTATAAAATGCTTATTTACTGTTATATTTTTGGAGTCAACATTTTTTGTGCATTTTCTTATTACCAGGAAAATTTTTGAGCAAAATTTTGCCACATCCTCATACCTACACTGTAGGAAAAGTAAATTCAGAAGCAATAGAGCCAATTACTTGAGTTTGCCTTAAAAATTAGTCCTCCCAAGTGTTTTTATTCATTTATCATTCCATTGGGATTATCAGAAAGAACCATTAAAAGCCCCTCTCAAGTGCTCCAAGTTTATTAACCCTTAATTACTAAGGACTAAAGGACTGCCTTCTTTTCCCATAAGAATCTCAGCATGTGATAAACTAATCATAAGTGACTGTAATAAAAATCATACTGCACAAAAGTTACCCAGAAAAGGTCATGATTTTGGAAGCACCACGCCCCAGCTTTAATTCCCCAAAAATCACACTCCCAGGCAGACTTTGTCATAGTTGGGCATCTGCATATTTCATTCATAAAAAAATTAATGATCTGGGGGGGGAATGGTGGATTTTATGTTTTTAATTTTTTCATTTTTACAGTCTATTTACTAACAATTTTTATATATCATGTAAATTTTCATGCTAGGTATTAGTAGAAAGGCTAGCCAAGTCAACTTGGGGAGGGAATTTTAAGGAAATCTCTGAAAGTAAACAAGCTAATCTATAGGAAGTGAGAGATATTTTTAGTTTTGCTAAACTTTCACATTCATTTAAAATTCCATAGGAGGACAAGGCTTTGCAGAAGCAGTTACACTGAGAAAATTTTTAAGTCCTAGAAATTCTATGTTGCAATTTTTAAAAAGTACACGTAGACTTTGCAGCAGTGATCTCAAATATTTAAAGAAGAGCTGTTCTTATAAATCTAAATTAACAGAGTTTACTTTTCTTGATAGGGGATAAAGGGAGAGAGGAAGAGAAAATACCCAGGGGCTTTAAGCAGTCAGGGCACAGTACCATTGCATAACATTATCAAATGTCAAGTTACTGGAGCCGTTAAGCGCATTCTAAAAGTCTGACGCGTGTCATTTATTTGCAAAAAGTAGGTATTAAATATTATAATTCATACTCATGGCCAGATTCCTAGAAAGCAAGCTTAAGAAACATACATTTTTTACTATTCATTGCCTAAATGGTGTTGCCTGCTAGCCACAATTTTATAGTAACTATGGCTTTATTAAAACTACCACTTAAGCCAGAGCTAAAATTTTAGTTCCCTAAACCACCACATGCACCTTTATTGAAAGTTCCTAATGAGCAAGTCAAAATGCTAAACACTTGTACTTTTTCAAAAAGAGGTATTTATTTTGTTTATGACTACAAGAGATTAAACGTTCACAACCTGTGTTCAAATTCACACCAATCTGACATGTTTCTATGCAGTCGGCTGCTGTTGTTCCACAACCCATAAAAATATTTATATACATACGTAAGCCGGGCGTGGTGGCTCATGCCTGTAATCCTAGCACTCTGGGACGTCGAGGCAGGAGGATCGTTGGAGCTCAGGAGTTCGAGACCAGCCTGAGCAAGAGCGAGACCCCGTCTCTTAGAAAGAAATTATACGGACAGCTAAAAATATATATAGAAAAAATTAGCCGGGCATGGTGGCGTATGCCTGTAGTCCCAGCTACTCGGGAGGCTGAGGCAGGAGGATCGCTTAAGCCCAGGAGTCTGAGGTTGCTGTGAGCTAGGCTGACGCCACAGCACTCACTCTAGCCCGGGCAACAGAGTGAGACTCTGTCTCAAAAAAAAAAAAAAAATTTATATACCTATATAAATATTTAAAAATATATATATTATTTATGTATATCTAAAGTCTCCATAGGCACCGCTGGGTTTGTTGAATTTCTGCTGGGCCACAGAGAGACTAATGCTCTTCTGACCAAAAAGTCAGCACAGAGGAAGAACCCATGCCAATAAATGCCCAGCCACTGACCTGGGAGGCTCCCCACAAAACGCACATTAGGCGCAAGCAAGCGCTTTTCTCGCCCAGCGCCTGCCATCCACCGAGCTGGCGTGTGCCTTACCTGTGATCGTAATGGTCCCCAGCATATTTCAAACCACACAGCTGCAGAGAACCGGCGCAGCCGGTCCTCGCCCTCCTCTGGCAACTGGCTGCAGCCCCGGCGCCCTTCCTGCCAAGCCCGCGGTCTCGGTGGGATCAGAAAGAACTAAGCGCCAGGCCACCCCCGCAGGGTCGGGGAGAGACTGGAGGTGCCCTCGGCGCTGCCGCGCGGCGACGCATCTCCCCGGCTAATTATAGGAGGGACCCCCCCCCCCCAGCCCGAGCCGGCCCCGCCCTCCCGCGCCCGGGGGCCGGGAGCCCAGCGAGCACCTCTTCCCGGCTTGGCGCGCCCCCGGGAGTCACGTGTCCCCTCCGGACGGCGAGAACCTCCCCCGCCCGGCGGGTCTCCGAGCGGTCAGCTGGCTCCGCGCAAACCGGTCGTCAGCGTCCGGTGTGGACGCTCGCTGCGCTCCGGCTCCAACCGACTCCCGCAGCTCAGCTTTGAAACTTACTGAAACGACGTCACCGCGCAGATACGAAACTCCCTTCAGGCTTTAACACTGCCTTGTGCATCCCCGCGCTGGTTTAAAGGCTGGCGAGGTGCAAAACACGGTTCTCTTGTTGGCACCTCCGGTATTTAATGTTTTCGCCACCTGTTTCTCACACATACACACACACACGCACACACACACGCACACGCTGCACCGACCCAAGGATGTTTCCTGAACTCCCTGAGAAGGGCTGTTCCGAGGCGAACTTTGTGTCTTCAGCACTTGATCGAGACAACTTTAAAAAGCAGAAATACTTGACCAGTACGTCCTTTCCTTTTTTAATAATGGTAGAAGTTAGCTAACCTTTCAGATCCAACTATGCCGTATCCCAATACATAGACACTATCCCATCGCTAACATGCAGGCACACAACGCGGAAATCAGAACCTACGTTAAAAATTTGGGAAATTTCAGGCAGCCCTAGAATTCCTCAATTCTTTCTCATGGTACCTTCAGATTTGTCCTTTATGTAGACACGAGTGACACATGCGTCGGTGTGTTCTTGCAATTTTAATACACTTTTAGTATGCCAATTTTCTGTCCGAGCAGGTCCATTAGGTCCCCTGGGTATGTTCCCATCTTTTCATCCTTTTTCTATTTATCACTTCATGCCTTGTCTGTCTGACCCCATTAGCACCGGCTCTTCCCCTAAGCAAACAAAAAGAAACGTTTGCTATCGCTCTTCCCTTCAGACCTGAAGGTCCCCTTCGTTCCTGCTTGGGGGCGCGGAGGGCCCACGGCGCTGCTCCTCCTGGCCACCAGGGAGCGCTGTGCACCACACTCAGGCCCACAGCGAGCGAAAGTGAAGGCCGCTTCCTTGCTGGCAACCAGACCTTGTTACAAAACTCATCCTCAGCCTCTCCAAAGACCCAGTTTCCGTCTAGTATTCCGGGAAACACCCAGGCTGGCAGTCATAGGGAGTGAGGGGCCTTGTCCTGATTTGGTGAGATACTGCCTGGGAGCTGATTCCCAGTCCAAGCCACTTAGCAGCTTCCTTAACCTTTCATCTTCCCGAGAAAAGTCTCAACTTTAGTTCACAATTGCTGCAATTACAAGGAGAGTCTGGTGCGTGTGAAGTGCTGCTGGTACTAATGGTCCCTCTGCAGTCTACAGAGCTAAAGGGGCAGGGCAGCTTGGCCATTCCTGTCCTCCCAACACCTATACCCCCAATCCCAGCCCCGGAGTGTCCTGGCTGTGCAGCTCACGGTAAAGAGCACTCCGGAGGCTACACTAGTCGGCTACATCAAAGGAGCTCCTTCCCCAGAGCTGTCCTCAGGGATCTGAGGTCTCAGTTCTGCATCATTTCTCAGCACCAAAGGCTGGGGACAGCACAGGGCTATCATCTTGTGCCACCTTTGAAACCCCATGCTCAGCTTATGAGTAGCCCATTGAAGCTGACCTTGCACCACTGTTATAACCAGCTCCTTTGCTTTCTGTGAGTCCAAATTCTAACAAAAGGACATGGAGAAAATTTCACTACTTACAAACGCAATAATACCCACAACAACATGTAGAAAAGTAACTGGTTTTGCTGTTCAATTTTGGCACTTAAAACTTGTTTTTCTTTCTATGGCATTGGTGAAGATACTATCTGATGTTCTTAAGGAGGCAGTTAAAATCACCAGGCAGAGCAATAGATCATGTGGCAAGTTGTGGACTCTCTTGGCCGACAGTTCTCCTTTGATCTCTACCTCTAAGAGTGATCAAGGACAGGGTGCATGGCACAGCTGCTCAGTAAGCTCTGTGTGTCTGAATTTACAAAGAAAAGTCATCAGTCAGGATAAAGCAGGAGTGAAGCTCAGACATAAGGTCAGTGGACAATGCAGGCAGCTTTCTTCTGTGATCACTTCCATTCTCTGTTAGTTTTTGTGAAATCAGAATTTTTAGAGGAAGACGCCACCCCCAAAACAAAAATTATAGGAAAATGTTTACCATATCATAAATAGGTGGATAATAGAAAAAGTGTTTTCCCAAATCTGCATGGTTCATTCAACAAATATTTACCAAATTCTTGCTTCATATTTATTAATATTATGCTAAATACCCAAAGATACAATGAGAGATTGTCCCTGGCTCGAGGGAGCTCAGTCATGGGTGGTGGGGAGGCCCAGAGCTGGGGTGGGCATGCTCTGGTTTGGCTCACTTCTTTTTTTTTTTTTTTTTTTTGAGACAGAGTCTCACTTTGTTGCCCAGGCTAGAGTGAGTGCCGTGGCATCAGCCTAGCTCACAGCAACCTCAAACTCCTGGGCTTAAGCGATCCAACTGCCTCAGCCTCCCGAGTAGCTGGGACTACAGGCATGCGCCACCATGCCCGGCTAATTTTTTCTATATATATTTTTAGTTGTCCAGATAATTTATTTCTATCTTCAGTAGAGATGGGGTCTTGCTCAGGCTGGTCTCGAACTCCTGACCTCGAGCAATCCACCCGCCTCGGCCTCCCAGGGGGCTAGGATTACAGGCGTGAGCCACCGCGCCCGGCCTGGTTTGGCTCACTTCTGAGATAGCACTTGAACTATCCTCCGAAAAGCTGGGGGGACAGCCCTACCTGGGGTACATAGAAAGGCATTCCACATGCAGGGAACAGCATGAGCAAAGACATGAACAGCAGGACATTTATGGAATCAAGAATGAGTTCCCAAACATCACACATACGCTATAAAGATATACAACTATTATGTAGTACCCATAATAATTAAAAATAAAAAAAATTTTTTTTTAAAAAGCGAGTTCCTTATAGAGCAGAGCCTACTTGGGGAGGCCAGGGGGGAGAAAGCCAGAGACATAACTGGAAATGAGACTGGAAATATTATACTATGAAGAGTTTCAAATGACATGTTTATAACGTTGTAACAAATAACCCAATTTAAAAAATTGGCAAAGAATCTGAGTAAACATTTCTCTAAAGAAAATACACAAATGGCCAATGAGCACATGAAAAGATGTCCAACATCATTAGCCATTAGGGAAATGCAAATCAAAACCACCTCACACCCACTAGGATGACTATAATCAAAAAAATAACAATATAAAGCTGATGTGTCTGGTTAGAAAAACAATAAGGAAAAAAAGACAGTAACAGGAGTGGAGAAATTGCTGACTGGAATGTAAAATGTTACAGCTGCTTTGGAAACAGGCTGGTAGTGCCTCAAAATGTTAAACATAAGATTTCCCATTTATGACTCAGCAACTTTCTTAGATATCTACCCAAGAGAAATGAAAACATACATGCCCACAAAAACTTGTCCATGAATGTTCATAGCAGCATTATTCATATTCACCAAAAGTGGAAGCCACCCAAATGTCTATCACCTCATGCAGAGATAAATATAATTTGGTATACCTAGCTATACAATTGAAATTATGCTATAACATGAATGAATACTGAAAAAAAGTTTAAGTGAAAGAAGCTAGTCACAAAAGGGTACACACTTTAATTCCATTTATAGGAAGTGTCCAGAACAGGCAGATCTATAGACATGACGTAGATGAATGGTTATCTAGGTTGGGCAGGTGGGAAGACAGGGAGTGGCAGCTAACAGAGACAGGGTTTCTTTCTGAGGTGATAAAAATGTTTCCTGAGTGCTCGCTTCGGCAGCACATATACTAAAATTGGAACAATACAGAGAAGATTAGCAAAGAAAAAAAATGTTTCCTGATTGACTGTGGTGATGGTTGGACCACTCTGTAAATATACTAAAAACCTCTGAATTGCATACTTAAATGGCTCACCTGCACGGTATGTGAATTATATCTCAATAAAGCTGGTTGGTTTGTTTGTTTAAAAAAGAACTTAGGGGCTGGCGCGGTGGCTCACGCCTGTAATCCTAGCACTCTGGGAGGCCGAGGCGAGCGGATCGTTTGAGCTCAGGAGTTTGAGACCAGCCTGAGCAAGAGTGAGACCCCATCTCTACTAAAAAAAAGTAGAAATTAGCTGGACAACTAGAAAAAATTAGCCGGGCGTGGTGGCGCATGCCTATAGTCCCAGCTACTCGGAGGCTGAGGCAGGAGGATCACTTGAGCCCAGGAGTTTGAGGTTGCTGTGAGCTAGGCTGATGCCACGGCACTCTAGGCCGGGCAACACAGCGAGACTCTGTCTCAAAAAAAAAAAAAGAACTTAGTTTTGGTTCTGAAGACTACACAGAGCCACTGGAGGTTGGGAGGCAGGAGGTCGTGGCACCGAATTTGAACTGTGATTTAGAAAACGCACCTGGGCAGTGATGACAGGGAGGAAGACTCTCAGGGAATGGGACAGATGGAGGCAGAAGTGACCAAGGTGAGGAAGGAGTCAGAAGATCCAGCGCCCGATGGCTGGAAGATGCAATGCAAATCTGTGAGGTCACTGAATGGAACGATGTCCATCAAATAAGAAAGGGCTAGAGCCCTACGGAAGAGGCATCTGGAAAAGAACCTTGAGACTGGGCACAGGTTAGAGGCAGTTGAGGAAAAGGCAGCATCAGAAGCCAAATGTGGAGAGGCTTAAAAAATGGAAGCAGCAGCCACAGTGTGACGTGTCCCAAAGCGGGACCTAGAAGAGAACCGGAGGGGCCTTGCGTGCTGGCAGCTTAGAGGCCAGAACCAGAGGACAAGTGACTGCAATGAAGATGACTGTTTTCTTTTCTCTTTCCTGAAAGGGAGGGGCCAGGGACCAATACACCAGAATTAGCATCAATATTAGGTTCATTAACTTCCTCCAAGGACCCTTAAGTATTTAACCCAATTATGAGAATCGGGGAACTGGAAAAATAGACTTACACATCAACTCCAACCCTGGTCTCTTCCCCTCTCATTTTCTCTTCAACCTGGCGTTACACTTGGAGGAAAATAAACCAAAAACCAGTAGGGTCTCTCTTCTTCGTCCTGAAAGAGGACAGATCTAAGGGAGAATCTATGCCGTTATTATTCCTTTAAAATGCTCCAAGACAATTTAAAGTTGAATTAAAAACTGCCCCTCTTGAAGCTCTTTGCACACTGGAGCTAAGAAAGAAAAAATAACAAATGAAATCAAATAAAAGAGTTTAAAGTTTAAAAAAAAAAAACTGCATCATACTGGGTAACTGTAAAACAAGAAGAGACCCTGAATCTAAATGACATCAGCAAGTGAGATACAGGACGGGCAGGCTGTCCTGGGCTCAGCTTACTTTCAGGTCTCTGCCCCATGCTATGAACACAGACAAATACCAGCTAATTGAATTTCATGGTCCAGTTGAATTGGACATGTTTGTATAGATATGGTTATTTCCATTCAAAATCCAAGACAAATAATCCGAAGAATAGTTCCTCAAAGGAACTGTTGTGATACAATAGAAATGCCAAGAGGGGATTTAAAAACCACTTAAAAAGCAAGGAGAAAATAAACATTAAAAACTGAATTCAAACAATAAAAGTGATATAAAATAAATATTATTTCTCCCCTTATTGAATGCACATACATTTATTTCTTTGACTTGGCAATTCTATTTCTATGAAACATAACAAATGAGAAGTATAGATTCATGTACAAGATACATGTTTACTGCTTGAAATGTATAACATTTAAGGAACCTAAGTGTCCAAATAGTATGGAAATAGTATATCCACTTTTTCAGTAGAATATGTGGCAAATACAACATGTAAAGAGCCCAGAAAAGAAAAATAACAAAGATCAACTGTGGAGGAATTATAGGCAATTTCTGTCTCAATATTTTTCTACATTGTGCAAATGTACAACAAACCTCAGTTACTTTTATGACTGAAAGTCAAGCACATTGGCCACACAGCCATGGGTTGTCCACAACATTCCAGCACTGCCTAGGAAGTCCTGAACTCAAGGGGCGAAGCTTAGAGCAATACCTTTGATTTTCTAGCAAAAATGTGAGATGGTCTTAAAAAAATCATGATCTTAAACTCTCCAATCACTGGAATTCTCCATTAGCAAACTGAAAACAGATTAAAGTGTGATCCTTTAAAAATAATGAAATGAGAAAAAACTTTCCCTACTAACAAATGTATTCAGGTTCATAGGAAGAGGAATCAAATTCTTTTCTGAGTGCCATGTGGTTCAAATCCACTATTCATCTTAAGATTCTATGCGCCTCTTGTTTCTGGTATAGTTAAAAAAGGATTCCAAGGTCTGAAAAACTAGCTTCTAGATTTGGCTCTTCTCTTAGCTGTTTGACCAAGGCAAAGCACATAAGCCTCAGGATTTCAACTGATGGGAGAATAAAACCACCAGTACTAGTGTTATTCTGAGGTGCAAATAAAGGTTAACACTAGCAGCACTGAGTATATTCGAGAAGGAGAATATTAGCTATTATGCTTACCTTAAGTCATGCATTCTCAATGAGGGTGATATTGCCCTCAACAGGGTAAAAATTGGCTCATGGAGTGGGGGGGCAAAAAAATCTTATTCTGTAAAGGCAAGAATGTCTCTTTATCATCAGTTTCTCAGGAATGCACCCTAAACAAGAGAAATATCTTGTTATGCTGGAAGTAATCAACTTAATCCAATGCCTACACATCACATCATTTGAATGGATTCAACATAGTACTTGGTGTGAGGCAAATGCCATGCCAAGTTTTGCCTTTTGGAATTTTGTGAAATTTTTTTTCCCAATTACAGGTTGAGTATTCCCCATCCTAAATGACCAGAAGTGTTTCAGATTTCAAATTTTTTCAGATTTTGAAATATTCGCATTATGCTTACCGGTTGAGCATCCAACAAGTACTTCCTTTAAGCATCCTGTCAACGCTCAAAAAGTTTCAGATTTGGGGGCATTTTAGATTTTGGATTTTTTTGATTAGGGATATTTAGCCTGTATTTTCAATCCAAGTTGGTTGAATCCACAGATACAGAACCTACAGATACGGAGGGTTGACTGTAATCTCAAAAAGAGAACAAAGAAAAAGGGAAATGGAAAAAAAATAATTTCCCAGCAATGAAGTACACGAGTTTCTAGAAAGAGCTCATGAGAACCCAGTACGTTGAATGGAAATGGATTCCACATAGATATTCTTCCTACTAAAATCTTTATGAGACTGAAAACCAAAAGGACTGTTCCCTTGTGAGATTCACAAGAGAGTAAAAATCAGAAGAGCATCAGATTCCACGGGCAATACATCTATCAAAATGACACTGGTGGAATCCTAATGTGTTTGAACATATTGAACTGAAATTAACTCCACTAGGAGAATATTTAGGGCCAAGATTTTGACAAGCACGAGGAAAATATTGCACTTTTATAAAAAGCTCATTGTCTTACTCCATTCAGGCTGCTATAAAATACCATAGACTGGGTGGCTTATAAGCAACTAACATTTATTTCTCACAGTTCTGGAGGCTGGGAGTCTGAGATCAGGAGGCCAGTATGCTTGGGTTCTGGAGGGAGTCCTCCTCCCCATGACCTAATTACTTCCCAAAGGCTCTACCTCCAAATACCATCATCTTAGGGGTGAGAATTTCCACATATGAATATATTGGGGACACAGACATTCAGTCTGTAACACTGAGGTTACACGTGAGGCCACAGAGCTTGACATTAATTGCCGAGGGTCTACAAACCCTGGCTCTGCTACGAGGCTATTCAGATGGAGATTATAAATCTTTCACTTTATTTACAACTAACAATTATTTGGAAAGTGGGAATTCTCTTTAATCTCTATATACTGCATGTGTAAAGCTGTGTGCTAATGATTGTGTTGAGTGAAGTACCAAAAGGGTGACTGGTAATTTCAGGGTCAGAAATCTATATCAACATATATTGATATTTTCTTCACTCTATTTGGCTTTAGCTCATTAGTAACATCTTCAGTTTATAAAGGGGACTCATTTACACAATCAGTCACATACTTCAGTATCAGTTATTCTTCTTGGCCTTGTGGGGTCGCTCTCGCCTACAATCCCAGCACTTTGGGGGACCAAAGAGCAAGGACTGATCATGGCCAGGAGTTCAAGACTAGCCTGGGTAACATAACAAGGCCTCATTTCTAAGAAAATTTTTAAAATATTAGTGGGGCATGGTGGCAAGTGCCTATAGACCCAGCTACTCAGGAGGCAGGAGGATCCCTTGAGCCCAGGAGTTTGAAGCTACAGTGAGCTATGATCACACCACTGCACTCCAGCCTGGGCAACAGAGCAAGACACTATCGCTAAAAAAAAAAAACACAAGAGATTAAAAAAATTATTCATCTCCTCCAATCAATTCTTTCAATACATAATACTTGGCTTAAAACAAACTAAGTTGTTCTCATGTTTTAAAGAGTTTGAGAAATAAACTTAAAAATTGAGAATATTGAAATTCAAACCCAGTTATGTTTGGCTAGGTTCCAGCGAGCACATTCCTATCTGAAATATATATAAGCCCTGGAGTTTTTCTTTTAATGTGAGACAGGTTATTTTCTCTGGAGATGTTTTGCCTAGAGAAGAAAAGATTAAAGGAAAGACATGATAAATGTTTTCAAATACTTAGAGGGCTGCCCTGTGGGAAAAGGAGGTGAGTTTATTCTGTGTAGTTCCAGAAGGCAGCACCGAGAACACAGGAGAGTAGTTGGAGGGAGGCATATTTTAGCTCCACTGGAATAAATGGCTTCCTTTTATGGAGAAAACTCCCCAAACCTTCAAGTGTTTCAGCAGAAGCACCTCTTGCACAGGGGCAGGCGCCTGGTTCAGACAGCCTCACGGTTCCCTTCTAAGGCTTCTCGGTCCCAGATCTGGACTTTCCAGTTGGTCAATCATGGAGGTGGTGTTACGGGTGCAATTGTGTCCCCCCAAATTCCTATGTTGAAGGCCTAAACCCCAGTACCTCAGAATGGAGGTACTTAGGAAACAGGGCCTTTGAAGAGGTGTTTACATTAAAATGAGGCCATTAAAGAAGGCCCTAACGAGAAGAGGAAATTTGCACACCCAGACACAGAGATGCACACACAGAGGAAAGACCATATGAGGACACACAGAGAAAGCCATCCACCAGCCAAGGACAGAGGTCTCAGACCACACTTGCCAACACCTTGATCTTGGTCTTCCCAGCCTCCAGAACTGTAAGAAATAAATTTCTGTTGTTTATAAATTACCCGGTCTACAGTACTTTGTTACAGCAGCCCAAATGGACTAAGAAAGTGGTTAAAATAATTGCATGGTCCATTAGTAGCTTAGTCACAATTAGACAATCATTCCTCAAGGACCACCTCAGTCCCTTCAAGGGGAAAGGCCTAAATCTTGGGGTGTTATGTGGATAAACCTACAGGCCGACTTGTCTGTGCTCCTCCTCAGTGGACCAGAACATCCACCCTATTTGAGGATGGACTTGAAAACCCTCAAATGCAGAGACGTGGAGACAAGATCTCTAACAGTGACTGACAGTCTATAGGGCAAGTAGCTACAGCATTTACCAATATCTTTCACCCATCCTGGGCTACAGCCAACCTGTATTACATAGTCCTGACCTTCCAGTAACTCAGCAGAACATATACAGGAGAGAGGTAAGATACCTGGTGGCCACATTTATGGAGGTATTTGCCTTATTCTTTCATAGCTAATTTATGTCTTGAGATATTCTTGAATAAAATTCCTCCCCTGAACTTTTTGTTCAATTAAAGTAGAACTTCAAATCTAGAAAATGGCTGTTAAGATCAGATTACAAGAAAAACTATAAAAGTATTTTTACAAAAAGGCATAATAAAACTACCAAGTAGATTCCTGCCTGCCCAAGGTTGCTTGGATGCCTTCAACAGCTAATCCACTACTTGGTTTTGAGCACCTATATAACTAGTAATGTCGATATTAGTCATAGAATTTCAGCCGTAGGTGGGATGCTCATTTTACAGATGAAAATTGACTTGCACTGAGATAAAGAGATGCATTCAAATCAAAGTCACACAGAAAAATAGTGATTAAAACAATCTTAGCTGTGTGTTAGTGATTTGCAAAGGAGAGGGAGGATGAATAGGAATCTTTCTCTCCTGTTTTCTCACCCTCCGCCCACCCCATTTTTTTTTTTTAAGTTAGAAGGAAAAATAAAAGTTCACTACACTGTCAGACTTGAACATAGTTCAGAGGAAAGCATCTTTGGCTGCTGATTAGTAAAAAATAAATCTGTGCTTAAGGATGAAAGCAGTAGAATATGTTCACCAGAAATTTGTCAATGACATAAGTAATTTCAGAGCAGCCACACTAAACATATTGCTGCGGAGCAGGGGAATGAATTAAAACCAGTTCCCAGAAATTGCATACCATAGTACTTTCACCTAAGTTCAAGGCCTGTTTTGTGTGTGTTCCCTCCAGTTTTCAAAACATGACAAAACAGGATACAGCTTGAGAAAATGTCATGCAATAATATTGTATCTGAAATACCAAAGTGCGTGTGAAGGGACCCCTCTCTTTGTCTGCTGAGCGCTCGTATTTGATGGCATTCCTAGGAACCCTCACTTCATCACAGGCGGGTCGGGGTCTGATTTCACGTTTCCAGGCAACACCTGGATAGCCAATAGTAAGCACCTGTGAGAACCCAGCATGGTGCAGTCCTGAAAAGGATCTGGCTTTGTTAGTGCTGGTGCAGCAAAGGAAAGGGAGCCTTGGATAAAAATCTATAAAGCTGCGGTATTTAACCATGCAGGAAATGAGTTGATATAAAGTCAAAAACTAACAGATCCTCCACACCCCTATGATTAAAATGTAATATTGTGAATTCTCACTTAAAACTGTGTATTCATTTATTAAAATATTTGTTGAACACTTACCATCTTCCAGCTACTGGTCCGGACTCAGAGGATTCGGCAATGAACGCAACAGAACCCCCCTCCCCACGTGCCATCCTCCACCCCCACCACGCCCCCCACGAAATCTCTGCCTCATGACTCCTCTCTTTCGGCAAAGGTGGGTAAGAGACAGACATCAAGTGCCAGATATTAACAGCTGATGTGGAGAAAAATGAAGGAGAAATGGAGGGTAGCGATGTGGGCGACAGGCATGTCTTCAGGAAAATACTAACGAGATCCCAATTACATCACAAATTGAAATAGAAAACGAATCAAATCATAAAAACATTTCTTCTGTGTAGAGAAATCAGCTTCTTGGTGAAAAACAAGTATTGGGGTGGGGCACCTTTTATACACACCCGGAGCAAGTTTTGGGGCACCCACTTTCCAGATAAAGTTATTAAATGCTCAAAGTGAGGAAGAACCACTTCTAACTCCAGAATGGATTTTCCGTAAGGTAATGAGACCCACAGGGAGGGCTGTGATTATTTGGCAGTAACCTCTGACCCTTCCACATCCCAAAGGAACCATACACCAGGAGCTGGCGGGGTCAAACGGCAAATTTAATAAAAGCAAAGACAGTGACATTAAGCACCATGAGAAAAGTCTCCATAGGAAATTCTCCATAGTGTCACATTTGTTACTGTATCTGGGGGAAAATATCCAGATGTAGAAAGGGGAATCCTGTGAAATATAAAAAATACACCCTATAAAACTGCAGTCCCCAACCTCCAGGCCAAGGACTGATACTGTTCCGTGGCCTGTTGGGAAGCGGGCCACACAGAAGGAGGTGAGCATGAGCAGAGGATGAGAGAAGGAAGCTTCATCTGTATTTACAGCCACTCCCCATCGCTCACATCACCACCTGAGCTCTGCCTCCTGTCAGATCAGCCAGGGCAGCCAGATTCTCATAGGAGCACGAACCCTACTGTAAACGGCGCATGCGAGGGATCTAGGTTATGAACTCCCCATAAGAATCCAACGCCTGATGATCTGAGGTGGAGCTAAGGCAGTGATGCTAGCGCTGGGCAGCGGCTGCAAATACAGGTTATCATTAGCAGAGAGGTTTGACTGCACAGAGACCATAATAAATCAGTTGCTTGCAGACTCATATCAAAACCCTATCAGTGAGTGGCAAGTGACAATGTAATAATAATAGAAAAAGTGCACAATAAATGTTAATGCGCTTGAATCATCCTGAAACCACCCCCTACCTCCACCCCCAGGTCCACGGAAAAATTGTCTTCCATGAAACAGGTCCCTGGTACCCAAAAGGTTGGGGACCACTACTCTGAAAGACAAAAGATTTCTGTTTTAAGCAACAATATTTTGGGGGTTTGGAATTTTTATTTTCCTTGAGGGCGAGGGAGTGTTCTCCAGGATTGAGGCAGGTATAACAGTAGTGTTTTTACCAGGAGCAGTGTCTCTAACCTGCCCCGATGAGAGTAACAAAGCCTGGTTCATCTGGTCAACTGGCTGACACTTTTAAAGCAGTTGCCCCACCGTGGCCAACGCCAAAGGCAGAACTCCCAACCACTTGCTGCTCCACTGCTGCAGGCGCAAATGTCCTCAGCTCTGGGTGTGCAAATAGTATAAAGTGTATGTGAACAAAAACTAAAAACATGGTTTTCATATGCTTTCAAATATACACACGTTTGCTGTATATATTCTGCAGAAAGGCAAATCTCAAAAGTAAACAGAAATAACTGCCCTGTAAATGATAAATTCAAATGTATTTAAGGCCTGACCTGAGACAATCACTTCATTACCTGTATATAGCAATGAGTTCTGTAGCCTCTTTATTTCACAGCCAAATGTGCTATTATCAAACTAAATAAGGTGTTAAGTTTTTTGATCTAGTAATTAGTTTTCCTCAACTGCTTGGGGAAAAAAAATCAGATACTAAGATTGAATTTCATTTTTATATTTCAAAGTTGTTCTAATTTTCAAAAGCTTTAAATCTGAAATTGGCCCCAGGCGCTCGGCCCAGCCTGCCAGGCAGCCAGCCCCCCAGGCCCCTTTAAATAAATAAAAATAAAATAAATAAATAAATAAACCAAGATCCTCCAAATCCTACAATTACGTGTTTACATACTAAATTATGTCTGTATTTATATTACAGTAAATTTTCACATAGAATTCTGATTTCTGGAAATAACCATAAAATCCAACCATAAGCTATCATTGATGTCAAAAGCAAAGCATGAAAAAATACTGTTTAATAATTTAACATGAAGATTCCATCTGTATTTACATTGCCAGGCTATTAATTATTGTCTTCCTGGCAGACAGAGAAAGAAAAAAACAAAACGAGTTTTACCAAGTTGCCTTAGAGACCCTAATAAGCCAAAGGCCATGCAGAAGAAAATCCAGCTCCCCCTTTTCTAGGGGAAAATGCCTTTTCAGGATCTTTTGAAGGACAAAGTATATTAATTACCACTCTCCCTGCATGACGCATCTGGTATTTGCTCAGACCCCCAAGGCCAGGGTCAGAAGCCTGGGAGACAATGGAATAGACACAGGGTGGGGACAGGATTGCTTTCTATGAAAATCAGGGCTTACTTACCCTACTTACCCACAATGGCTGAGATGTAAAAGAAATCATATCTGGACTAAAGGAAGACAGACCTCCAGTAAACATGCCACTAGATTAAAAGGGATTTCCATGATACTTGGGATTATATGGAAATTTAGGCATCTGTTAATGTGTGTCCCTGCCCCATCCCTCCCTCTTCTTATTCATCCTACATATCAGCTAAGTCAGATAAGAAGATCCACCACAGCCCTAGCACTTCCTTGCGGGCATATTTCATTGATCTTACATTGTCCACTAAATACTTTCTAGACTACACTCTGCTTTCAGAGCCCTATTATCCAGCCCCAGTTTGCCTTTCTGGGCTGTCATTCTACACCCTTCAATAAAAACTCCTTGCTGGGACTACGCTGTTCCAACAAACCAGCCTCTAGACACGCCCTCTGCAGTGACAGCACAGTAGTTAGGAAGTCATGCTTTGGAATCTGCTGATCTAGATTTGAATCTTGGGAACAATATTACCTATCTCACGGGTTACTGTAACTATGCAAGGTGACAAGGCACAAAAGGCACAGTTCCAGGCCCCATAGCAAAAGCACTTGAAATGTTGGCTGTTACAATTCTCCTCATTTTTGCTGGTTGGATTTAGTCATATCTGAATCCAACCTCCCCCAACCCCACTATTTTACTCCACCCACCCCTCTGACCTCAAGCCATTACTTCACCTGAACTCTGAACAGCTCTCATCTCTTGCAAAATTCATTAGGTAATTGCCAAGTTGCCTTGTCTTAACTTTACTGACAGCCATAGTAAGCTCACAAACTGCTGTTGCTTGATTTAATTCAAAAGTTAACATGGGAAGGACAAAGCACTGGACTTGGGAATTTGCGTTGGGTCCATGCCAATTATTTTGGTGGAAATTATTTGAAACTCTCACATTAGGTCATGCAAATACTCTGTGAGACTGTGTATATTTCTAACTTTTATTGTGCCTGTGGTGCTATATACAGACCAGTATCCCCACCAACTTCAAAAGCAGCTCCCTGCTTGAAGTAGCTCTGTGGGGGCATCGAACAAGAAGAGAAACAGGTTCCACATGTTCAAAGAATCTCATCTAACCCAGGCAGTCCAATCTCCTGTCACAGAACTTTCCCCTTCATTTGTCTCTCTTATTCATACCATACCTGATAGTCCAATTACTGTATGCCACATTATATTTTATACATCTTTGAAAGTGGTATTAATTATCCATTCATTTATGATTACATGGAACAGTAAAACAAGAACTCAGAGCAAAAGATTCTTCTTCAACATGTAGCCTTTGACTTTTCACAAGAGATTTTCTGGTCACCATGCTCGATTCTGACCCCAAAGTATGGTTCCCCACCGCAGAGAGGCTAAAATCAAATGCTGATACTGTGGTGAGAGTCACTCTCCAGTAACCACCCCTCCAGGAGCTCTGGGCTCAAGAGCTGTAAAAATGCAACGATTGTAGTTAGACAGAGGGAGGTGTGCACCTTGCAACGCACCTATCAGAAAAATTTGTTCAAGTCTAGCAGGCTTTTCTCCAGAGTGAGAGATATTTTTTTTTTTTTAATCAGAGAGTCAACACCAGAAGAGAGATACTCTTTTAAAGCAACTATGACTTCAGTATTTCCAAACAGAATTCACATTCAACACCAGACAAGTAGTTAAGACAAAGCAATAATAATTTTAAAATTATTATTAAGTTCTAGATAAGGATGTCTAAGAAAGAAGAAACATAACTTCAAGACCTAAGTAAAGGGTCTACCCAAATGGTCAGATAAATACTTCCTTCTGTACCCAACTGATTGGTTTTGCTGTTAACATCACCCACTACCAGGCAGTATATGACAGGATATTTTCTGGTGAGTTCTCTGGTGAGATTTGTTGCAAGAGCTACTTGCCGTCCAGCACCTGGTATCCTTCCCAGAGGCTAGAAGGGTGGCTTACCATCTAGGACAACGACTTCTTCCTCCTGGCCATTCAGGGCTTCCTCCTGGAGGCTGACCTCTCCTGGCTCAGGTAAGCCATTGACGGCGGACAGCTGACCGTTCTTCTGGAGGAGCTACAGGGAAAATAAAGCATGGAAACTTAATTTCAGTTCTCACGACCAAGTTAGATATAATACATCAACTTCCACAACTTCCACAATATAAACCATTGAAAGGAAAAATACAGAGAAACAGAGGTTCAATAACAATAAAGATATTAAGATTTTTTTTTTTGAGACAGAGTCTTGCTCTATTGTCCCAGCCAGAGTGCAGTGGTGTCATCATAGCTCACTACAACCTCCAAGTGTTGGGCTCAAAGGTTCCTCCTGCTTCAGCCTCCCAAGTAGCTGGGACTACAAGCATGCACCACTGCGCTGGCTAATTTTTCTATTTTTAGTAGAGGTGGGATCTTGCTCTTGCTGGTCTCGAATTCCTGACCTCAAGTGATCCTCCCATCTTGACCTTCTAGAGTGCTAGGATTACAGGTGCGCGACACAGCACCCAGCCAGGATACTAAGTCTCGGATTCGTCTGCATTATCCAACTACCTTACAAAAGGCCTTGTATCTGGGTACGTGTGCGCACAAGTCAGTGATTCACTCATTCATTCATATATCCAAACACCATGTAGGATATACACACTCACCTTTCCAGGCCTATTTCAGGTATAATAATGAATAAGTCAGGTGCAGTCCCTACCACTTTGAGCTTACAAACTACTATGGAAGGCAGACTTTAAAGAAACATTTTTTACTTTAAAATAATGAAGAATGTTTCCTTGTGATTAGATACAGACTATGCTATTTGACTGCCACGCACAAGTGACAATGCGTTCTCCTCAGGTTAGAAGGAAGACATTTAAACAAACCATCACTAAACTACCGCTGTGGAAACTGTCATGAAGGAGGAACACAGTGAGCAAATGACAATGAACAGAGCCCCAAACCTGGGCTGGAGTGTCTGGGGTCTCTGAGGAAGTGAAGGTAAAGCTGAGACTTGAGTTCCACGGGCAGGGGCTGTGTGAGGAAAGGGGTGCGAGTCAGAGGGCCTGGGGTGCAAGGCCAGGGTGCCGAGAGCCCAGCGATATGTAACATAGACATTGGAGTTATTGTTTTTTCCTTAAAAATATTACTAAAGTGGTCATTTGCAATCCTCCCCCTAGGATGGCCTACACAATTAATGTCATCAATTTCAAAAAACAGCAGGCATGTAGTCATGCCCTTAGTCATTTTTTTAATCCTGAGACTATAAGTTCAATGTTTTAAACCAAATAAAAATGGCGCCGCAACTATTAGGAACCTAAAGATTTTGACAATGTTTTGTAGTTTGCACACATTGCCCATTTATATCAAAACCCACTTAGGCAGCTGCTGTTATTCCCATGTTATAGGTAAGGACACTGATTGCAGCGGGGCAGGCCAGTGTCTTGCCACACGTCCCACAGCTCAGCAATGGGGGTCCCCAGGGCCCAAGGACAGGTCTTACCACCAGCTACTTCCAGGGCTTTTCCACAATGCTGTGAACTGTTGAAGACCCCCAGTATAAAGACAGGTACCAGGTGTTGGGTTCCCCCCCTCCCCAGCCTCATCCAGCCTCAGCACCATGTTTTGAAGGACCTGTTACTTCACACAAGTATAAAATGACTTAAAGAGTATGCCACAGTACCAGGCCTGCCTGCGACAGAGGAATCTCAAGGGACACGCTCCATTTGACAGCAGTCCGTCCTGCTACGGGCCAACCAAAGACTCTGGCCAAACCAATGACTTAGATCAGAGTCCTGAAGGGACAGTGGGTCAAGACAGTCAATCCAGAAGCTTTGAGTTGTGCTAAATTGATTGCACCTGGCTGTCCTCTGCTCCCAGCAAGGCTGTCCTTCAACTGCATGAGTTTCCTCCTGCAATAATACCACTGTGCTTCACTTACACTACAGATGGAAGAGCTGGCTGCAAAATGCCCATGCTGAGTCCATTTATTAAACAGAATACTCAGATTACATTTCCACTTAAAGTCTTCTCTTACCAAAATATGAAAGATAGGAATTTTAAATGAAACCTAAAGACAAAAGCAGGGGGTGAGGAGAGTGTCTCCAAAAAGACCATCAGCAAAAATGTTAGAGGATTTTAAATAAATATCACTGGTTACATGCACAGGTTAGACTAAGATTTGATTAACAATGTGGAGAAGAGCCAAGTAGGAAAGCAGGAATCATATATTACAGTGGGCTACAGGGCAACCCAATGAGTCTAAAAAATGTGGACGTACATACCATGATATGGCAAACTAAATGGGGAACACGAAAATGCCATCCTCATATCTCAATTTCAATGCAATAAACTTTGATCAATTGTACTCTTTGTTTGAGAACCAGAACTCTGAAGTTCGATAGAGTTTCAAGTTCTATAGAGTTTCTATAATTCTTGAAAAAATTCTTAAATAATTCTTTGTCAATTGTCTAATCCAAGATATCTTTAGCTGGAGCCAAACTGAGCCTCTCTAAACCTGAAGGCTCTATAGGACACAGGCACAAACTTCCGTCTACTGTTTTAGAAACGTCAGACACAGAATAAAGAGATGATAGAAAAGGAGTATTAAAAACTGAGGTCAACTGCTGGACCTCCTTTTATCCTAAGTGTGATAGTAAGTATTACGAGGTAGTCAGCTTCCGTGGCCACAGGCTAACTGTCACTACTTTAGAAAAGCATTTGATGCATAATTAACTTTGGTAGTAGACAATTTATGACAGTGAAATTACTGAAGCTGAGTTTTGAGTCTATTTTACCCAAGCTTTGACCCCACAGGTGATGTCTCGGGTGAGCATTCAGAGCCCATGACAGACCAACACTCCAGAGAAAAACGGGACTTCATTCCCAGTCAGATTGTTATATGCAGACATTTCCACTATTGTCCTTTCATTTACAGATGCTTTTGCAAATCTAATGTGTTCCTGTAGATAGACAATACACCTTTTTTCTTCCTAAATCAAGTGTTTTTATTTCTTTTTCTCCCATCCCTAACTATCTAAATAATTAGCTGGGTGTGGTGGCACATGCCTATAGACCCAGCTACTCAGGGGGCTGAGGCAGGAGGATCACATGAGCCCGGGAGTGCAAGGCCACAGTGAGCTATGATGGCGCCACTGCACTCTAGCCCAGGTGACAGAGTAAGATCTTGTCTCAAAAAAAAAAAAAAAAATTCAGGGACTTCTAAGAGTTATCAATAGGTTAAAGTCACCTCAAGTTGTAAGAAATCTAACCCACATTCATTTAAGTCCTTTCTATCTATGTGTGTATATATATATATATGTGTGTGTGTGTGTATATATATATATATATATATATATATATATATATATGTAGGAACATAAGCATTCACCTTCTTAAAAAACAAAAGTAGGGAATGCGTGCTGTTACAACCTGATAGTTTCACATATTTGGGATGTGTTTCCTTATCGATAAACATGCATCTTGCTCATCTTCAATAGGTCTCTCTTTTCCCTGCAGCTCAAATGGCCACAGAAGACAGGACTGATCCAGATAAGCTCTGCCAGGACAGACCCTGAAGGACACAATATAGTGGCACACAGGATGGAAAACGGTGGAGAAAGGTGGGATTTGAGGGCCAGCTAGTTCATGGAAGAAAGTAGTTTTGGGATTTAAGGTTTCCAAACAAGAAAGGAGAAGGAAAATTTGTATTCCACGTTTTCACTGTGAAGCTTCCATAGCTTTATCTATCCCTCTTGGTCTCACAAAGACAGTTATTTCTTTTGAGATGAGAACTAGACTTGAAAGACATGCTCCTTACACTTACACATAGTAAGCACCGGAAAACCTATTTCCCCACTAAATTTGTAGTTCAGAAAACATAAACACCTCTTTGAACAAATCAAAACCCTAAATGTTTTCAAGCTTATATCCTTTGAATGGGTCAGCCAGAGTTTATTCCCGTAAAGTTATTACCACATTACAACTAAACAAGTTTAAAAAAAAAAATCTCAAATGCTTCCAACAACAGTGTTTTTTCTCATTTCTGTAAGAACAGCAACTAATTATAGCCAAAGTGATAGCCAAGGCATTGCAGAAAAACTACGAGACTTCTCTGTTCCCTTTTCTTCTCCCCAGGACTGCTCAGGACTTGCTTTGAACCCCATTTTCCGAGTAACCAGTAGGAGTATCAAGTTTTTTGGTGAATTTGTGAAATAGTGAACAAAACAGATGAGCCCTTGACAGCTGTCAGGATGCTGGGGGTACAGGAGGAGAACCTACTAAAGTAACCAATTTCAGTTCAAAGTGAGACTCCCAGACCTATACTCTCAGGTGGAAGTGGCCCAGTTTTGCTGTAGTGCACAGGGTAGACAAGGCTCCAACCAACACAATTCATCCCACCTACAGCAGGAAAACTCAAGAAGCAGAACTGTTAAGTGGTCATAAATAGGAAGGAACCAGAAATTAAATTATAAAATCAGTATAACAAGGACACATGCACAAATGATCAAAATAAAAAAGATTATCTGGAAGGAATTTTAAATCCCATGACAAAACTTGTAAAGAAAACTCTTCAATGTGTTTTTTTTTTCCTTCATTCTAATAGAAAGTGTTTTGAAAGTAAACCTTTAAAAATGTCAAACAGAAGAAAATAAAAATCAGAGTATAAATCAGTAAACAATTTCCCTTGGAGAGTAATTTGGAAACAGGTGTAAAAATGTTAAATGTGCACACCCTTTGGCTACACCACCGTTCTCATGCATATGGCATCACATACTTAAGTAGTTAGAGGAAATGATGTGCAACACACAATTTATAACAGCAAAACATCCTAAGAGTCTATCAGTAGAGGGGAATAGTTAAATGATGAGACATCCATACAACAGACAACATCAAAAGCAACAAGGTAAATCTAGACTCACTCATGTGGGAAGATGTCCCCAGTTTAAGTAGAAAAAAGCAAGTTGCTGAGAATGTTTGATTCCTTTATGTGTTTAAAACCAAACCAAACCAAAATAACCTACTGACAAAAAGGGAAGGAGAGGGAAAGAGAGTCAATGTTGGTTTGTATAAGCATTTTCTTTTTAAAGTCTGGCATAATATATACCAAATCTTTAATACTGGCTACCTCTGAAGAATTGTTGTTGAATTGTTGAAGGGGGTTGGGAGAAGAGATATGGTTTTGTTTTTACTCACTTTATAATTATAAAAGCAAAAATACACTGAACCCTAAAACCCATAGCTTCTCAGGCTACAAGCATGTTAATAACCTGGCTTTCCAGGGTTCATAAATCTGTTAAGATCATCTAAGCCAACAAACCAAACTGTTGGAGCTTTAACTTCTCTGTTCTTATCATCTCCAAATGTGATTAGCATATTAATGTCCTCAGCTAAGCCATTCATCAAAAATATTGACCAAGACAGAGCCAAGAATATCACAGTTCTACAGCAGGCCACTAGAGTCTCCTGATATCTTAACACATGTATTATGCATTATATACCCATTTCACAAACGTTTGTTTTATATACGTTTGCTTCCACCTTAAGGAAGTTACTTTCATGACTCTGGGCACATTTTTTGACTCTCATACTCTCCCTGTTATCTGTATAATGCAGTTAGGCATTCATTTTTATCTACCTCAAAGAATATTTGGGACATCACACAGCACACATTCAGTTCTTAATAAGTCAACTATTAACATAAGTTTTAGCTATTTTTGTTATACCATTCATTTGTTCTCAACAATTGTGATCTAGTGGGAATTATTTGTTCCATGTCCATTTTCCTCTCTACCATGAAAGCTCCTGAAGTTTTTGCCTGTGTTGTTCATGCTCTGCACTCAAAAGAACACCCGCAAATGGCCAAGACTTCTAATCCTTCTAATTTTCTAGATCTGGGTAGGAGAAAAGGGGCAAGGTAGCTTATATAAAGGTCTAAATGGAGGAGAGCTGCCTGACAGTCCACTTTTCTTTTGTCCTGTTTTAACCATAGAAAGCATGCTGAGCTCGTTTCCCCAATTATAAATTGAGACTAATATTACCTCTGGTTTCAGATTATTGGAGATCCAAATGAAACAGTATATGGAGAAGTTCTGTCTTCAAATTGAAAAGCACTCAGCAGCCATTTTATGAGTCCACTGGATGAAATCAAGGTATATGTTCAAGACCAGTATGTTCCAGCCCTAATATCACACTAAGGTCACCTTTAAAAAATTGTCCTCATATTTGTGTTAAAGAGGGTTTCAAAGAAGGCAGCATTAGATCTGAGTCCTAGATTTGAGATGATAACAGAATCCAACAAAATTAGACACAGCTCTGTACATGGAACACATCTCACTAATATTAGATCACATACATTCATCTGAGGTTGCTGCTCTAGACCCAGGGCACCACTACGGGTAAAATGGCTATGGCCTTGAATTAACAGACTTGGTCACAGGAAGAGAAAATAGCCTTTTCTCCTGGAGTTCCTGGTTGGTTCAGATCCTCAGGTTGCAAAGACAAATCATCCTACTGTGGGAATGGATCTGTGAATGACCCACACACACATACACACACACACATACCCAGTGCTGTGTAGTATGCATCAATGAGCCCATTCGCCAACATAGCTTAAAAAATTGACCATCTTTATAGCTGATGATTTATTTCATACTAGTCAATCACTATAGCTCCAATCAGTATATTCAAAGCAAATAGCCCAAACAGTAATCCATACAATGGTTAAAAAAAAAATTTCGTGCCCCCTTTTATTTAAACACAGGCACACAGATTTTTCCAATGTGTTTTTAAAGTTCTAGAAATTGGCTGGGCGCGGTGGCTCATGCCTGTAATCCTAACACTCTGGGAGGCTGACTCGGGTGGATCGCTCGAGGTCAGGAGTTCGAGACCAGCCTGAGCAAGAGAGAGACCTTTCTCTACTAAAAATAGAAAGAAATGATCTGGACAGCTAAAATTATATATAAAGAAAAAAATTAGCCGGGCATGGTGGCGCATGCCTGTAGTCCCAGCTACTCGGGAGGCTGAGGCAGGAGGATCGCTTAAGCCCAGGAGTTTGAGGTTGCTGTGAACTAGGCTGACGCCACGGCACTCACTCTAGCCCGGGCAACAAAGCGAGACTCTGTCTCAAACAAACAAACAAAAAAATCTATAAAATCAATTAAACTTCAATACGGTCAATAAAATTTCAAAATTTCTATGTTTTCAATAATTTCATCCCTTGGTAATGCTGTCATTTGTAATTAGCTCAAGACGTTCAGTAAGCAGTGCTGAGGCAATCACAAATGTATATATTCCGTGAATTTAAAAAAGATTTAAGGCAATTGCAAAAGAAAAATATGAGAAGGCCTTTTAACAAGCAAATTTTTTCAAGAGAAAAAATGAACTGCTGATCGAGTTTCAGAGGTATTATCAAAACCCTGAGTGAAAAGCTCTCTCTAACCACATGAAACTGAGAAGAGCGTGCATCCCAGGCCAGGGTGACTCTAGTGACCTCTAAAGAGAAGCATTTATCTCTGAGAAACTGACCTTTAGAGTTCTCTCAATCCCAATTCTTGTCGGGGAAGAGGTGGCAGACCCTCTTGAGGGTGGCAGCAAGTCCCACCTCTTTTAAAATGCAGATGCCCCGACGCCTCTGTCTGATTTTTCAATAAAACCACTGGTGGTTTTTAATTTCATATTTCTTTCCACTCATATATTCAGCAAAACAAGTCCAACAAACCAAACAATCCCCTTACAGCTCGGTGACATTACTTTAGACATGACTGAGTTAATCTGAGAAATTCAAAGGTGGGTATCTTGTCACCATTGTCCAGAGTCCCCGTGGCTCCTTCTCCACCTCCACGCACTGAAAACCACGCAGTCCAGCTGTCTGGACCTGGTGTGTGCTTTCCCGTTTTACCTCACAGGTCCTTCCTCCTGAGATTTGACGTAGAGGCCACCGGGCTTCAACACCACCACCCCACCCACTGCCACAAGTGAAAACTATCCAGACAGCACCATGTATCCAATTTCAAATACTTCATTGGCTTAGAGCAGCTGTGTTATGCTGTCATTAGTTCAATTAATTTAATTCAACCCTAGTGCAAAAATTCTAATTTTCAGAATGCAAAGATTAATTCTATGTCAATTTTGAAATGGCAGTGCTTACTATTTAAGGAAGGTTTCTAGAACGGTGTCTGTCCAGTGCATGAACTTGTGGTCCCACAAGTGCCACCTGGTGATGGGCAAAAACACCAGATAGAGAGAGAGTCTTTGGCTACAGTCTACAAATCCCAGATTCTTCTGTTTCTTATCATTTTCAGCAAAATTCATGAATATTACTTAACATAGTTTCAAGAAAAAGAACTCAAACTCATTGTGGGACATAAGAATGAATGCTAAGAGAGATCTGCTAAAATCGCCAGTTTGCTTTTAGCATGCAAAATTAACTTTCAATTCAATTGAACATTAATATTCAAATATTCAGATTGTTGAGTGTCTTGGAAAATAATGTATCTCATGTTGCTTATGTGAACTACAAAAGACTTGACCACAACAGGTGAACTCATCGTATTAGGAATGTTATCTACAAATTAGGCCTCTAAATCTCAAAGATCAGCATTTTTCAAACTGGCATCTGAGAATACCAGTATACCAGGTTTATTAATGCCAGCAAACCAGGCATCATCTCAGAAGTGTTCTGTGCTACAATCAGCTTGGGAAACTCGGATCTGGACAGAGTTAAGCAGATTTACTTCGAATTTAAAGTCTAATGCGCACTCTGAATCCCTAAGAAGGAAAAGACTGTAGCATTTTCTAAAATAATTTGCCCGTAGAACCCTTTGTGAGTCTCTCTATCACCATCCTCTGTAACTAGAGACACCAGGGATACATACAGTATGTTTTAACACACAACAGCTCAGTCAAATATCCCCCTACTTTAAAAAGTTATGGTTGTTTTTAAAAGTATTAAAACTCCGGAGTTCTCTGGGAAAGTATGTAAAAGAAAACAAAGCACTCTAAATCTGGTTAGGTGGGAGATCAACCATGCTGATTTCAGGCCAAGGGAATTTATAAGATCTCTGCTGGAGATGAGGGAAATAAAAAGCATCACCTACCAATAACAGCAATTCGCTGCGTGAAACGGTTCACCAGAAATCCATTATGTGAAAGGCCTACCTCGTAATGTCTGCAGCCCCCACAACATTTAGGTCAGTATCCGTACTTAGGACAGAGAGACTCAATAAATCCAACTGAAAGAAAACCTGTGAATCCCAGGCCAAAGCTCTGACGCCACCAGCCTCCTCCCCTGTGTGAACACTGGGCACAGTAGTTACAGGACATGGGGCATCCCTGGTCATGTCCCTCGCCCCCACCAAAATGTGTCACCTCTCCTGAGGTGGTGGTCATAACATTCCTGCTTGAGAACCACTACTCACAGCCTCCTAGGACCAGAAAAGAACTCAAAGGGCTGAACTTGAAGAATTGCATTCTTTCTTCCTCCAACTTACCTTAAACCAAGAAAAAGGTGCATCGCTACTGCCTTGTGCTGGATGCATGATGCAATCCATCTACCGTAGCTCTTCTTATTCGAGAGAACCGCAGTTGTACTGGGGTGTCCACTCAGGGGAAGAGACTAAACAATCCAGCAAGTCAAAAGATTCTTGCGTTAAGGACAGGGAACAAGCCCACTCCCCTCTCTCCTTAAACTTCAAAGCAATGTTGAAGTTCCATGTTTAACAGAAAAGTATCTAACTTCTCATGATTAGTTATTTGACTTTGGGTCCCAGATCTTGTTAAGTTAGCACAGAACACAGACCCCCCAGAGCTGTATATGCTAGTGTCATGACCTTCATCATGAATGTCTAAGACAAGTTCCCCACCCTGACCTGAGCTGTTGCACCTACAAGCTGTCCAGGGCAAATGCACTGCTATTTTCATCTCCACAGATTCCTAGTACAAAATAAGCAAAACGTTAGTGTGAAGAGTTAGAATAATGAAAATGAGTAGCCTCAAAGCACAACTTGGTGTTCTGAAACATTTCTGCCAGTTCTGGCAATACACATGCCTGGTTCCTTTTGAGGCCCTGCACCAGCAAACGCACACTAGGTTTTATTTGTAGCAGATGTGGAAGTCAAGATCCCAATTCCCACTTAATTCCTACACACCACATAGTATTCAAGTAATTGCTCTCACGTCAAGTGGCTGCTCCTCTCAAAGGGATCCTCGTTTGGTAGCAAAGTAATTACATCACATTTCTTGTTATAAATTCGGTAATACAAAATGTTTCCAAAGTCACTGCGTGTCATAGAAAGACCAAATCATTTCTTAGCCTGAGAGATAAATAATTTCGACAAGGGAGAAAACCAGCATCATCTCAAGAAAACTTTAGATTTTAAAGTTCAAAAAATTTTAGATGTTAATATTATGTCTTCTAACCAAAGATGTGTCCTTAAGACATGAGTATCAGCAACTTCATCATGGAGGAATTTGGATATGAAAAATACAGTTTCTAAACTTTGGACAACCATCACCTGTTTATAGGAGAGAAGGCAGAAATGGGCAAGGGGAAGACACAGAGGATCTCTTATAAAAAGTTCTTCTCCCATCCTGGGAAGGGATTGATTCTTTGTTTTGTTTGTTTGCTTGTTTTAAGCTGCCCAAGGCAGCATGGATCATCACCTCTTGTGGGTTTTTCACCATGTTGATATTACAATATAGGGAGATGGGAACAGAAGTTTACTTCAAACTTGCCCAAAATAGGCAACATATTACTATTTAATTAAGAGGATAATTGAGACCATTGTCAAAATTAAATACAGTTGGCCCTCCATATCCTCGGGTTCCAAGTCCTCAGATCACTGCAATCTGCAATTGGCTGAATCATCGGATGCAGAACCCTCGAACACAGAAGGCCAACTGCAGGACTTGGGCATCCTTGGATTTTGGGGGGAGGGGTGGGCTGGAACCAATTCCCAGCAGAGGCTGAGGGAGGACCATACCACGCGTGTCTATGCAAATTTAGTGGCTCTATTGCCTTTGAACCACATCACTTAAAATGATTGTTGACTTTTTTTTAAACCTAGTTAGCGAAAATTTATTGATCACCCCCTTGCAACCTCATTTCTAAGTCTATGCTCCATTTGACAAAAAAGAAAATGAACAAGCAAAATTGCTTGTCTTATTTTCAATACAATGCACCTGATTTGCAAAGACGGCCCGTGTAACATAATGTGATTTAGCCGGGAATCAACAATTACTATCCTATAATGTTCGACTCCAAATATTTCTAGCACAATCACTGAGAAATTCAAGATACAGAGTAAAAAAGCAGCAAATTGCTAATGCACAAGGAGCCGTGCTGTGTTTGCTAAAGAGCATCTACTGCTTCCTAGGCTGAAATTCTAAACTGCTTTTCAACTGATGAAATGTCTGCCTCACGGGCTCCTTTCTGAAGCCTGCAAGGCAGAGGGTCCACTGTCAGAACGGCCCCTGGCTGCAGCGTTCAGGACAGAAGGAAGCGGAAGAGGCAGCCAGCTCGGGAGAGCTATGTTAAGTCATCCCAGGGGACTCTGAGAAATGCCTCCTTATATGTGAAAAAACTAAAGAAAGTTTCCTATACATGGTGGCGTTGGTTATTTAATAAAGTCATTAAACATTTAGCTCTCATAATGGGCTCGAAAATGCCATTTTAGAGAATCCATTTAGGGCTTGTGGGTGGTAATTTTAATAGCAAAATTAAAATGATAAATTGAAATGGGTTTCTCTGACGTGTGTGCTTAGCTTTGTGCTGCACGGAATTCAAACGGCCTGCTGCATACCAAAATACAAGTGACGTGAAGCCAGCCCTGCCGTGGCTTGAGCACAGCCAATGTTTATCAGTCGGTCTGGCTGGAGGAAAGCAGGACTTTGCCTAGGTCCACTGATCCATAAGAGGCAGGCAACGGCAGAACCCTCCCATTAGCTGGCACCCATTAGCCGGCAATAATGCCACCGTGCTCCTCTGGGTCCAGCACAGCCTAGTACGGCAAGTAGAAAGAGCACGATCGGCAAGTAGACCAAAGGGAGGGAATCCTGGCTTTAACACTGATTAGCTGTGACGCATTTGGCAAATTTCTTACCCTCTGAGCCTCACTTTCATCAGCTGTAAAATGGGGAGTAATATTACTTTTGCAGGGTTACTGTTGCTTGAGATTCTCCTCTGGGAGCACTGAACAGCATGGATGCCCAAGTGCAGAAGGGATCACAGAGTTGGGTAAGGGATGTGAAGGAAGAAATGCAACAAGAGCAAGCCCTTCTTCTCCACTCTGTCTGGCCAAGTCCAGCCTGGGACGTGGCTCGTCCTGGGTCCAACTGATGCCCCAGTACAGTGGCTGAGGAATGCTCCAGGCAGCCCTCCTATCGAGTGCACAGCAGAGATGGTATGTTGCCTGCCCAGACACTGCCCAGTGCTCCTATTGGTGCTAAAATAATGTTTCCCATAAAGAAGTGGTGACTACTCTAAGAACAGATTTGTACTGGTCAGTACATTTCTTCAGTCTCTATGGGAAGCTTTTAAACCATCTTGTTCAGATGCCTCTTCTCATCCAATGCCTTACCTTCTGAACAAATGAAGGTGCATTAAAACAAAAAAAAGCAAAACTGACACCAGCCATAGCCATGCCAGCCATCGTGTTACTCAAGAAGGAAAGAATCACAACCCAGGTTCCACAACAGAAATATGTGCAAGTGAAGGATCTCTCAGCCTTTGCTTTGAGCGAGCTAAGAGTCAAGCCTATTACTAAAACCTCGGGAGAGAAAGTGACATCTTAGAAGGTTCACTATCCTCCCCTTACAGAATTAACCTGGCCACAGTATATTTAACCACCCTGTGCTTCCTTTCTCCAACGGGCCGACCTAGATTGTATTAATCAAGCCATTCTAAGAGAGACAATGCCTAGATAGAAAAATGGCAGCTCTGGTTTCCTTTCTTTCCTTCTTATTTCTCAGAGACAGGGACTTACTCTGTCACCCAGGCTGGAGTGCAGTGGTGTGATCTCATAGCTCACTGCAGCCTCAAACTCCTGGGCTCAAGTGGTCCTCCCACCTCAGCCTCCTGCGTAGCTGGGACTGCAAGCGCACACCACTACGTGCAGCTAATTTAAAAAAAAAAAAAATTTGTAGAGATGGGGTCTCGCTATGTTGCCCAGGCTGGTCTCAAACTCCTGGCCTTAAGCAATCCTCCTCTTTCCACCTCCCAAAGCACTGGGATTACTGGAGTGAACCACCATGCCCGGCATTTTTCTTTCTTATTTGCCTGGTTGTTAAAGCTACTCAATAAAGCAGTTATAATGCACATACACAAACCTTATCAGGACCTAACTTTACATGAGAAAAAAGAGAAAGTGTTGCTAAAGAAGTAGACAACGTACAAGAGGCAAAGCACTATGGAAACTACATCAAATACAAGATGGGTTTTTGGCTTTTTGCTTTTTTGGTTAGTTGATTGGTTTTTGCTACCAAATCTATTTCCTCACATTTCTGCTTCTGAGACATACTGGCTGATCAGAATATTCACTAATACATAAGCAAATGCTCTAAAAAGCAGCACCTAATTAAAAATGCATTCACAGTCTGGCCAAGTATGATGAATTTACAGAGAACCTTGAAGCTGCATAACCATTTCTCTCAGCATTAAGGTGGAGAATATCAGCTTGAATCTCTTAATCTCTTAATCACTCAAGGGGTGGCTTGAGTTCTGTTTGGGGAGGGGTAGTGACTGTGGACTTGCCGTTTGTGTCTCATGGCACATTGTAAGAGATTCTGGTTATTTGGGATTTGTTGCAAATTTAAAAAAGAAAAGAAGAGAAAAACCTATGTCCTGTAATGTCTAGTGAAAACAAAAATCCCCCAGAAAAACACAAACCTAAGAGAAGGTGGGAGGTACTTAATTGTGACCTGAATATAAGTGACCTCTTACAAGTGCATTTTCCATTATAAAAGAATCCATTAACCTAATTTATAAATCATAAGTTATAGCTGTCAAAATAGCTTTTAGAGTTGCCAGCTATTACAGAGAATGTCTAGTGATGCCATTAATACTTTAATTTTTAGCCTCATCAGTAATACTGCGGAACACACTCAAAGACTCTTCTCCTGATTTAGGAGACAGAAGACATTAATTTGGGAGAAATTCACTGTCTTCCAAAAGTGTAATTTCTTACTTCTAAAAGGAGTGGGTGGTAGGGGTGGAAGGGGGGTAGGGGTGGAAGGCGTGAGGGGCAAGTCAGATGCGTCCCAAACCCAGCGAAAACCTGAATTAAATATTTAAAAGCTCTCTACCATCCTAAATTATAATGCTATCCACTTTAGAATAGCACTTCATTTACTTTAGCACCTGAAAAGTCGGTTTAAACAATGTGCTTGTGATTCTCTAACCTAATAGAATATATTTACCCCCGTCTCTGCCAGCAACTATGGGACCTTGGTCAAGTCAACAGCAGTCTCTTTGGCTCTTGGTTGATTGCTTTGTTCTATAAAACACAAGACCTGAACTCTCCTGTCTCAGATCCTATTCAGGACTCTCAGTCAGTCAAGAGGGGCACGTTACTTTGCTTTGACACCTGGATAGACAAAGAGTAGAAAGTGGCTTGTTTAGTCCACATGAGCTTAAATAAATAATAACGGACACCTCAGTGGAGATGGCTCCTTCCTTAACTACTTGGTTCAACAAGCAAACTATGGGATTTCAAGAAGCACACGCTTTAACCGCTAGTGTAACCGTCTCCAATACTCACATCTGAGTGTCTAGAAATGGAGAGCTTCTCTGTTCTGTTTTTTGTTTTCTAGGAATGCAAGCCAACGCCCCATCTCACTGGGAGTGGCAGTTCCTCATGAAGTAGTGTGAGCTTCTGGGAAATGCCTCCCCCACGCTGCTATTGATTTTGAACCTTGAAAGCAGGCAATGGAGAAAATACTTGTACAGTAAGGAGACGGGGCAGATGGGTGCCAGCCTTCCTGCCAACTTCATTTGAAATAGGAACAAAGCCCCATCAGCCTGATACTACTACTAAAGCAAGTGTAGAGAAAAAGGCTTCTACAGAGAAAAAGGCTGCCCTAAACAAGTATCCCATCAATGACTCACTCCCCAAACTGTTGTTGCCCTAATCTTTTTAAAAATTATCACCTCCGAAGAAGATCATATTATAGATATAGATGATCAGAAAGCCTTTGCTCTTTTGGGACCAAATGCTGACTTATAGGAAATGATTTGCTTTAAATTCACAGCATAAGTACAGAAATTATCTTAGAAACTGGAAAATATATTTGGCTTTCTCCTGTACAAATGATTTCCCTTTCTCTCCACAACTCACCCAAATGACAGACTGTAATACTTTGAATATTTTTTGTTTGCTTTATATAATCCCTCTCTTTTTTTCTTTTTGCATGAAATTGATTTTGTTCCTAACCCAAGAGATTACAACTGGAGGTTTCTGCAAAAAACAACTTTGTTTTAAGACACATTTGTCTCAATCTTTCCCATTATTCTTCTAAAAAAAAATCATCTTTCCATCTTTTCCATAAACTCTCCATTGAGTATTATAAGCTCTCTGGTTTGAAAGAAAGACACACACAAAAAATGAACTGCAGTTCTCCGATGTGTACTTCCTGGCAAGGAAAAAGCAGTCCAATGGCTAACTCAATACTGTGAATCATTGCCAAGACAGAAAATTATTATTTGGTATCCATTTATATGATAATGAGCAAATAGTTTTGAGATTGAAAAGTTTCCATATCAATTAGGTTAGAGGATATCCTATAAAACTGTTTCTAGTTATTGCCTCTGGGGAGTGAGGGGACAACATATTTGCTCTAATATGTAAGTTTTATGATAGAGCATTACTCTTACTTGGTCCCAATACACTCCCCACTCTGTTGCTTTATCAATTATGTTCTTCACGTTAGCTAGGCTTAAAAGATACACTTCCCAACTCTTGCAGCCCAAACCAGTACACACTCACACTGCGTCCTGTGTTTCATTCTCTTTACTGACCTCCTAAGTTCCCCCTCCAAAGCCTCTGAACGTTCATCATTTTTCACAAGCTCCCACTCTGACCCTAGGTCCCCAAGCGTGATCGGACACTTGATTAATCTCTGTGATGGGTTCCAATGTCAGCACCAACCGGACACATCAAGTCGAAAGTGGTAGTGTGCAGTACTAACCGCGAGGGATCCGGTCAGCTATGTGGGTAAGAGAAGGTGTACACGAAGAAGTGGGTTCTAAGCTAGATCTTGACAGGCAAAAAATACCAAGGGCAGGAAAGAGAGAAGGAAGATGTTGACTGTGTTCTTTTTTTTTTTATATCCCAGGTCAGGCAATGGCAGAGAGTGAGATACGGGGGTGATGCCGGGGAGAGCCGGTAAGGGTGCGACTGACACACAAATAATGGTGTTGAACGATGTCCAAAGCTGATCTGTGCTGACAAAAATCAGAACAGCAGTGACCTCCTGGGGAGCAGGAACTGAAAGGAGGCACAGGAAGGCTTCTGGGGCACAGGTCAGGTTCCACCACCGCCCTGGGAGAGGCTGCAGGCATGTGTTCACTTTGCAAGAATTCACTGAGCTACATGCTTAAGACTAGTCCGCTGTGCTGTATGTAAACTGGTCATCAAACAAACAGCCCTAAAACCCCCCAAACCACCACTCTGGCTGCAGAGCGAAGCGACTGCTAATGCATCAACGCAGCACAGAGACAACCAGGGAGGAGGCCCCTGGGGACAGGAAGGGTCAGCCTGAAATATATTTTGGAGATAAGGCCAGCAGGACTTGCCAATGGAAAAAGAATGACTCCCAGATCTGAGGCTTGGTTATGTCAGTGACAGCTTCTAAGTTCCGAGGAAAAAAACCTTCTCTCTGTTCTTCGCTTTTAACCCTGGCCTTTCTGTCTTCATAATGAATTCTGTCTGTCTCTCCCAGTCGCAGGCATTCTCTGAGCCACAATGCCTGTTGCAAAGAGGCCCTATTTGCATGGTTCCTTTATCTGCATGCGCTTGCTCCCTCCTTGGTACGACAGGGATTCGCAAGTTTGCATGTACAAAGTCACAGGACAGCGCCGCACACACAGTAAGCACTCAATGTCATGTCAGCCATTGGTATCACAAAGAACAAGGCACTGCTTTTGTTAGCCTTTTCTTCCATTTTCTGTGTCTTTTCTTGATAGGACTATCTTTCCAAGCAAGGAGTAACATTCTAGTTGCAAGAGCCTCGAAATCTGGGGATTATCTGGGGCTTTTCCGCATCGTGGTCATCCCCACGCTAAGATCCATCAAGTCCTATCATTTCTTCTGTTTTCAGTGCTGTCCTTGATCTCTGCCCGGCTCAGGCTTCAACATCGCATGTCTGAGTCAATGCAATATCCTAAGAGCTGGCCTCCCTGCCTCCGAGCGCCTCTGCTCGGTTCTGCCTTAAATCTCAGTCCGTCATGCCGCCTCCTTTAGTTCCCAGAGCATAACTCCTCACCGTCGTCACACGGAACCCAGCCTCCTCCACTTTCCTGTGCTCGCCCACTGCCCGCTTTCAAAAAGGCTCAATCTCGGGCTGATGAGTCAGAAAACAATCCTCAATGTTCTTCTACAGTCATCTCGGAATTCTCTAACACGAGTGCAGGCTATGCTGTGGGAAGCTTGCAGGCCCTAAGCCAAGACAGGAACTCTAAACTCCATGACGGTGGGGGTGGCATCTCCCTTCCATATCCAGCACTTCACACAGAATGCACTTTAAATAATTACCGAATTCAAGTTTGACCAGCCTGAACCTTGAGAGTGATCAGGAGCTAATAACCCAAGGTGGACAGCAGGGAAAGGCTCATCAAGTCAACAGGTCAGGCCCGGGAATCGGGGGAGAAGCAACTGCCTCACCCCTCTGGAAGGGAACGCCATGGACCCAGGCAGGCGCCCCGCACTCTGGAGAGCCCCGTTTTGGTTCTCCTCCAGACATGTCCTTCCCCTACAGCAACCCAAAGGACAAACCTACCTGAACTGAAGTTAACATCCCACCCGTCCCGGGAACCCAAGACTGTGGAATTCCCCGTTGATGCAGGCTCCTTCCCCGAGCACCCCCAGACCACATGGCAGCCAAAGGGTGTCCTGTTGGTGGAGGTTGGAGGGTAGGGACAGAGCCTGGACATGTGGGCTGGAAAACCCCATGCATGAGCTGGAGGTCCCTCAAGGTGCAGGAGCAGCGGGGAGTGGGAACGGGAGGGAGGAGAGGACGGCCACTCCTGTGTCACACATTCTAGCATGGAAAGCCCAAAGGTCTAAGAATCCTAAATCCAGACCTGGCCTTCGGGGTCATTAAGAAGGTTTCACTGTCAACACAGGAGAGAACATTTCCTGTAACAGTGTGCTAGCTTGATGGATAGTTTTTAAATATTTCATAAAACGCTATGGATGTGGATTTTCATTTATATTCTTGCCCTGGGTCCCCCAAAATGGCAGAGGCATGAGAACCATTAATAAGTCCGGGTTACAAGCAACCCAAGGCCTAAAGGGAAAAACTTAGAAGGCTCCACTACAGAGTAAGACTACAGAGATGTAGTTTCTGCAGTCAGACCACTAGGCTTCAAATCTAAGCTCCAGTTACCGGAGCCGTACAACCTTTCACAAGCCACTTCACTAGTCACGTTGTGCCTCAGTTTCCTCATCTGTAAAATGGGGATACCCGTACTTACTTTGTAATGTTGTTGGGAGGATTACACGAGTTAATAATTGTAAAGTGCCTGAAACAACCCCTGCAAAGCGCAGTAAACACTATGTGTTGGTTAAAGAAACAATGTGCGTGCAGAAAAGAAGGGAGCCACAGGGAAGGAGAATGCCCCAAACCCGAGACCACAATGGATTGAGTTAGGATGGGGGACTTTGCCTAAAAATCTAACCCCTTTGTGTAGGGAATTTACAAGGGAGGATGTTTTCAGCTACCCAACTCACTGAAGAGTTTTGGGGGAAAAAGTGCTACCAGAGGGACTGCTTGCAAAGGTTTAAAGTTTTAAAGCACAAAGTAAGACCCCAGTAGACAAAGCTGGCCATAAATACTGTCCATCACATGAAATCAGTGAATCAACACATGGAACTATGTTTATCTGTTCCAATAAACTAAAGAAACACAAAAAACAAAGCAAACGTAAAACAGCCTTTACCTGTCAGAGGAGGAAACACTACCAGTATCAGTGATGTTGTGGTGACATGAACACTCATCTGTTGCCAGTAGCATCAACATTATCACAACTTGTAAGAGCATGTCCTTTAACAAACAAACTTCTATCCAGTTTGCAGAGGGAGGCTCACAGGTTAAGCTCCTTATCTAAGGCAGTGGCAGAGCTGAGGATTCAAATCCACATCTTGCCTAAGCCACACTCTTTCTACTCTGCCAGAAGCCTGGATGTTTACCATAAGGAAATAGCAGGAGGAAGGCACAGAAACAAAGCTGCTTCCTGCAGAATGGAAATAAGCTGCCAGTGTGTTCACTAACACATGAAAAGAATGGTGCCTGGGGCCGTGGCTCACGCCTATAATCCCAGCACTTTGGAGTTTGAGACCAGCCTGGGCAACATAGGAAGACCCCACTCTACAAAAAATGTTTCTAAACTAGCCAGATGTGGTTGTGCAAGCCTGTAGTCCCAGGTACTCAGAAAGACTGAAGCAGGATGATCCCTTAAGCCCAGGAGTTTTGAAGCTGTAGTAAGCTATGATCGCCCCAGTGCACTCCAGCTTGGGCAACAGAGAGAGATCCTATCTCTGAAAAAAAATGGCCTCATTAACTATAATATATATTTTAAATTACAGGGAAACACAAGGAATGTTCATTCTATAAGCAAAAGCAAAATAAGAATGTTTCAAACTAACTGCAACTCAGTAAAAATCCATGTTTATGAAATAGGATTGGCAAAACAGGGGTGGAGGGTTCTGAATATTTTATAAAGTATCTAATATTATAATTTTCTTAAAAAAGTGTTGGGTTTGGCAGTACATATACTAAAATTGGAATGATACAGAGATGATTAGCATGGCCCCTATGCAACGATGACACTCAGATCATGAAGCATTTCATATTTTATATACAGTGTGTGCCGAGAGCTTTTGGAAGGTGAATGCATACAGCATATTTTGAAACTTAAATCATTTCTTGGTTAACAAGTAAATTTGTCAGAAATTTATCAGATAGAAAAGAGTGGGAAGCCGGGTGCAGTGGCTCATGCCTGTAATCCTAGCACTCTGGGAGGCCAACCAAGATGACCGCTTAAGGTCAGGAGTTCGAGACCAGCCTGAGCAAGAGTGAGACCCTATCTCCACTAAAAATAGAAAAATTAGCTGGTTGTGGTGGTGCGAGCCTGTAGTCCCAGCTACTCAGGGAGGCTGAAGCAGGAGGATTGCTTGAGCCCAGAAATTTGAGGTTGCAGTGAGCTATGATGATGCCACTGCGCTTCAGCCAAGGTGAGAGAGTGAGACTCCACCTCCAAAAAACAAAGAAAAGAGTGGGAAGGTGGGGTATTACTTTTCACCCAGGAATTAGGCCTGCAGAAATATTTTCAAAACTACAAGTTAATATGTGTATTTGCATTTTATATATAAAAGTTACATTTATATATAAATATATAGATATATATTTTTTCTAAAGACAGGCTTTCACTCTGTTGCCCAGGCTGGAGTGCAGTGGTGCAATCACAGTTCACTGCATGCAGCCTCGAACTCCAGGCTCAAGCAATCCTCCTACCTCAGCCTCCCAAGTATCTGGGACTACAAGTGCACACCACCATGCCTGGCTAATTTTTCTATTTTTTTGTAGACACAGCGTCTCACTAGTTTGCCCAGGCTGGTCTTGAACATCTGGCCTCAAGCTATCCTTCCACCTCTGCCTGCCTCCCAAAGAGCTAGGGTTACAGGCATGAGCCACCGAGCCCAGCCCTTTATCATATATTTCTATTTTCTTCTTGCATATATATTGCAAACTGCATGCATTTTTTCTCAGATCAAGCAGAGTTGTATGAAATGAATTCATCATTCCTTTATTTTTTTAGAGAGAGATGGGGTCTTGCTATGTTGCTCAGGCTAGTCTCAAACTTCTGGTCTCAAGTATCCTCCTACCCTGGCCTCCCACACAGCGCTAGGAACCACTCTTAAGTTAATCTCACACACACACACACACACACACACACACACACAAGGAGCTTAAAGAGTTCTTCCTCAAGCTCACCTAGAACAGTCCCTTCATTATACTAATGAGGACCAAGCCCTGAAAGAATGTTACTTGCCCAAGTCATAGACTTTATTAGGAACAGAAAACATACCAAGAAACCATAGTGGGCAAATTCCTTTTATAGCTCTACTTTCTAACAACAAACAAAAAAAGGTAACAATTTGATAAGACCAGGAAATAAACCTTTTAAAATACTAGAACAAGAATGAATGTCTTACATAGAGGTGACGCTTACGGTTTGTTCTCAATTTCAAATCCACTATAATTGCTTATTGAAAAATGTATTCAAGGAATTTTAAAAAATGAGGTAAGTGTTGATGAAGAACATTTTTAAACTCATTGTTCTAGGCTGTTATGAACTAGACACTATCTTTTATTAACTGCAGCACATCATTATTGCAAACTGAAAGTGCTCTCCAATTCGATTGTGTTCCAAGAAAGGGCCTTTCCAGAAAAAAAGACTCCAACCAGATTTATGACACTATGATTTTTCTTTGATAACAATAAGCTACACTTGGATTTTCCTTTATTGTAAGTCCATCCACATTAACATACTATAGACCCAAAGATTATCTTCACATAGAAGTCAATCATTGCAAATTTTAAGTAAAATATGAAAGAGAAAACAAATTCTATTATGTCCCTTCAACAGCAGTAAGAGAAATGCTTCTTCCTTGCTAGAAAAAAATAAACACACACACACACACCTATTAGCTATTTCCTAAAGATCTGGGAAGGGAAGGCGTCACATGGCTTATATATTTCAGTGATTAATGCTTTATTTAATATTAGGAAAAACAGCACCAGATGAATCAATAAGTTGAAGAATAAATCCTTACAAAATCCACACGTTACTCTTAAAATTTACTCCTGCTTTTATTCTTTATTAGCACTTAAAAAGCCTTTTATATTTGTTCAAGAAGAACAGAGGAGAAAACTAAATTTAAAAAATAGGACGTAATAGCCCTGTTAAAACACAATATAATATACCAAAGAAATGGTTAAATAGGAGGCAACAGTCTACTTGCAGGTTTAAACCTGCTTATTTTGTGAAGGGTACTGTTTACTTTTAACAAAGACCTATAGTTAACTCATTCAATAAATATTTAGTGAGGGTCTTATCATTTACCAAGCATCAAATTTTGAGGTAAAAGAACTTAACAGGTATAGTTTCAAATTATTTCAGTTCTACAAAGTTCCCCCATTGGAAATATCTAGATGTTTAGAAACAATATGCTATTGAGTTCCCTTTCCATCTATTTTGTATTTAAAACGCTCTTCTCAAAGGGGAGGAGATCCAGAAACCAAGTTTTATCTGTGCGAGGGTGGCTATCCTAGGAGTACTCCACTGCCCAAAAAAGATAAAATCCAGGCATTCTTTTAAATCCGGAACACACAGATTGCTTACTGAAACATTCCGGTCTATGCAACATTGATAACCCACAAACATCTTGCAATCCCATCAATTAGGAACCATTTTCAGACATTTGCTCAACATCTTCATCTGCTGCTATGGAAATCTGGAGCCCCAGTGAATAGGACCCACCTTTAAACAGCTGCAGAAATAATTATCTCGAGGAAAAGACGCATTCATTTTCTTCTGTATCTTCCAGATTGTCCAGGTTGCTGTATTTGTTTTCAGGTTTGTTTGTTTTCTTGTTAACTGAATGACCAAGAGCAAGGTCTGATTTAAAAATGCTTCAACTGATCATCTGCAGGTGGAAATGTATGCATGAAGAATTCCACCTCAAACCGCCAAGAAAAATTCAATCCTTTCATACCATTCCATCAAGGACAGTCTTTGAAAGGACATGTCCCCTTGTATTCTTATTAAACAGATAAATCAATTAAGAGACATGGCATCGATGGGCTAGCTAAATCTTTCATAAAAGCATGATTGTGATAAAATACCATCAGTGACTTCCCAGGGAGAAAAAGGCAAGTAAATATACAATAAATAAATAAAATAAGTTTCTTCGAATCTTGGATCTCCCGGTATACTGTACTCCGGGAGCCACTCCCAGCTGCTTTGCCTTCTTTGTGCCCGAGGCTGGAGGAGGCTCTGTCCAACAGGAGATTGCACTGCACTGACTGCCAGACATGTTCAGAGCTGGCTCTGGAGCAAACCACATCCCCTCTACTGCCCGGACTGCTGACTAAGTGATGTTAGTTTAATCAGCCTCCTGCCTCAGTTCCACTAAAGCCCTAAGTAAAAAATACAAACATGAAATTGAATGTATTGGCACCTATGAAAATGTCTTAATGGCTTTCAAACATGAAACGAATTCTTGGAGAAAGAAATCTACGTTTTCGGCTCATTCTTGCCTCTGCTAACAAGCATTTGCAACCATGACCATAACCGCCACGACCTCATGCTATTAAAATGAACTTCTGCATGGTTTTAGATTTACTGTGTTTAATTTTTATTCGAGATTTTTTAAAAAGGTGTTCAGCAACATGGAAAGATTTTTTTTTAATGCAAGATTTATTGTTCTACACTGAAAATTGTATTTCGAGGTCACTTTAGGTTCAACACTACACCAAAATTAGGTTTACACATAAAATTTTAGTCTGACCAATTTGTCAACCAACAATTATTAGATCAAGGCAAACAAATGGTTAGTGGTGTCATCGATTAATAATTATATTCAGTCTAACTTTTATTTACCAGCTATTTTCTTCCTGCAAAGGTAAACACTACACAATTAAACAGAGCCAGTCTAGATGTCTAGATGATAAGAACAATTTTCCAGGACTAGGAGGTATTCTACTGATTTAATCAGAATAAAGACATTCAACAAAAATAATAAAAACAGCCCTTCTGCAATCCCACACTAGAGCGGAAAATATAAATGCACAACTTGGCAGGTAAGTCACACATCTGATGGAAAGAAAACGATATGCAGGTGGTCCTGGTGACAACAGATGGCAGGAAAATAATCCCATAAAGCCTTACTCCTTCCAGTGATAGTGCCATCGCATAGGATTTTTCATTTTTAACGTTTAAATTCCTAAATCAACACAAAATATATAAAGTATTCTGATAGAAAAAGACTGTTAGTGATTCACCCAAATGTCTTCTACAAAAAAATATGAACGTTAGAAATGAGCTGTCTCCTATGATGGAGTTTCTGATTAAGGGAAGGTCTCAGACAGGCTGTTTTGTTTGTCACTTTCTTGGAGGATGGATTTGTTTTTCAAAAACCCATTCACCAGGGTTTTTCTCTTTTCTACCCATAAAGAGTACATTCTTAAAGCATCTGTTACTCTGAGGGCTAACACCCTGAAAGCAAATAACTTTGGAATCTTCAACCTTTAAACACAAGGGACACCTCCCAGCCACAGCATCTCTCGAATGCAAAACCTCTCGCCTTTCAAATGTGTTTTCCAGATACAGCAAGCAAAGAGCTGCGGAAAAGCCCATTTCAGTACCCTTACTTGGGCCCACGAACGGTGGTTAGGGTCATACAATCAGAATCACCACTTGACCACAGTATAATGAAACAGGTTTGTGAAAGCTGGCTTAGAAATCTTTTTTTTTTTTTTTTTAAAAACATTCCCATGTGAAACCAGAATTTTCTTTACTGTGAGTATGTGGCAGAGAATATATTTTGGTACCACCATCTTAATATATACTAGATGCTGGCAGTTTCTCCACCATTGATTGCCTTTGTATCATTAGTGCAAATGTCAACCCAGTAAAACAGGCAAATAATGCCTTAATATTACTATGAAAACAGCTCTAACCTTGTAGACCCCCAAAAAAGGTGTTAGGGATACCCAGGGGTCCTGCTGCAGTAGACGCTGGCGCCCCACTGTGTTAGTTCTCTAGCGCTGCTGTAACAAAGTACCACATACTGTTGGTTTAAAACAGCAGAAATGTATTCTGTCATAGTCCGAAATCAAGACGTCGACAGGGTCATGATCCCTCAGACAGCTCTAGAGAAGAATTCTTCTCTGCCTCTTCTAGCTTGTGGTGGCCTTGCTATTCCTTGACTTGTGGCAATAAATGCAATTTCTGCCTCCATCTTCACAAAGCCTTCTTCCCTGTGTGTGTCTGACTTAGAATTCTTACTTTCATTTTTATAGTTTCTGTGACCCCAGGTGTTTCTTTACAGTGCCTTTGAAGTTAGAAACTGCCTGTTACATTGTGAAATGGCACCACATCACAAACATTCCTTTTTCCTAAGAACACACAAAAGTAATCATCATTGTGCTAAATAGGAACTTCTTTTTTTAACTTTTTAATCGGCCGGGCGTGGTGGCTCACACCTGTAATCCTAGCACTCTGGGAGGCTGAGGTGGGAGGATGGCTTGAGCTCAGGAGTTCGAGACCAGCTCTGAGCAACAGCGAGAATCCCATCTCTACTAAAAATGGAAAAATTAGCCAGGGACCCAGCTACTTAGGAGGCTGAGTGAAGCAGGAAGATCGATTGCGTGAGCCCAGGAGTTCAAGGTTGCAGTGAGCTATGATGATGCCACTGCACTCTAGCCTGGGCAAGAAAAGCAAGACTGTCTCAAAAAAAAAAAAAAAACAAAGTTGGAATATGCTTATAACCTTATTGTTGGAAAAAAAATTTTTTAGCTGTAAGGGGAAAACAAAGGAAGAAATGAGACAAAAAGGAAAAGCTCATCTATTCAGAAGCACGCCAGATGTAGACATGTAGAAAGAATAACAATGAGAAAGTCCCCATTTTGCAATGATTCAGGCAAGGATCATCACTGGATGCTAAAACATTGGCAACAGAATCATCAGTATCAAGCTATCACTTCACCCCGCAGGGAAAAGCATGCCTTCATAATGAAGCAACCTGGTGGCAGCCCTTAATCAAATGATCAAACTCAGCATCACCAATAATGGACAATAGGGCGTTGTTACTAAGTACTCAATATCACCTAGGTGGTATTCGTGCAGCCTGAATCTAATCATAAGTTTGACAAATCCACTACGCAAGAAAACTGGCCTGGGCTCTTCATAAAAATAAATCCCATGGAAAACAAGAAGGCCAGGGAAGTATTCTAGTTTAAGAAACTAAAAGAGAAATAAACAGATGCAATGTGGGAACTTTGATTATATCCTGGATCCAATTTTTTAAGTAGGTATAAAATATATTTAAGGATAACTGGGGAAGTTTGAATATGGACTCTATATTAGCTGATATTATAACGCAAGTGTTAAATTTCTCAGTTGTGATAACAGTACTGTGGTTAAAGAAAAGAATATAGGAATTTATTCTTGGGAGACAACCCTGAACTATCTAGGATTGAAGTGTCTGATGTCTAAAATTCACTCTAAAAGAGTTCAGCAACAACAAAAAAGGATGTACATAAGAGAAAAAAAGCCAAGATGGCAAAACGTTACTGACTAGTGACTTCAACACAAGAAACTGCTTCTGTACATTTGGTAACAAATGTATTCAGTCAACAGAAAACCTCACTGTCACTCCTCCCCACCATGGAAACATTTCATTATTTGAGCAACTCCTCGATCTAGAAACAGTACTTCTTATCTAAATATTAAGTCAGGACTGTGAGAACCATTATTCAGAAGCCAGAAAAGTATGTACTTTAATTGCTAAGGGTGCAGAATGTTCGCTTGGATCCATCACGGTGCTTGGTGTACACACAATCATTTCAGAAGTCATTTTTAATTTTTAGCTTTACTTCGGGGTATAAGAATACCAGACATTTTGTTCACTAAAACCAAAATGGATCAACATCAGGGAACTGCAAATCAAAACCACAACGAGATACCACTTCACACCCACTGTCTATAACCAAAAGGAAGAGAACAAATGTTATCAAGGACATGGAAAAATTGGAACTCTCATACATTGTGGTTGGAATGTAAAATGGTGCAGCTACTTTGGAAGAGTCTGGCAGTTCCTCAAGAAGTTAAACGAAGAGTTAACATATAACCCAGCAATTCCACTCGTAGATAAGTACCCAAGAGAAATGAAAACATGTTCACACAAAAACCTGTACACTAATGTTCATAGTAGTATTATTCATAATAAGCCCAAAGTGGAAACAACTCAAATGTCTACCAACTGATGCATGGATGAAAAAAATGTGGGGTACATCCATACAATGGAATATTATTCAGCGATTAAAAAGAAATAAAGTACTGATATATGCCACAGCAAGGATGACTCCTGCCAACACTACACTAAAAGAAAGAAGCCAGACACGAAAGGCCACATGTTGTATGATTCCATGTATGTGAAATGTCCAGAATAGGCAAATATATAGAGACAGAGAATATAGTGGTTACTGGGGAGGGGGGATGGAAAGTGCCTGCTAATGGTTATGGGATTTCTTTAGGAGGTGAAAATGTTCTAAAATTGGTTGTCATGACAGTTACACAACTTTGTAAGCACACTAGAAAAACCACTGTATTGTACACTTTAAATGGAGGGCTGTGAGTGAATCATATCTTTAATAAAGCTGTTATTTTCAAAAACCAGAACAATTAATACTTTTCTGGCAACTAAGACTAGGAAACTATTTCAGGGAAAAGTGCTCAGAGGGAAAGTGATCCAGAGATATCATCCCGGGGTAAATAAATCTGCTCCAGTGTATTCATTTCCTATTAATCACAAAGAAGGACAATCACGCTTCTTGAGCAAGACTAAAATGTCATGACAAATCAGATTCAAGTGGTATTGATTCCTGAAGGAAATAAAATACATTCTTTAATTATGAAATCCTCCCCAGATGTCTTGGCAAGTTCTTATAATAGAAATAAGCTCCTTTGCCACTACATTTGGAAGAAAAGACCAAATTAATAGGACAACAAATGAGTCTAAAGTGTTATTGAGAGAAATTATTCACTAAATAAAAATTTTAGGAAGGATACATAAAACTTAAACATGAAAAAATCTTGAAAACACAGCTGACACTTTGGGATTATCGTCCATCCTTAAATGGGAAGTTACTGATGGGTTACAGCTGTCTTCAAAAAGATCTATCCCAAAACTTAAGAGCCATTAGTCCTGTCTATATTCAAATGTCTATAGAAAACTTTTATGAAAAAGATGTGACCTCAGATTGAACAACTTTCACCTTGACCATGAAATTTAATCATTTGCCATTAAATGTTTTTCACGTTTGGGAAGTGAAAGGACAGCTTCCTTCCAGCATTCTTAACACAGTATCTATATGACACTCAACTGTGATCTGTTCCAAATTTCAGCTTTCCTTCTGCAATATTAAAACAATGGTTTGAAATATGATTTACTTCTCCACTCCCACTGCTTCACTTGACCAGCCTTTAAATGAATTAATTAATAAATAATTTAAAAAAAAGAAAAACAATTTAAAAAAAAAAAGTCTGTTACAAAATGGAAATGTTGCACCAAATTGCAAGTTTCTGTAAAATACAGGTATTTGGTTAGGTGTCATATCTTCCCCTGTAAGCAAAAAAAAAAAAAAAAAGATATTTACAGATTTACATGCTCAACCTAGTTTTATACAACTACCAAAGTATTATTTGCTTTAAACACATAAATTTGAGAGCATATAGTCACACTGTCTTAATAATGGCTACTTGCTTTGTTCCATGTGAGAGTCCCTGGATCTGGCTTAGAAGGAAAGGAAAAGATATAACAGGGGTGGGAGGTGGGGGGCGTTGGCACCTGTCAGGCAGGAAGGAGATGCTCAATGAGCATGTGTAGGAATCAGAGCACTGGCGAGGGCTGAAGGGTCACCACTTAAGCTCCCTCCATCAGCAAGATATGATGGGAAAGGTTCAGGTGCCTGAAGAATATCTCCCTACTGGCAATGGAAAAATCTGGTAACCTGAACACTGGACCTTTGAACTGTCTCAGCTGTCCACATCCTATACCTTCCATGGAACCTGTCACACTGTAAGTTCCTGCCATTATCCCTGGAGGTTTTTTTGTTGTTGTTTGTTTGTTTTTGTGATAGAGTCTCACTCTGTCGCCCAGTCTGAAGTGCAATGGTGTGATCATAGCTCACAGCAGCCTTGAATTCCTGGGCTCAAGCCATCCCCTGCTTCAGCATCCCAAAGTGCTGGGGTTACAGCCATGAGCCACTGCACCCAGTCCTATTCTTCAATTTTAAAATCTTGAATTTAAACTAAGTGGTCCTTTCTCCCTAAAGGTTTAATACTGTATTTCAAGTTTATTTTATTCTACTATATTTTTTCAAGTTTATTTTCTTCTACTATATTTTAATATCTGCTGGACTGAAATTAGTTTAGCTAACTGATTTACTGGGTCACAAAATCCCTACAGTGATTATTTAAAGTTCAAATAACAACAGCAGTTCCCTTCCTATATTTTGATTTTCGAACCGTTTTTAGAAGGGGCCAGTTGGATTCCTACGAAGGAAAAGTTTTAAGCAGCAATAAGAACCTTAGTCAAACCAGTTAACAAATACCATCTGCTTCCAGTTGTTAAGTAACATTTTTCAATTAAGAATGTTTTATTTACTAAAAATGGGTAAACTAAATGGTATGTAAATCAGATCTCAGTAAAGCTATAACAAATAAGAATGCCTTGATTTACATGTATAAATTTAACTTTGTCTCTAAAGCTTTTAGACAAATTCTATTTTCCCACAGCTTTAAGCTTCCATCTACAGCATCCCTTCCAAACAAATGAGATTTTCTGAAGCTAAATTCATTTACTTTTTTAGCCAAAAATATTAGATATATTTATGTTACCTAAAAATGTATCTCTAACATGAATTTGTAGATCATACTATTTTGATGCAGAATTTATAGGCAAAAGAAGAACCACCTCTGAATTTACATTAAATGTAGATCTTATCTTATTCTCTTATGATGTTAGTAGCACTTCAAGCAAAACTAGTAATATGCTTTCAACATGCCCCATTTTGGAGCTAGCAGGCTTTGGCTGGCCTCAAGGAATGTCGGCAGTTCATTCAAAATACCTCACCAGGGCCACATGCTGTTCCCGCCTTTATCTCAGCACACTAAGGACTGTTGGGTCCCCGGCCAAGCTCAAGTTCTCCATTCCCTTCCTCTCTTTCATTCCTTTCCTTCTGCACACCACTAGCTTTTCCCAGAACGGTCTCCTCCTCACCTGCCCCAAACTGGAGACTACACTGACAGGGATGAGAACAGAAGGCATAAATTTGAGGTGGGTATGCTAAGACAATGGCATAGTTATCCCAGGGGAAGAGACAGAGAGGGTCAAAATTCACCAGCGAGTCAGGCCAGGCACGATGGCTCACGCCTGTAATCCTAGCACTCAGGGAGGCCAAGGTGGGAGGATTGCAAAAAAAAAAAAAAAAAATCAACAGCAAGTAGATGAAGCCAAGGAGGTGGGTAAGATCTCTAAAGAGAGCACAGAAAGTAAAAACGACTGAAGAAATATGACCAGAAGGAATTCAATGTTAGAAAAAGCCCGAAGCTTTCAGGAAGTGGTAATTCTCTTGCCATTAAGTCACCCGGATGCTCAGAGAATCATAGTTCAAGTCATAGAGAAAATTTAAATTTAACAGAAGAAAGGCTTCTAGAAAAGTCTCAGAAACACATTTTTTCACATACAAGAAAGAAATCTAAAGGCTGACTTAACTTCAGCTAATCAACTACTTCTTATATGCAAGCAAAGAGAATGGGCTTAAATTCAGAAATAAGGGAATTAAGACCCAGAGAACTTATTAACACTGGAGACTTGAAATGTCTCTGTTAGCTTTAAAAAAAGAACCGCTGGAGGGGCCAGGCAGGCCTTGTGAGACGGTGTTCTTTGGTGAAATAGTCTTGGCTAAACAAGGGCTTTGGCAAGATCCTCCCTGTACTGTGTCTGCTGTAGTGATAAAAAGTATAAAAGGCTTTAGGAATTTTCTTCTTCTTGGAGGTGAGGGAAGAAGGAAAACAAAGATCTTCTAAACTTTAGCTAATTCATGCCAGGTACCTGCCTGCTGAAAATGAAATGCCAATAAATCGAATGTTTAAACTTTTAGCCAATTGGCCATGTTTCTGTGTCAGACAGAATTCCCAGAATAAAAGTTGGCCTGACAATGGAATAGATTATATTTTGACACAGACGTGATCAGGATTCTGTAGTCTGCATTTATCTTAGGATACCCAAAGTGTTGGAAAACTGACTGCAGTTATGTGGACATTTATCTGAGGCCAGGATGCTGCACCACACAGAAGAGTATTTAAAATAAACAAAGGCATTAAAAAAGAGCTTTACTTTATTATCATACACACTGATTGAACGGAAGAAAAACCCGTAGCAGACCAGCAAGAATGTATCTTAAAAAACCATTGTTTTTTTGTGTTCTCTGTCAATCCTCCAGATGCATACTGGGGCGGGGAAAAGGGAATGTCTAGGTGCAGGGCTGCAGGACAAGAGGGAAAACTCTCAAGGAACATACACAACTGCAAGCAGAGGGTCTCTCAGGTCACAGGGTTCCAGGGTGCCTCCACTTTCTAACCATTCACATCTATAAAGCAATCACACGCAGAGAACAATGGCTCGCCACACGAAGATGGTTTGAAGACTAATGCTGCAGTATACTGCACAGGCTGATTAAATTTGGGAAAAGAGGAAATGATGTCAGGATGCAGAACTAGAACCAATAGGATGTCATATATCGGCTGGATAACGGCAAATGCAAGGAAGAGTGAGCTCCAAGTCTCTAACTTGGCCAGAGTGAGAGAGTGATACCATTCTGCAAGATGGTAACAACAAAAGAGAGCTCTTTTTTATAGGGGGAAGAGGGTGGGGAAAGGGGACAGAAAGAAATGTGATTCTTGGGGTAAATTTGTCCAATACATAGATGTGTATGTGGGACTGAAACTAATTGAGAGTTAAACCCCTGGGAGAGTACAATATTCCCCAAAGACAATGCCTTGATCCAGGCTGATAAATCAGCTAGAGAAGGATCCTGAAGGAAGAAATGTGTTTAAAATGGAATGGGGTTCAACAGGGAACAGCAGGCTGGATGTTGAGCTGGGAGGTCAGGAGTGAGGAACAAAATGAGAAGGGAGAAGACGGTGATTGTGTATGAGCCTGGTGATTGTAGGGGCCTGCTGTTCACCAATACCCAATCAAACAGAAAAATGTGCGGTATTCGTGTGACCTGTCTCAAAACCCAAAGAGCTCTCACAACCTGGAATCAGCCACTTCCAGGCCATGACCATGATGAAATGGGAAGAGTGAAGACAGCGTCTGAGACAAGGGGCTGGTGAATAAAAATTATCACTCACCATTTCCATGACCGCAGATCTAGTAACACATCCTGAAATACCTAGAAAGGCAGAGTGCATCGGGACCTTAGGAGCTGCCTGACATCCCAGAAATTAATAACATGAGTCACACCTTCTATTCAGCATGGTAGTCAGGAATGAGGGCCCGTTTCACACTGCAGTGGTCTCATACTCGCCAGACTCAAGACTGGGAGTTGACCAAACAGGGGTGAGACCTCTAGTATTGAATTCAAGAGCTCATGAATCACAAGTTCCACTTCCTAGTTAATTTTTCACTTAATTGGCTCATTTATAAAATGGGGATGATACCAGTTATCTCACGGAAGTTATAAGCTGTTGGTAAGACAGGGAAAAGCATATAAGTGCCCTCAAAACGGCCTGATACCTAATAGATATTCAAACCCAACAAAAGTTAGTAAATTGACAAGTCAATGAGAGAAGAGACTATATTTTTTTATTCCCATACACACCTGACCCTTAAGTTTCATGCATTTATTAGTTCATTTTCTACAGGTTTCAATCTTGTCATCAACACAAAAATACACAGTAAAACAGCTATGTTAGGAGCCCTCAGACATGGGTGGAACACACAAAACAATCCCCTCCCATCCCATCTTTTTCACTCACATCAAGTTGATTAATGCTTTGTGTGAGAATCAGCACAGGATGTTACAGTGAAGAAAAGGATCAATAAGTGGGCATATCAAACACATATATTACTTTTAAAAATAAACACAGTTTAGGAGATATTCATTAAGGAGCAATAATCAGTAGATTGAGTTGTTCTTGCTCCTATGGCCAAAAGTAATCTTACAAGAACAGCCCTACATTGATTTTTAGGCTTTACAAGGGAACAACTTAAGCTCGGTTTAGTTACGATCCCAAAATCCAGTTATTTGCTTTTCTAGTGATCAACTATGAGACGGCCAGTGCTTGGACTCAAGGAAAAAATAAATCAGTGTCCTTCTCAAGTTCTTATCCCAAGCTGAAAAAAGCCAGCTGGTCAGCTCAGAGCAAAGGAATCAAAGCTTTGGGGATTTTTCCCTCTTCATGACCATAAAAAGCCACAAACGGGTGACATTTCCCTTTACTCCCCTTTGCCAGAGGAAGAATTTGCAACTCCATTCAGAAGGCTCTGCTAGACCTTCCCCCATCTTCGTTCAAGTTCACACACAGTTACAATTCCTCCAGTATTCACTGCAGGAGTTGGAGAGGGTTTGAGAAAAACAATAATTTACAGCTTTTAACTCCACAGTAGTCCAATTGTCTCTGGCCCCAGAAAATACGGTTAAGGAGCGTTTGAAGGCATAATGTGGCTTGCCCTAGGACGGTTGGCTCTACAGGCCATTAAGTGCCATAAAAATTGAGTCTGTAAACAGTTATTACTGCAGACTGAAAATAAAAACTAAATCTGATGCAAATTATCAGGATTATTTAAACAATGAAATTAATCTATTATAAAATGTATTCAATCCAAAAAATTTTAATTATCCTTATTGCCTCAATTTTCTACTTCTTTTTTTCCCCACCCACCCCTAAAATATCAGCAAGTCTAGATCTAAGTTTAGGAGATAAAAAATATAACATGTTTCATCTCAGGATAATCTGAGGCATTTCCCAAAAATGTGCATTTAAAATTTGTGACATATCCCACATTTTTTTCATTTTAACCAAAGAATAAGAATCTCTCTATATTTGGTTAATTTAAAAGTTAGATATATATGAAATACAATCATTTTAATATGAGCAAAATGAAAATCCACCATTCCTCCCCCACAAAAAAGAGAAATTTTTCTTTAATAGTTTAGAATTATTCTCAGTCCCAGATTTAGCATATAAAGTCAGGCTTGGAGTCTCCACCTATATCCCAACCATTAATTATTGGCTTCACATTGCCAATCACAATAAATGCAGAAGTCGCACTCTAGTATTCTAAGTTCTCCACAGCAGAGCCATAAAATACCTCTCTAGGCTTCTCAATTACTATTTTAATTGTGCTCTCTTCCCTAGGCCAGCCTTTCCAACTGTATTAGGGCAAAAAGGCATATTCATTTCCCCTTTTAGAGATGCATAATTAATAATATTAACATATTAAGGGTTCTGAAAAGTCCTGCAGGTTAAAAAAAAAAAAATCTACTGAGCTTTAACCCAACTTTTCCTAGACTATTTTTCACTCAATGTTTCGCTTAATGCTCAGGTTCTTTCCTGCCTCATTATTTTAGTGGTTCCTTCTCTCATGTATATCCATTCTTTAAAGTCACCATGAATTCCTCCATGCACTTTTCCGGTACCCACTATGTGCAATCTCTTTAGCCTTTGAGTTCTGTCATGTTTGTGCTTCTTATCTGGCACTTAGCTAAAATGCAGGACAAAATACGGTACAATTACTCTGCACAGTACATGGGCTTGTTAAGTCCACTAATGACTGAGGGTACACAAGTTGTTATACAAGGCCTGAGCTGGGTCCCATGCAGTGTTTAACAGTGGCAGCAAAGAAAGATCCCAAGTTCGTGTAAAAGGAACTCTCTGATTTTCCTTCTCTTCCCAATTATGTTTACACATCAACTGTCTATTATAACTTGCATATTTACTCTTTAAATAATTTTTATTCCAAGACCACACAATACAGAAAGTGCATTTTATCAATCATATCTACCCTATTTCTAGTCACTAGCCTATAGCCCTAACTTCATTTTTGGTGTTGAGGGTGCAGGTGGTGATGAACCAGTGACTTGCAGTCCAGCCCTCCGGGAGGCTGAGAAGTAAACTCAGCCCCCTAACCTGCCTACGACTAAAGCGCTCTGTGTAAGGAACAAGCTGGGTTCTGAGGATCACAGGGACTGCTTGAGAAACTTTCTCTGACAAATGTTAATACTTTAAACCATGACCTACTTCCCTGAATACTTAAGCATTCTTTGCATTCCTCCTTGTCATGGAAGGATTGTTTATCAGGCACAGTTCCAGAAGTGACTTGAAATCTCTGTCATTGTTGCAATTTGAGATAAAATTGTAAAGTCTCTTCAATCACCACAGATTCTCCATTTAGGACAAAAAAAAACTTAAGAATTCAGAAGACCTCCGTGGGTCTTTAATTAATATCAAAAGAATAAACTGATCTTCGTTTTAATCAAAGCAAAACAAGTTTTCTATATGATAAACAAAACAAGGACTGATCTAAAACTGCCACCATACTGAATTCAAAGTAAACTAACTCCTAAAGGTTTTACCAAAAAAAAAAATCAACTGGGTTTTTGCCCCCATTACAGTCAACTGATTTTTGTTTAAATTTTATACCCTAGCTTTTGTCAGGACTGGAGAAAAGATTGTAGTAGTCAGGAATGATTTAGTAAACTTTAGTGCTGACATGTTTCACTGCTTTTCAATAATTTATTTCATATAAAACAGAGCAGAACAAGAGTAAAATTTTCCATTTAAATATTTAGATTAACAATATAGAAGTCAGGAACTCATGTCTAAATAATGGTTACACATGTCATTTCTGAAATAATTAAGAAAAAAAATCATCATAGAAAGACTGGTTAATTCTTAGCAATCTCCTGTAGATTATAATCCTATTCCTCCCTACACACCTAGGTTGAACTACAGTGCGTATCAATTGTAAATTCAAAGTAGACAGTCCATGTTAGGTAGATAGCACGAGATTCCTGATCTCCTAGGGACAAAAGTGGGTGCTATTGCCCCCATCTTGGTCCTGCCCCACGCTAATTCTCCATACCTGGGGGAGGAGGGAATACCCTACAGATCTGCCAATCAGAACTTGGTGCGCCAGCTGCAAAAGAATGCAGAGGACTCTAGCCCACAGGCCAAGCAGCATGGGTACCATAAAGTCCAGAAAGTGACCTAGAACCCACAGTAGTTAAGGCTCAGGTCCTATGACTCCCAACTGTCCAATCAAAGTGGTTCCATGGTGATCTCTGAACCATGAGGGAGGTCCCTATCCCGGCACTATAAAATAAGACGCAGACCACAGCCAACCCCTTTTTGCACCCTTCCTTTGGCTCTCCTTTTGCTGCGACACTGGTTCTGGTCATCATCTGGGGTGCATGTACCACGCTCTGTAAACCTGTATCTTGTTCTTCCCCTATAATCCTATCTTTCTCTCCTCAATAAACCCCATTTTCATGCTTGCCTAACTTTGGCGTGTTCTGGTCATTCTTCGGCCATGAGAGCACCAAGAACCGATGGTTTCAGACTAAAACCTTTCAACCACATCTAAGATTGAACAGAATTCAGTGTTCTTGGTGTTGAGTAAGACTGTTTTGCATATGTACCCAAGTGAAGGATAATTCCAAACCAAAATTTCTTGTTTTGTTTTTTTTTTTTTGAGACGGAGTCTCATTCTTTTGACCCCGGCGAGTGCTGTGGTGTCAGCCTAGCTCACAGCAACCTCAAACTCCTGGGCTCAAGCAATCCTCCTGCCTCAGTCTCCCGAGTAGCTGGGACTACAGGCATGTGCCACCACACCCGGCTAATTTTTCTATATTTAGTAGAGACGGGGTCTCACTCTTGCTCAGGCTGGTCTTGAACTCCTGACCTCAAGGTATCCTCCTGCCTCAGCCTCGCAGATTGCTAGGATTACAGGCATGAGCCACCGCGCCCGGCCAAACAAAAGTTTTTAAGATGTATTCTTCAAGCAGTTTGTTATAACTTAGTGAAAAATTATCACCAACAACGGAAAATGTAAAAAGGTTAAGAATCAGAAAATACATAAACAATCTTGTTTTATGTATCATAACAAAATATACTTTATAGAGTAAAGGAAACTATCAAGAACACAATGAAGCATGTCTTAAATTGCAGTGGTCAATATCAGGGAGTGAAGACAGAAATTCATCATCGTGGCAGGCAAAACCCAGAGCCAGTAATGGCTTAATTCAATAAGAAATCATGTGCTCAGATACAAAGAAAAATACCAAACCATAAATGACACACCAAAGGGCAGACACTGGAGACGGAAAAATTACACAGAAGAAATGTCTTCCTCAGAAGAAGTAAAGATAAGCAATCCCCCAAGCAACCTAGTTTCTTTGCTTACAAATGGAAGAAAAGGCAGTCCACTATCAGGGTCTTTCGTTTTTAGGTGGACTCAGATGTGCTAGGGTAGAACGGTCACTGTTGCATGAAGACACAACGTTCTGACACTTGTTCAAACCAGTGGCGTCTGTTTTATCCAGTCTTCTCTCCTATGATACTCACTCTTGGTTCCATCCATCCTTCTCCATAGCCACCACTGGGACCTTCAGTGTTATCATCTCTCATCCTAAGATATTTAACCTTCCTCTGAGCCTCCCATGCCCACCACTCTTCAAGCCCCCAGTGCCCAAGGTCTCTGTTCTGATGCAGACCACTATTAGAAAAATGGGCCGGGTGCAGTGGCTCACACCTGTAATCCCAGCACTTTGCGAGGCCATGGTGGGAGGATCCCTTGAGGCCAGGAGTTCAAGACCAGCCTGGGCAACATAGGGAGACCCTGTCTCTACAAAAAAAAAAAAAAAAATTAGCCAGGTGTTGTGATGCACACCTGTAGTCCCAGATACTCTGAAGAGTGAGCCAGGAGGATCGCTTGAGCCCCAGAGCCTGAGGTTGCAGAGAGCTATGATGATGCCACTGCACTTTAGCCTGGGCAATAGAGTGAGAACTCATCTCAAGAAAAAAAAGAAAAGAAAAGAAAAAATGTTATTGAGCTCCAGAACGTCCTGTGTCATGACCTAGAGAATCTGCTGCAAACTCCTCTTTTCTTTAAAAGTACCAAGTTGTTACTATCAGGTGATATTTTCTGTCTAAAGATACCCTTGGTGTAAACTGTCGGGGTTTGGCATAGTTTGTCACACGCAGTAGACAAGTGAAACCAGCATCATAAGGCAGACATTCTTGTCTGACTACTAGAGAAACCGAGGTGCTCTATCTTCCAAATCCTGCAATCTCGTTACTTCTGATTAACCCCACATGCCAAGCCTGTGCCCTGTGCCAAATCTCACTGTCCCTGCTAATATCTGATACGTCATCATATTGTGAAAATGTTTGCCCACACAATCTCTCCAAGTCACCCTTTCCAGACTCACTTCCCACCACCTGCTGTGGGTGTTCTCTGTACGTTAAGCAGGAGGGTCCTCTAGGAGTTCGTCATCCACGCACGTGGCACTTTGGCATCTTTGCTTTGTTCATCGAAACCTTCAGTGGCTCTCTACTGCCTCTGCAGCTCTTATGCTGACCAGCCGGTCAGGCTGCAACTTCATTTATCATCCTCTTTCCATTGTTCCCTTAAAAACCTTCAGCCCTTAATATGCCTTGCACTTTCTGGCCTCCTGACTAATGGCCTTGTATCTGCCTAGAACACTTCCCAAAATGTTCTTTTCTTTTTACAGCAGTTATCTGGACAATTCATTGAATAGATAGCTAATGGCAATTCTTCTATTATCTATCAAACTTATTTGAATCTTGGTTATTGAATATTTCATCCAGAGAGGACTTACCTCACCTTGAATACGAGGTGCTCAAGGGTAAGGCTATGTGTTTTATTTCTTAGCTCACAAAGCATCTAGGCCAGTGCCTTTCATATGGTAAGTGGTTAGGAAATACCTTTCTTAATTTTTTTGAGACAATCATAAAACAGCCAGGAAATATCTATTTTTAATGCATATTATTACACACCAAAAAACAAATTAAGTTTAGAAGACAATTGCTGCTTCCCACTTTTTTATATTTATGTATGTCTGAATTCACCATAACTATGAGAGAGGCCAAAGTAACACCTGAGATGGAGAATATAAAACTATTTTAAACATGGGTATGCTATTATAACTGACCAGATTTTATGCCACTAGATTTTTAGCCACTCCCTTAATGCTTTTGATTTATTGTAAAAATAAACACAGGATATTTTTTAAAGTACAAAGAAATCAATAGGCTAGGCTTGGTGGCTTATGCCTACAATCCCAGCACTTTGGGAGGCCATGGTAGGAGGATCACTTGAGGCCAGGAGTTTGAGACTAGCCGGAGCAACATAGGGAGGCCTCATCCCTACAAAAAAATTTTTTTTTCATTAGCCATATGTGGTGTTGTGTGCCTGTAGTCCCAGCTACTTGGGAGGCTGAGGTGGGAGGATCACTTGAGCCCAGTAGGTCGAGGTTACAATGAACTATGATCCTGCCATTGTACTCCAGCCTGGGCAACAGAGTGAGATCCTGTCTCTAAATAAATAAATAAATAATTTTTTTTAAATATTTTTAAAAATACTTCAATGGAGTCTTATGAAAAATATTTTTAAAAAGAAATCAGCAAACATATTTATGCATACTTGCAAACTTGAGTTTTAACAGCAAGTACTATTTAATCAATGGTACTGGTGCCTTTTTGTGCCCTTTCTTGTGGCGTATGTATCATGCTCTGTTAAGCTATATCATCCTCTTGCCCTATAATCCTATCTTTCTCTCCTCAATAAACCTTATTTTTGTGCTTACCTTTTAAGAAAATGGTACTGGAGCAATACATAACTATGAGATGGAAAAAGAATTTAGATCTCTTCACGGCATAAAATAATCAATTTCTAGTGGATTAAAGACCCACATATATGAAAAGGAGACTTTAGCTTTTTCAGGACCAAATTTGTTTCCCCAGTTCCTACTATAGTTCCTAGACTACAGAAGCTAGTAAACAAATGTTTATGGAATGAAGATCGAATAGCAAATAAGTGGCCAAGAAAGCCAGAACCCTATTTTGATCTTTAATGTCTTGGTTAGATTTTAAGATTTCTTTGTAGATTTTTGGACCAGCCAAATGCCATACACTAAGCTCTCAGCTACTGTTTACTTACCCAGCACAAGGGAAGTTTTAAATTGACAAATAAATGAGGGAAGAGGTTTTAAGAGGCAATCAGACGGAAAGGAAAGAGTGAACGCCGGAAAGCAGCTCCTTCTAGCTCCATGAGGATAGTCACATTTGATTGAACACCTATTTACCCTGGAGAGCACAGTCTATTTTAAAAAGCCTCCATTAGCAACACACTTGTTTTTAAGGCAGTAGAAAAAAGGAATGAAAGCATGCAGAAGAACTATTTTTCTTTATTTTCTCCTCCAAATGTGTCCTGCATCCCACCCACACAAGATCCAACCTCAGTGAATCTGTGCACGCCGTCACCTAGTGTCACCTAGGCCTGGGCTACCTCTCCCTGGCCCTCCCTTAAGGCCATGGTGCCCACACCAGGCACATCAGAACACCTGACAAGCATTTCAAGACTATGAAATCCCAGACTGTAGGATTGCCTAGGGATTCAATACATCTAGAAGGGGATCCAGGGGTGTCTTTAAAAAGCTCTGTTGGTGATTCAATTGCACCACCAGGTTTGGGAACCAAGAAAACCTTAATCCCTTGATACCCCCACAATTTGCAATGTCTGCATACGACAAACAGAAAATCAGCCAATGCGCTATAGTATTCTTCCCTTCTTAAATTTTCTCATTTTCAAATCAAACATGAAACTGACATGTTAGTAAAACTGGGATTAAGATTAGGGAAAATGAAACCACAGGGCTTCCCCCCTTTTAAAAAACATCACAGAAAAATCAGGGAAGACAAAACCCTTTGAACTTGAATGAATACTTGTATTAAGAGAAGCCTAACAGCGTCTGGGAAAGACTCTAGTTTCCAGTTCTAGTTTTGAACACCTTCGTTTTTCTCGGAAAACCCACAGATTCTGGTTAATACAGCCAGGCTGCTGTAAAACTGTGAAAGGATCCTGGGAAGGGCCTTCAGCCTATTGTTTTCCCAGGAGGTGGATTTCTACTGTCCCCAATCCCTGATCCCAACATTTCATGGATCAGAAGCGTAAAGAAATTTCTGGCAATTAGATGATTTTAGATTGTTCCCAGAAGAGAAGCTTTTAAAGTGATAGCTAAACAAATAGGTCATTGTCCAAGCAAATAAAATTAAAGACAGTTTACTAATTTGGAAAGGAAAAGGAGCAAAGAAGAATAGAACTGCTCTGCCTCAGCTGCATTTTTACTCTTGAACTTGCTTTTTCCTGATCTGAGTAATTTCCGGGGGCTAAAAATCCTTAAAAATTAATTAATAGTAAGACAAACCATAGCCTTTCATGCTCTGAAAGCCAGACCAGTTCGCGATCAGGAGGCACATAGAAGACATATGGCCAACAAACACTACAAGGTGCTCATACTTAAAAGCATGTCAGGGAAACTGAGGTGCAATTCTTCACCTAGCAACCTGGCAGATGTCAGAAACTCTGACAGCCACAGAAGCAAGGCATGACAAGAGAGGTGCACATCACCACACAGGGGGAATGCAAAGTCAATTTAGCAAGAGCTATCAAAACTTTAAATGCACATAAATCCTTTGACTCAGCAATTACACTTCTAGAAATCTGTCCTAGGAATATATCTGCACACACAGAAAGATATCTGAACTATGATGTTCCCTGCATTGATTTATTATAGCAAAACACTAGGAAAATTTAAATATAAACACAAGGGATTGGTTAGCTCATTCTGGTGCTTCAACCCCTAAATGCAGCCTAATTAATAAGAATGGAGGTAGATATTTATGTCTTGATATAAAAAGATGTCCAAAACCTAAAGTTGCCCAATACATGTGATATGATTCTATTCATTCATTAAAAGGAAAAAGAAAAATGGTGCTATTCTTATTTCTACTTTCATGTGCATAAAGTTTTTGAAGGAATATGCAAGAAACCATCAACATTGGTTTTAAACTATTTAATACTTAAATTTGTAGAAAATATTACGCTACTTACAAATTTAAATTCCCAATCATTAAAATTTTTTGAAATAAACAATAAAATGAATGCTGTTATGCAATGACTTTTAATATTAATAAAAATCATTTTAGTAAGAGTAAACAAATGCTTTTGGCCTTTATAAAGCCTTTATGATTCAAGACTGATGATATCAGATGTACAATCAATTTCAAATGGGTAAACTTAATTATTCATAATGAGAAATATGAAGTTATGCACAATTGAAATCTATTACAAATTATTATCTTCACCCCAACATTTCTATTAGATGTACTAATGAGTAGGAAACAAAAGGGTGATTATAGATACAAAATTCCATTCTTTCATCCTCTAATTTGCAGGAAAATGGACCAAGATCTAAATAGACAAGTCAAATGATTTTAATTATAGATTTTTCAATAATTTATTGGCAATAAGCTACACATTTATACAATATAATGCTTCTCCCTTCCCCCAGCTTTTTTCATGTTTTCCCACTGTATTATTTTAAACTAAAATGTATTCTAAATTATAATTTTTGCTAGATTATAACAGAACTAAGAATTAAGTTTAAGGAAATTTAGTTTTGTTTGTTCAAGAGAAAAAGGTACTGACTATATTTTTCTCAGAATGCTTAGTCTTATAAATCCTAATTTCTCACTTCATGAATGACTACTGTATATAAAATTATACAGGCCAAAGATAAGCACCATTTAACTTGATTTTTCTTGCGCTGGCGTTCTCTAAGCACTGAATACGTATTAAAGCTGAGAAAGAACCAATATCACAGGATCTTTTAAAACACAACATTTTATTTCCATTTTGTTAATTATCCTATAAAATACCAAACTAGAACAATCTTATAGCATCAGTTTTAAGTTATAAAGGCACAGAGATCAGTCAGCCCAAAGAGGATACACACTGGAAGCCTGCTCCTTACAAAGGGAAGTATTTTGAGTGGAAATCTCCACTGATCTCTCGCATCCACTAGCCTAAAAGCTAGTAATGGACTCCAGAGAAGGCCCTGCAATCCCCACAGGATATCTATCCTAAAGAACCATCCTCACACCCACATCCCAATTTTTGGCATGTGTTCTAATCAGAAAGTAGCACCAAGTAGCCACACACACACAGCAATACCACTCTATTGACAAACTACTATTCTCTTCTAATCACCTTAAATTCTGGTCCCTGTAGTGTAAAACTGGTGACGTAGCCATATTAAGGCCATCTTCATCTCTACTCCCATTCTGCAAACAGGAGCACGTAGGAGGAAGCATGACCTTAGGTTGGCTAAGGTTGCTAAGGTCGAGGAATCGTGAAATGCAGCTGGCCACCTCAATCGTCTGTTTTAATGCACGAGAGTCAAGCACATGCTTAAATTTACCAATCAGACAACGGATTCTTTTATTCAAGTACATCTTTATGTTTTAGTGATTCACAGCTCTTGTAACAAAGCAGAACACCACAGCTTGAGGGACTGACAAGAGTCCGCATCTCCCCACCTGCCAGGGGCAGTGGCCTCACCCCGTTGCAGCTAACCACAGTTCCACTTCCAGCTGGAAATCACTGAATAAGCAGACAATATAGAAAGGCTAATTCAGGAGGATGACGATTGTCCAGACTTAGCCTGGAGCTTGGCTCCTGAAATCAGGATTTGCCAGAGACGGTAGGACGGTCATTCGTCATCCCACCCTCTATTGCCACCTGAATGAAAATACTCTTTCAAAGACAAATTTTCAAAGACAGACAGTTGGCTGGTCCGAAGGTAGTGAGTTATCTCAAAGTTACAGATGGAAGTCCTTGTTCTGGTCTTCCCCCCTTCTCACTGCTGCATTTGACTAGTCTTAAAAACAAAAACAGACAAAAACAACAACAAACAATTGAGAAATAATGTGAGACCTTTACTTAACTAACCTCCTGCCTTCAGATCTAATCTTCTTGTACCCTGCAGTGGCCAAAGTGACCAAAATGGCCATGTCTCAAAGTTAAACCTGGCAAATAACTGATCCAGTCATTTCCTCCCAGAATTTACATACAAAGGTTATAAAAAATTGACTAGAAGACTTCTTCCATCTGTCACAGAACCAAGATTTGTGCCTCAGTGCATCTAAACGTCAAGCTTGAGTAATCAAAAGCTTGTTTAACTCTCCATTTCACCTAACAGAGGCAATACTTCAATTAGCACAATGTCTTTTGAGATATGGGCACTTGCTCAGTGAATTAAGGGATAGTGAAAAGTAGCAGAAAAAAGGAAAGTAAGGTGAATTGCTAAATAGACAGTATGCGTATGATATTAGAAAAAATCTAATAACCTTTAATTAATGGTCAGCATTCTATCCAAGGAGGAAAAAATGATGTATTAGCCTAAATGTCCACAGACCCATCAAGAGAGTTCAAGATATAATTTATAACTAACTCAACATATCTCATTTGTAACTCAGAGTGGTCTCATTTGAGCCACTTGCATTATTAAATTTGTCTATTTGAGATTAAAGGCAATTTGAAATTGTAATGCTAACAAGCCACTCTATTTCTAGAGAAACAGAAACCAAAGCCCCCAAATCTGAGTATTTTGCCAAACTATTCATTTAATCTATTAATAACCAAACAGACTGACTTGACTTAGTCATAATCTGATACATGAGACTGATCATAATAATGAGACAAAGGTTAAACTGTAGAAAAAGTAGACAGGCCAAGGCATTCCCCAACCTGAGAGTCTCCAATCAAAACCAAAGAGCAAGTATCATCCCTTCCTTCTCTCCACAAGTGTTTACTGAGAGGCGATTTATGTGCCAAGCAGCATGCCACACTGGAGGAACACCGTTTGTAAGCAACACCAGGCGTGTCCCCTGCCCTTGTGGAGCATTCAGAACAGCCAGGGGAACACTATTAGTCAAGCCACTAAACCCACAAAGGGTCCATGGTACCACGGGAGCCTAGAGTGGCAGATGAGATTACAGGGAGGTCAGGAATTGGAGCATAATAAGAGGAGGGGAGGCCAGAGTTATGTGTGCTGAGTCATTCTTAATTTGGGAGTCCTTCAGAAAAGACTCAGGGGTTCAGAATCTGAGTAATAAATTTTGCAAGTTAATATGAAAACTACATATATTCCAAGGATACATGTACGTGTATTGATTTGTCTCCAAATTGATAACTGGGCAGTATGCCAACAAGCTCAATGATATTATGGATGACATTTAAGTAATTTTTTTTTAAAAGGTTGTTGGGCTGTTCTAAGGTGGTGGTGACTAGGAAAGAGAAGAATGCAGTTATGGAAAAAGAGAAGAGAATGGAAGCACTATTTTAAAATAAACAAATTCCAGTTTATTGGAAAGGGAGTAAGTCCCATATTTCAGTGTCAACAGTTAATAAGACCTGAAGGAGTATAAAAGCCAAGGGAAAGAAGTCCCCTAACTGCAAGTTTTTAGCTATTATGCCTTAAAATTACTTTCATCACTAGACTCTAAACAGTGGTTATGGAGCACTTTGACAGCAGTTGGCAACAAAACGTAATGTACAATAAGCGTTAAAATGTGACGTGGACCTCAAAAGGTTAGTACATTCCTTGGGCCTGAAGATTAGGCACCCCTTAGAAAACCTATATGGTAATGGCACAGTTGGCACTCATTAGTATCTAGGGGCCATGGACTTTACAAGCAGTTATGAGTTAGACTGGAGGTGAAAACTATGTTATCAAGAGCAGTCTCTAAGCCCAAACTAGACTAGGACAGCTAAGGAGGTCAATGCAATGAGGTCATAGTTCTAGATCCCATTTTTCCCCCACATTGTAAACATCGACATCTCTTGAGATAGCTCTTAACGGTCCCCACATATTCTGTATCATCAAATTCGACACATCGGTGTTTTTTTAAGTATGGTTATCCACATCTTTTTATAAGGATATTCCAAAATACGTAGCTCAAAGCCTTGCTAATGAATACACATGCTGGAAAAGAGATGTAAAATACAACGATCGGAATAAACCACAACCTTGGTGGCTGCAGTGGTCCAGAAAAAAATATTCCAGCCTTGAAGACTGGAGACTACACAATGCAGTATTCTGGTAGTTTCAGCACTGCCTCCCTAGAAAAGCGTACAGGGAATGCTCGCTTACGCTCGGACCGCATCCTTCGAGAACTTCTAGCTACTCCAGTGCGTGTTTAGCCAACTGAGTCCGCAGCCAAAAGCTGCGCGGAGAGGGAGGGCGCTGGCTTGTTTGCGAAACCTGTCATTCCTTTTGGAAATGCAGCGCCTGCCCAGGTTTTCCCTGGCTCCGAGCGAGCTACACCCCGAGCCTTCTCCGCATCGGGAAGGCGGTGTCTGCCGGAGCCACAGCCGCAGCAGGACTGGGTACCAGACCCGCTCGCTCCGGCGCAGCGGGAGTCAAGGGCAGCGCGCTGCGGGGAACCCGGGGGCGGCCGGGCCGCCGGCCCCACAGCTGACTTTCCGCATCTCGGATGCGGGGGCCCGCTTCGGAGCTCCGGATGCCCAGCCGTGGTCAGTTCTCCACGGTCCCCACCCCCCAGCCCATCCGCCTGGGGCGGGATCGCTCCCACCGGAAGAGTGTGGAGAAAGGCTCAGCAGCGGTGGGCAGGGGCGGGTTTTATTACTGCGGATGGCGCAGTCGCCTCCCCTGGAGACCCGCGACAAAGATGCAAGCCCCCCGCCGCGCTCACCGCGGCCACGGCCCCGGCCCGGCGCAAAAGACCCCGAAAGAGGGGTTCGCGCTTCTGAGTTTGCAGATGGGCTGGACCGACGGGGAAGTTCTCGCGGGTGGATGTTGGAGGGACCCGGCGCCCCCGCCTCCCCGGCGCAGGTGGCCCGGCGCGCCCGTACCTTGCTGGCGGGGTCCGCGGCGGCGACGGCGGGGTCCCCGGGCGTGTCCGGCGCCGCCTCCGCCGAGGGGCCGCCGCCGCTGGGCTCGGGCTCGGCCGGCGTGGCGCTCCCCGCCTGAGGCTGCTCCGGGCTCTGCTGCTCCGTGGAGCTCCCGGCGCCCATGGCTCCTCCGCGCTCCTCCCGCGCCCGGCCGCCGCCTCGCGCCTTCCCCAAATCGCAGGGACGCCGGCAAGAGCGAGACGACGCGCGCCCGCGAGGTCCCAAGAGCGCCTGCCTCCGTCGCCGTCCTCCCGCGAACGCGCCCAGCCTGCGAATGAAGGAGACGCGCTCGCGGCAAACTCCTTAAAAGAAAAGGAGAGGAAAAAAAAAAAGCCACCTCTGAGCCTCCGCCCCCTCCCCCGGCTTTCCCTCGCCTCGTCACATGAGCGCAGCCAGACACGCCTTGCAGCAGCATCTCCCCCCGGGCTGCCGGGGCCCGGCCGCGCCTCGCCAGCCCGCGTCCAGCAGCAGCCCACCCGGCCCCCAGGCTGCCCTCCCGTCCCCAAAAGGGCACAAGAGCCACGGGGATGACCCGGGGCTGCAGAAGGTGAGGGGACCGCGAGAGAGAGGGGGAGCAAAAAGCCTCCCGGGGCCACTGGCTTAGCTGGGGGCTATTAAATGACGGATAACCCAAGGCGGGGGCTTCTCCGATCGCTGACTTCCAGCTCGCCCAGGAGCGAACCCGATGCCCACTTGCTTTCCTTCAGATTGTGTTTGACTCTAAACATCTGTTCCTCCCTCCTCCCCTCCAGCGGGAGAAAGGCAAGCGCTTCTTGGCCCCTCCGGACTGTGACCATATTTGGGCACCTCACGTGGCAGGAGCAGGGAACCGAGAGGTTAATTCAGCCAGGCGACGGATGAGGTGGGCCAGGCGGCCCCGCGCTCCCCATGCTCCGGAACAAGTGATGTCACCAGTGCCATCGGCAGTGCTGGCCGCCCCCCTTCCCTGGGGACCTGGAGGAAATGAGGCTGTTACCGGAAATGTGCCTGTCCTCCTCTGAGGGCCTGCTGCTGGGGCTCACCCATCCAGGCCACCTCTCCCCAGCGACGCTGAATGAGACATGGTGGCATGGAGCGGTGCGTTCGCCATCAGTATTTCTCAAAAGATGAAGACTTCCATAGCAACCTAGTGGCTTGCATTCTTTCCTCTCGTACTCTTGAATGTAGTATTTATTATATGAACATAGCAGGCACTCAATAAATATTTGAAATAAATTGTTAGGTGGATTAGTTGGCACATAAGCATGAGGTGCTGGGACTGAAAGACAAAATTTATCCCGGTTGTAACTGGCCAACCCAGTGCCTGGGTTTTCACAAATAGTTGGAATCTCTATTAAAAATGAAGAAACTATTGGAATATTGACACTAGATTCCAGATAAATATCTCATAGCCAGATTTAGTACAGTTTAGTAGAGAGTTGATGTAACCAGTGGTTCAGCACTAGGATGTTGCGTGCTTAATTAATTAATTGCATGAATTCTAATGGTCCCTTGGGAACCATAGGTCAGTTATCCAGGATCAGATTTGTTTTCTGAATTAATCATTTTTATTGCAAGGACTACACAAAGGCCAATTTCTCTGGAATTTAGCCCTTAAGAAACAGTATATTTGCAAAATACTTGGTTTTAGGAATTTATACACATTTCACCCACTTTGACTTAAATTTTGACTATTTAGGAAACGTTAGAATTCTGTTACAGGCTGTGTTCAAAGCACTTTGTATACATCATCACATATAATCTTTACAATAACCCCAGGGTATAGATACTATTATTCTCATTTTACCAATGGTGATGGGAGGGGGTAGGCCCAGAGAAGTTAACTCATGTGCTCAAGGTCTCACAGCTGGTAGAAGGAAAAGCAAGGAGTTCAACCTGCATCTCACTTAAAAATCCACACGTAACCACTGCACAACACTTCACTCCCCTTCTGTAAGAAGCTTTCAACTGGGTTCTCTCTTCGGTTGTTAGTGAAAAAGTGGCATTTGGACCTCACTTAGGATGTTAAGAGCTTAAAAACACTGTTAAAGCCTATCTGAGAATGATTAACGTCAGCACATTTGAAAATGTATCACTCAGTACAAATACTATCAACATTTTCACATTCCGTGAGATTATATTTATTCGGTTCTTGGGAAATTCTTTTTTTTTTTTTTTTTGAGACAGAGTCTCACTCTGTTGCCCAGACTAGAGTGCCATGGTGTCAGCCTAGCTCACAGCAACCTCAAACTCCTGGGCTCAAGCAATCCTCCTGCCTCAGCCTCCCGAGTAGCTGGGACTATAGGCATGCGCCACCGTGCCCGGCTAATTTTTTCTATATATATTTTTAGCTGTCCAAATCATTTCTTTCTATTCTTTAGTAGAGACGGGGTCTCGCTCTTGCTCAGGCTGGTCTCGAACTCCTGAGCTCAAGCAATCCACCCACCTGGGCCTCCCAGAGTGCTAGGATTACAGGTGTGAGCCACTGTGCCCGGCCTTAGTTCTGTTTTTAATTATCCCTAACAGTGAGATATCCCAACATTTTGGATATGCTAGTTAGAATGTCACAAAGTTCATTCATTCATTCTGTTCTTTCTTTCAGCACACATTTATTGAGTGCCTATTATGTGCCAGGCACAAAGTTACTACTATGCCTCCCACTCAAGGTTCTATATCAAGCCACTAAGGTTTTCTTTTGTAGGGTTTTGGAGATGCCTTCAGAATTGCTTCAACTGGCATCTGGGTGACGGGGAAGGCAGCTGGTCTCTGTTTTCCACTGCTCAGTCCACGGCTGTCAGTTACCCTGTTTCTCCTCGGCAGCTTTGTCTTTCTCCTCCAAACAGCCAGTCGCAGGTGTCCCCACACATCCTCTCCCATGGGGCAGTTGTTGGTAGAGTTGTTCGTTGCCCTGAGAGGGTAAATTCTCATAAAAACAGTTTGAAATTTCTCAAAAACAAATATGTGTTGCCAGTGTAGCAGGCTAAACTTGTACTTCTTGTGCTTCTCCAGAAAGACTGGTCACATGAGACTTACCAATAAAATTTAGAGCCATAATAAGCATCTTGTGCATGTACCAAAACATTTTCAAATATAACATCAAAGGAATTCACAAATGTCAAGCATTTTACCACTGAGTTAATATACCCTCTTCAAAAAGCAATAATAATTACAATTATTAAAACAGTTTAAAATCCACACTTAACCCTACCCCAAAGATTCCTTCTCTAGCTACAAAGCCTTCAGGCAATTTCACTGAGCCAGTGGCAACTCTTCACCCTTGAAACTACTCTCTTATCCCTTTTTTGTTTTCCTTAAATGAAAAGTCTACTTCTTCTTTCTGAACCAACTGTTCCCATCAAGATATCCAATCATCTAAGAACCCAAATCCCACCCTCCTTTCTTGCATTTGCTAATTATAAACTAGAAGAATTAACAGTTTTATTCAGTTCATGAGTAATAATCTAACATTCATATGGGAACTGCAGAAAATGTTCAATTTACATATGAAGTTCAAAGGTCAATCACTTATAGATATACATCATATATAAGGCAAATACTAAATACTATCCTTGTAACTCTTTTTTTTTTTTCTTTTAGAGATAGAGTCTTGCTCTGTTGCCCAGGCTGGAATGCAGTGGTGTTATCATAGCTCACTGCAGCCTCGAATGTCTGGGTTCAAACCATCTCCCTGCCTCAGCCTCCTGAGTAGTTGAGACTACAGGGCTCACCACCACACCTGGCAGATCTTGTAATTCTTAAGAAATTTATTGCTTTGAAATTAAGTATAAAGCTAGCTACTTATATATCAGTTTCATTTACTAAGATTTAAGATTGGTTCCTCACTCAAATTCAAGATTACTCTAAAGTAACAAAGGAGAGATTTGAACCAAGTTAGAATAAATGATGTGCCCAACATGGAGAGAGAATTTCTCAGGACACATTTTTGGAAGGTTCCAGAAGGTATGTGGAAGGTATCTTCATTCCAGGGTGGATCAAATTAGCATAATCCTCACAGTTTCAAATCCCTTCACAAATTCTACAAAGGGTCCTAAAAGTACAAAACATTTTTTAAAAATATATTTTAACATGTTAATTCAATGAACTTTTATTGATTTGAGTGCCAGGCAAAATACTTGGGACTTTTCAAAGTTAAAAACTTGGGTTTCATGCCCCGCAAGGTGGCTCACACTTGTAATCCTCGCACTCTGGGAGGCCAAGGCAGGAGGATCGCTTGAGCTCAGGAGTTCCAGCCTGAACAACATAGTGAGACACCATCTCTACAAAAAATAGAAAAATTAGCTGGGCATGGTGGCACACACCTGTAGTTCCAAATACTCTGGAGGCTGAGACAAGAGGATCACTTGAGCCCAGGAATCTGAGGTTGCAGACTGCACTCTAGTAGCCGGGCAACAGAGCAAGACTTTATCTCAAAAAACAAAAAAAAAAGAAACTTTGGTTTCCCAAGTCAACATTGCTTATTTAAAAAAAAAAAAAAAGAATGATATTATAGAGACGTACACTTATGTTATAGAGAGGTATGTTCCTCTACCAACTTGAATTCCTTTTTGAATTTTTAATCTCAGATTTTCGATATGTTTCTTTGACATTGAAAGGTACATGTGATTAGGTACTCAATGAAAAGACCAATGCTTGACCTGAAGAAGAATTATTAAAATCATTTACAAGAGAGGGTGACTGTTTTAACCCATTTTGTAGATCTCCTATCCAAATCTCAGGAGATGAGGAGCTACATTCCTGGAAATTGATCCGGGATTTCTATCAGCTGTTTTTTTTTTTTTTAATGACTTTTGGTCACTCCCACAAATGTAGTATCTATAGGAGGGGTAACTGTGATAAATCAGAATAATAGATAGAAAATCAGTAGTGAAACTAGATACACTTCTCCTTCTCTCCCTCCTCCCAACATGCTGGAATGTTACTTCATTGCAACATCATTGGAAGCGTAATTAATTACATGAAAATGACTCCAAAAGCTGCAGCTGCTTATGCTGCTAAATCAATGCAAACTTTACTATGGAAAGTGAAACGATTATTTGGGTATGTTGTTTTTAATGTTACTGTCCTTTTGAGGATTCTTTGGAAGAAATTATGAGTAACTTATCTGAATTTTCCCTTCAATGTGAGAATTTGAAGCTGATTATTTCAGAGTGAAATTGTGGGGTTTTTTCTGAGTACAAACAACTCCTTAGTGAAAATGATATACAGTAAGTGATCACAATATCCAGTATTTCAAACACTACTTTACAGAACAAATTCCATGATTGGTGAGTGTCAACAGTCCCTTAGAATAGTTTTTGACAGGCTGGTTCTAGTACAGTGGTGTTTACAACTAATTGATCACAACCAGTTACAGATTCCTTTGTTCCTTCTCCACGCCCACTGCTTCACCTGACTAGCCTTAAAAAAAAAATAGTTTTTGATAGTTTTATTAAGGTATAATTGACACAGAAGGAATTGCCCACATTTAAAGTATACAATTTAATTTTTGACAAATGTTTATATCCTTGAAATCATTACCACAATCAAGATAATGACCGTAACCATTAACCCCTGAAATCTCCCTCTGTACCCTTGGAATCTCTCTGTCCAGGCCTCCTGGCCCCACCCTGCCTTCCCAGGCAACCACTGATCTGCTTTCTGTCATTATAGATTAGTTTTCATTTTCTAGAATGTTATAGAAATGGAATCATTCAGTATATACTCTTCTTCATCGGGTTCTTTTTACTCAGCATAATTATTTTGAGATGGCTCCATCTTGTTTTAGCAATAGCTATAGACAATTTTTACCTTATTAAAAAATTTTTTTTCTAAATATTTTACAGTGAATATGGATTGGGCTTTTTCTCCTGTAATGAAAAGATTGGCTGAATACTAGAGTAACCTGGGAGTTTTAGCAAATACTAATGCCGTGTTTTAACAGCAAAGATTCTGATTTCATCAGTCTTGTGTGAAGCCTGGGTATTGGGGCGGCAAAAATCTCCCTAGTGATGCTGACAAGCCGCTGAGGTTGAGATCCACTGCTCCAGGGCCTGGAGATTGAGCTGACTTTGTCGATGCTGCCTGGCTTTTCCTGTGTCTCCACCTGATGGGAATTAACAAACAGTGAACTAAACAAGGCTGTGGCAGAAAAGCAATTTCCTTTTAGCACAGTTTTTTAATAATATTAGGGGAAGGAGTCTATGCTCTGAAACCATCATGATTACGTATATTCAATCTGGTCCTTTCAAGGAAATCAATCCACCTGGAAGGGGTCAAAAATAGAGCCTCATGACATAGTGAATTTTGTTTTACAGTGGGAAAATCTTACAGTAAGACTAATTTTTTAAAGTCATGCCAAAGAAGATGGTTTTTCTAGTATATAGTTACAGATAAATATATTAATATAATAATCTATATGCAATTATCTACCACTTATTATATCCCTGGGCAAGAATATGGCTGTGAAATACTGAATATTTGCTCCTAAATGAGGAATTTAATAACTATAAAAAAACTAGGTGAGAACCTACATGCCTTCAGTCATGAAATAATCAGGCTGTGAACTGATGAACATTTTAACTAGGAACAAATTGAGGAAAGGCAGATAACGTGATCTAATATTTCTTTTGTATTCCTTTAGGCTAACTTGCTAAATGCTTTTAAGATACATGTAAAATAATTTTATAACAATAAATCTATGTAAATATGCCCAAATGATTTTTGACAAAAGTGCCAAAGCAATTCAATGGAGGGAAGATAGCCTTTCAACAAATGGCACTGGAGCAATTGGATATTCAGAGGCAAAAAACATCATCCTTGACTTAAGTCACATACATTATGAAAACGTTAACACAAAATGGATCACAGACTTAGATGTAAAACATAAAACCATACAATTTTTAGAAAAAAAATAGGAGAGGCCGGGCGTGGTGGCTCACGCCTGTAATCCTAGCACTCTGGGAGGCCGAGGCGGGCGGATCGCTCGAGGTCAGGAGTTCGAGACCAGCCTAAGCGAGACCCCATCTCTACTAAAAATAGAAATTATCTGGCCAACTAAAATATATATAGAAAAAATTAGCCGGGCATGGTGGCGCATGCCTGTAGTCCCAGCTACTCGGGAGGCTGAGGCAGTAGGACCGCTTAAGCCCAGGAGTCTGAGGTTGCTGTGAGCTAGGCTGATGCCACGGCACTCACTCTAGCCCGGGCAACAGAGCGAGACTCTGTCTCAAAAAAAAAAAAAAGGAAAGAAAAAAAATAGGAGAAAATCTTAGGGAGTGCAGACTAGGCAAAGAGTTCCTAGATTTGAAACAAAAAGCATGATCCATGAGAGAAAAAACTGATAAACTGGACTTCATAAAAATTAAAAACTTTTGTTCTAAAGAAGGCCCAGTTAAGAAGATAAAAAGACTAGCTGCAGATGGGGTATAAATATTTACAAACCACATATCCCACAAAGGACTAGTTTCTAGCTATAGAAAGAATTCTCGAAACTCAACAGTAAAAAAAAAAAAAAAATCCAAGGAGAAAATGGACAAAAGACTTAGACTTTTTTTTTTACTTAAGACATTTTACCAAAGAGGACATACAGATGATAAATAAACATGAAAATGTGTGTAATTTGAGAAAAACAAATTAAAATCACAGTGAGTTATCACTACACAATGGTCAGGATGCCAAAAAAAAAAAAAACCATAGTGACGATACCAAATGCTGGCAATGATATAAAGTGGATCACTCATACACTGCTGGTGAGAATGTAATAGGGTATAGTCATTCTGGAAAAGTTTTGCCACTTCTTAAAAAACTAAACATGCCCCCCAACCCCACCAAAAAAACCCAAAAACCCACAACTCCACATGACCTCACAATGGCACTTCTGGAGCTTCACAGACTTATGTTCACACAAAAACTGGTATGTGAGTGTTTATAGAAGCTCTATTTGTTATAGCCCCGAACTGGAGGCAACCCAGATGTCCTTCAACATGTGGAATGGTTAAACAAACTGTGATTTGTCCATACCACGAAATACTACTCAACAATAAAAAGAAAAACTGTTAATACATGCAACAACATCGATGAACCTCCAGAAAATCCTGACAAAAGAAAACCACCAGTCCCCAAAGTTATATAGCGTGTGATTCCATTTGCAATCACAAAATTACAGAAATGAATTAGAGATTAGTGGTGCCAAGGGTTAAGGAAAGGTAGGGGGTGGAGAGAAGTGGGTGTTGCTCTAAGAAGGCAACAGGAGGGATCCTTGTGGGATGAGAATGTTCTGTGCCTTGACTGTATCAATGTTGATGCCCTAGTTGTGACATTGTACTACACTTTTTGCAAGATATTGCCATTATGGGAAAACTGGGTGAAGGGTATATGAGATCTCTTTCTCTGTATTATTTTTCACAACTGTATGGTAATCTACAGTTAACTCAAAATGAAAAGGTTTAATTTTTTCTTTTTTTTTGAGACAGAGTCTGGCTTTGTCACCCTGGCTAGAGTGCAGTGGCGTCATCATAGCTCACTGCAACCTCAAATTCCTGGGCTCAAGGTATCTTCCTGCCTCGGCCTCCTGAGTAGCTGGGACCACAGGACCACATGGTGTGTACCATGACACCCGGCTAATGTTTCTACTTTTTGTAGAGATGGGGTGTCACTCTTGCTCAGGCTGGTCTCAAACTCCTGACCTCAAGCGATCCTCCTGCCTTGGCCTCCCAGAGTGCTAGAATTACAGGCATGAGCCACGGCACCCAGCCTGAAAAGGTATAATTTTTTAAAAAAGGGTGATAAAACATATATTTTCAGATGTGCTAAAATAAAGGTCCAAGATACCTGTTTTTATTCCATTTACAGCCTCAACTTTCCAGTGTCTTTGAAATACCTTTTAAAACTAAGCCAAATGAGACGTCAACACTGTATTAAAGGTTGGTATTTTGTTTTGCTTGTAAGCTTGTTAACTCTGAAACAATCAGATTTGATAAAATGCAGAAACAATAGGTTTCCTGACTCTGCCCTGCTATGTAAATACCCTCCTTTAATTCCTGGGCTTCATCTTGCCAATAAAGTAGCAGACCCACCTATAATTCCCAGCCAATATCATTTCCAAATCCTGCTTTAAAAGGGCCTGAAAAGAACCAGATCTAACCAGAAATGAAGCAAAGGCAGCAATGGGCTCCCTTTGTGAGACCAGCTAAGGGGAACATCTACACTCCAGAACAGTTCAGTTCCCGCCCTTGCTGCTTCTCTCACCAACGTTTAGCACAGCTTGAATTTGTAAAATACATACTGGAATCTAACAGAATCATGGAGGTGTGTACCTAGAGTCAGATAAAGAAACAAAAGGAGGAGGGCACTTTGGGGTTTAAAATGTTAATTTTCCAGGGTAAATTTAACTTGAAAAAAATTGAACATGATTCATATTTTCTGAATTTAAAAAATCCATATCTTCATATAGTCTGTATTTAATAACAACTATTATGTACTCACTTGCCTATAAAGGTTTGCAACACTCAAGGCAATGCAGCAAGGCACTCTCTGAGATTAACAAATTAATAACCTTTTTATCATCATAGTTTTAAAAAGCTCCAGCAATGATAAAGCTCTCAGCACACACAGTGTTCACCAACATTACATGCTGATTTTTGAGCAGGATGAGGCTCAAGTCCTGCCAGTGGAGCTACCCCAAAATACATCTATCTACATGGAAGGAGTTTTGATTTTCCCCACTTCATTGTATTCAAGTACAATGGTCTCTAGACACTTTGGAGATATGCAGAGAAAAATTCCATCTTGGCGTCTTTTCAGTGTAATGGTATGCCCAACTTTGGGGTCAGGGATAAGAGGTAAGAGGATGTGAAATGTTACTATAAACCTCTCCTCTAGACTTTGAGAGACTGAAGAGGTTTAGAAGAGGTTTAAATAGCTCATTGGGCCAGTCTGAGGAGGAAGACAGGTGAACTTTCTCCACATATGAAAAGAAATGGCTCAAGGACCTTATTCACCATTTGTCCCTGGCTCCAAGGGTTCTTTGAGATACATGGAATGGGCTTGGTCTGCTGAACAAACTAGCAATTGAGTTGAAGAATGATTATGTTTATTATTGAACAGTTTCTCCCTTCCTAACACTGTTTTCCTCAGTACAAGTAGCAAGAGTAAGGCCAGGCCCAGTGGCTCACACCTGTAATCCTAGCACTCTGGGAGGCCGAGGCAGGAGGATGGCTTGAGGTCAGGAGTTCAAGACCAGCCTGAGCAACAGTGAGATCCCGTCTCTACTAAAAATAGAAAAAATTATCTGGGTGTGGTGGCACGCGCCTGTAGTCCTAGCCACTCAGAAGGCTGAGGCAGGAGGATCGCTTGAGCCCAGGAGTGTGAGGTTGCTGTGAGCTAGGCTGACGCCACAGCACTGTAGCCCGGGCAACAGAGTGAGACTCTGCCTCAAAAAAATAAATAAATAAATAAAATAAGAGTCTCTTTCCTCCCACCCCAGCCATAGTTGGGATTCAGGAAATCATTTAGAGCTGCTAAAAATGTTTGGCCTTGGCCTTTATTTGAGTTCTTTCCTAAAGCTGCAAAGCTTCAGTTACTGCTTTTATTTATTTGTATGTTTGTTTGTTTGTTTGTTGGCTCATACATTCATTGTGGAAGCTGCTGTTATGATTTAGAGTCCCTTGTCTGTCCCCATCCTACCCACAACCACCCCCTCCCTGCTCTCTTCTCTTGCATTCTCCGGTACAGCCCTGCCAGTCAGGGATAAGGGGGGAGTTTGCTGTGGGAAAGCCCACCGCAGGGCCTCCTTGCTCTTCCTGGTGCCTCTAGCAGCCGAGTCAAGGACCTAGACCCTTGGAGAAACTAGCACCATTTGTCTCTTTGTGGGGTGGAGGTGAGGGTGTTAGAGGACAGGCCCTGCTTGGAACAGGGCCAAGGACAACAAAGTTACTCTCTTGATAAACCTGACATATTTTAAACCAGTGCATTGTCTTTTTTCTATTTTTTTTGGTGGAGGAGGGAGGGTTGACTATGAAAAAGGAAAATTAAACAATGTGATTTAAGCCAGGTGTGGTGGTACGCACCTCTAGTCTCAGCTACACAGCAGGCAGAGGTGGGAGGATCTCCTGAGCCTAGGAGTTTGAGGCCAGCCCGGGCAACATAGCAAGACCCCATCTTTAATATAATAAAATAAATAAGTAAAACACAAAATCCAACTTTTAACTGCATGATTTCTTTCATGGCTCATTGTGGAATTTTAAAAAATGATGTCTTCCACCAACCGTAGGTGAGAGTTCTGTCTGTGAAGCAGTGGCTGACAAATAAGAGATGAGACCTGTTAGTATCACAGACTCAGCCGCAGGCGGAGCTGATTTTCTAGAGGAAGAACTGGTGAAAACAACAGGAATTACAACCCATTTAACCTGTCCTTGAGACCTTGAAAATGAGAACTATTTATCTTGAACATAATCATCGGCTATGATAATTAAAGCACTCTTCATTCACATTCTCTCTTCTAGTTGCACTCTGGACCTGGAATAATTTCCCACTAACAAGAATTCTGAGACTGAGATTCTCCAGGAATTCTCCATGAGCAACAATGCTGAGCGGCCATGAAGGTGGTCCACACAGGGCCACACCTAAACACAGGTCCTCAGAGGACTGTCACAGTGGAAGAAAAAAACAGGTACCCTTTGTTTATATGTATTTAATCTCACCCTATTAAATTACTAACTTGAGTGCAGTCATGTGCTGCTTAAGTCAACAATGGGTCGCATAGACAATGGTGTTCCCATATAATTATGCTGGAGCTGAAAAATTCCTATCACTTGGTGACATAGGAGCATAGCTCACGTGTTTGTGGCAATGCTGGTGTAAACAAACCTACTGCACTGCCAGTCATACAAAAGCATAGCACAGAAAACTATATATAGTACATAATACTCGACAATGACAATAAACAACTATATTACTGGTTTGTGCATTTACTATACTATAGTTTTTACTATTATTTTAGAGTGTACTCCTTCTATAATACTTATTTAAAAAATAAGTTAACTGTAAAACAGCCTCAGGCAGATCCTTCAGGAGGTATTCCAGAGTAAGGCATTGTTGTCAGAAAAAGGCAGCTCCAAGCATGTCATTGCCCCCGAAGACCTTCCAGTGGGATGAGATGTGGAGGTAGAAGACAGTGATATTGATGTTCCTGACCCGGGTAGGCCTAAGCCAATGTGTTTGTGTCTGAGCTTTTAATTTAAAAAGCTAAAAAAGTAGAAATTTAAAAATTAAAAATTTTAAAAATAGAAAAAAGCATATAGAATGAGGATACAAGGAAGAAAATATTTCTGTACAGCTGTAAAATGTCTTTGTTTTAAGCCGAGCGTCATTACAAAAGAGCCAAAAAAGTTTTTATAAAAATGGAAAAGTTTATAAAGTAAAAAACTTATATTGAGCTAAGGTTAATTTATTATGGAAGAAAGAAAAACATTTTTTATAAAATTTAGTGTAGCCTAAGTGTACCGAGTTTATAAAATCTACATTAGTGTACAGCAATGTCCTAGCCCTTCACATTCACTCACCACTCACTCACTGACTCACCCAGAGCAACTTCTAGTCCTGCAAGCTCCATTCATGGTAACTGCCGTATGTGGATGTATCGTTTTTTACCTTTTATACTTTATTTTTACTGTACCTTTTCTATATTTAGATATGCTTAGATACACAGATACATACTATTGTGTTACAATTGCCTACAGTATTCAGTACAGTACATGCTGTACAGGTGTGTACCCTAGGAGCAATAGGCTGTACCATATAGCCTAGGTGTGTAGTAGGCTGTACCACCTCGGTTTGTGTAAGTGCACGACATGATGTTCAAAGGACAGCGAAATCGCCCAACAACGCATTTCTCAGATCATATCCCTGTTGTTAAGTGACATATGACTACATATTATATGATATACCTATCATATTGGTGCTAAAGGAATATAAGTATAATCTTTATAAATAAATAGATGTATGTTATTGGATGTGAGTGCTCAATTTTTTTAATTGATGGAGTATACAATCAAAAAGGCTGGCGACTACTAAAGGCAAAGAATATGTCTTATTCAATCAACTCCATAGAAAAGGACTGTGTTTTATGACCAGAAATTCATAACTGGCATTAGGGCTGGCTGTTAATTTATTCACACATCACACAACTCCTCAGGTGTGGGACCACGTTTTGCACGTGTTTGTTTGCCTGTGGCCTAGCATAGTCCTTGACAGTGTAACGGGGTTGTTAATGGAGGGTAACTGCGATGTTCATGAGTTAGTTTGCCTGGTTTTGAATCGTGGTCAGCCCCTTGGTGGCTGTGTGGCTTTGGGCAAGTTCTTTAACCTCTCTGTGCTTTGGTTTGCTCAACTGTAGAGTGAGGACGATATTAACACCTTCCTGATGAGGTCATGAGGAATAGAGGTGAAGATACACACAAAGGATCGAGAACAGTGTCTGGCACTGAGGAAATATTCCCAAAGCCCACTTTCTTCTTCCTCAGGGCAGTGGCCACCAGTGTTTTTGACTATAAAGTCCATCGATTTAAAAAAAATCGTTCATCTCCAATATATGTACTTGCAATTATTTATAACATATATCTAATTTATGTTAATCCAAAAATTTTCTGTTAATCCAAAACTTTGAGCATTAGTGCTAGCAAGCAAAATACTACGTATTATGTTACCAGGGTTGGACTGTGTGCTCAACCCTGGTATCACTTCTGAGATTAAAGACTTCGGCTTCCATCTTGGATTCTCTCTCTGTCTCTCGTATCTTCCTGAGGAAAGCAGGCTGCCACCTTGTGAGCCGCCCAATGGAGAGGCCGGTGTGGTGAGTGTGAACCCTTCTGCCATAGCCAGCTGAGGGCTGACACCACCAACAGTCATGAGAGTGAGCTTGGAAGAGGATTTTTCACTTTGAGCTGACAGCAGCCTTGGCTGACAGCTTGAATACAATCTCACGGGGGACCCTGAGCCAGACCACCCAGCTAAGCCATTTCTGGGTTCCTGATCCTCAGAAACTGAAATAATAAATATTTGGTGTTTTAAGGTATTTTAAAAAATGTTATGTGTTTGTGTTTAGAGGACAAATTACATGTAAATTTGCAAATACAAGGATTTTCAGATGTTTATTAAAGAAGACGGTGGTGGATTCTTATGATTTTTAGCAAATACACATTCCCAGTGGTTACTAGACCTGCGTGAGTTGAGGCCTCGGGTATTTCTCATGTCACAGTTAGGCCACACTCTGCGAAGATGCTGCACTGCTTGATTTCCTAACAGCAACAGAATCAAGCTCTCAGAGGCAGATGTCTGAGTAGGAAATCAGTTCATTAAATGCAGGCAGTCACAGAACAATTTCACGACAAAGACATTGCTGTAAAGAAAACCTGTACAATTACCACAGAAGCAGAATTAGCTGTGATAATCTCATGTGCAACTAAAAAAACCAGGAGGTCCTCAACTCAAACCTACTTAAATAGAACTACTATAATAAATGTAAGACCTAAAGCTATGAAACTCTTAGGAGAAAACAAGGAGGAAAATCTACATGACATTGGATTCGGCAAGTACTTTCCAGATATGACATCAAAAGCATAGGCAACAAAAGTAAAAATAGATAAGTCAGAAAACATCAAAATTAAAAACTGTGCATTAAAGAATATAATCAACAGTGTGAAAAGGTAATCTATGGTATGGGAGAAAATATTTGCAAATCATATATCTGAAATCCAGAATATATAAAGAATTCCTACAATTCAACAATAAAAAATCAAATGACCCAATTAAAAATGGGCAAAGGACCTGAATAGACATTTCTTCAATAAATATAAATGACATACAAATGACCAACAAGCATATGAAAAGATGCTCAATGTAATTAATCATTAGCAAAACAGATCAAAACCATAATGCAATATCACCTCATATCCACTAGGATGGCTACTATCAAAAAAACAGAAAATAAGAAGTATTAGCAAGGATGTGGAGACATTGGAATCCTTGGACACTGCTGGTGGGATTGGAAAATGGTGCATCCACTATAGAAAACAGTATGGCAAAAAAATTAAAAATAGAATTACCATATGATCCAACAATTTCACTTATGGGTATCTATCTATGAGAATTAAAAGTAGGATCTGGAAGAGATATTTATATATCCATGTTCATAGCAGCGCTATTCACAATAGCCAAGTGGCAAAAGTAACCCAAGTATTGACAGATGGATGAAGGGATAAACAAAATGTGATATATGCATATAATGGAAAATTATTCAGTCTTAAAAAGGAAGAAAATTCTGACACCTGCTAAAATGTGGATGAACCTTGAGGACATTATGCTAAATGAAATAAACCAGTGACAAAAGGACAAATACTGTATGATTCCACTTATATGTGGTACCTAGAGTAGTCAAATTCATAGAAACAGATTGATGGTGGCCAGGGGCTGGGAGAAGAGGTAAATAGGGCATTGTTTAATGTGTGTAGAGTTTCAGTTTTGCAAGATGAAAACTTTCTGGAGGTCAGTTGCACAATTATGTGACACTACTGAACTGTACACTTAGAAATGGTGAAGATGGGCCTGGCACGGTGGCTCACACCTGTAATCCTAGCACTCTGGGAGGCCGAGGCGGGTGGATCGCTTGAGGTCAGGAGTTCAAGACCAGCCTGAGCAAGAGCGAGACCCCATCTCTACTGAAAAAATAGAAAGAAATTATCTGGCCAACTAAACTATATATAGCAAAAATTAGCCGGGCATGGTGGTGCATGCCTGTAGTCCCAGCTACTCTGGAGGCTGAGGCAGTAGGATCCCTTCAGCCCAGGAGTCTGAGGTTGCTGTGAGCTAGGCTGATGCCACGGCACTCACTCTAGCCTGGGCAACAAAGCAAGACTCTGTCTCAAAAAAGAAAAAAGAAATAATGAAGATGGTAAAATTTGTGTTATACATTTTTTTGCAATAAAAATTTAAAAAATAAACAGCAAGACTTTGCTCAATGCCCTAAGAGAGTGCCTTTCTTTTACAATAAAAGTTTTAAAAAAAATAAACTGTAAGACTTTGCTCAATGCCCTAAGAAACAATCAAGTTTCTTGAAAGAACAGTGTATATAGCTCTTGGCTTTCACCTCTACTTAGTTCCTCAATGCTGTGCCATGTGGCATGTGTCTCTGCCACACCAGCAGGCCGCTGTCTGGTTGTCTCAGCTGCCACCTGCAGAGAGCATGTCTCAGCCTCTATCTTTGCTCAGACCCTGCAGCATTTGCCACCGTTGACCACTCCTCTTGGGAACTCTCTTCTCCCCAGTTTTTCTTTTTGGGGGGCCACTGCCCTTTGGTCTCTTTTGCAGACTTATTTTTTACTTTCCTTTACTGTGGCTCTTCCTCAAGTCCCCGTGGTAGGTCTTTTCTTTCCTCTCTCATACTCTATCTCCTTAAGTGAGCCCAGCCCCTTCCATAGCTTTGGTATCATCTGGGAGGAAAACTTTTCCTTTACCCTCTTAAGTGACGTTTTGGGGGATTGTGAATTAAACTAACATAAGACAGCAAAAGAAAAGACAGATTTTTATTCACATATCTATGGGTGTTCATGGAAAAATGCGATTCAAGGAGGTGATTAGAATTGGGAGTTCACAGCCGGGCGTGGTGGCTAATCCCAGCACTCTGGGAGGCTGAGGCAGGTGGATCGTTCGAGCTCAGGAGTTCGAGACCAGCCTAAGCAAGAGCAAGATCCTGTCTCTACTAAAAAATAGAAAGAAATTAACCGGACAACTAAAAATATATAGAAAAAATTAGCCGGGCATTGTGGCACACCTGTATAGTTCCAGCTACTCGGGAGGCAGAGGCAGGAGGATCACTCAAGCCCAGGAGTTTGAGGTTGCAGTGAGCTACAATGATGCCACTGTACTCTACCCAGACAACAAAGGAGAAGTGGTCTCAAAAAAAAAAAAGGTTAAAATGGTAAATTGTATTTGTATATTTCACCACAATAAAAAGAGTAGGGGAAAAAAAGACCAGACCCTAATCAAAAGTCCACCCTCAGAAGGTACTGCAGATATCTCACTTAACCTGCACTAGAGGACCCACTAATTAGCATAAAGATGTTAAAGATCATTTTCAGTTGGTAAATGAAGTGATCCAGGCAGTGGCTGCTGGAAAGAGCTATACAGGCACTTCCCCTCTGGTACAAATGGGTATACGGGTGAACTCAGTAGCCTAACACTTTCAGAGTGCTGCCTTAGTCTGGAAATCCTAGAAATCCACTAGTGTGTCCCCTCCATTGGCCACGCACGCATATTTAATGGAGGCTACTTAGGGAGAACTTGATGACATTCTGCCCTCAGCACACTCACTGTTGAATTTGTCATAGATTGAGTCTTTCTCGTGAGAGCCACCTCTGCTCCAAGAGGGCAGAGGGCTAGGATTTCACCAGGCTCACTCACACAGCAGGCTGTCTGACTTTCTGTGCCTGCTTGCTCTTGACATTGGGACCTGTTTTAGAACTCTGGGGACCTGTAGCTCTTGGCCTCTAATCCCGCGTGGCTGCAGAATTTCTCCAGCCATCTCCCTACAATGCAAGCAGGTCATGTCAATTTCTCCCTCAAAATTCTTCCTGCCACCACCATTACCATTGCTTTCCAAGTAAAATCCCAAAGCCTGGCCTCTAAGATCTGCACCTGTCTTCTTTCCCCTTTGCTTCCCAACCTCACTGTTGACCCCAACATACTAAACTCCGACCCCAGCATGGTAGCCCTTGAACCTGCCCACACCTTTCCCACCTCTGTACCTCTGCACGTGCCATTTGTTCTGCCGGAAAAGCTCTTCCTCCCCATACACTCGGGCTTTTGCTTCTGGGAACACAGCCGGTTTCAGGGACACCAAGTCCTTGCCTGGGATAGCATCTGTCCCTGGAATTTTACCTTTTCTCACAATACTTTTAGCAGCAATGAAAGCATCCAGTTGCTGCTGCTCATAAAGGAGGCAGAAAGAGAGACCCAGAGGGCAGCTGTCTTTGTTCTTTAACTGGTCCAGTTCCCGGCTCCCTTTCCTCCAGGGAAGCAGCTCAGCTTCCTGTACTTGGGTTCTGGGGAGCGAGCTGGAAAGCTCTTTTGTAGCCAATTGAGTCTTGACCAGGCGACAGGTATGCAGACTAAGCCCTCTCTTGGAGGTGAGGCCAGCTTCCAGCCACACTGGAAGACCACCTGGGGGGCAGGAAAGGGGGCCAAGTGACTGCCCCCAGCTCCCTCCCGGGACTGGCCACCTGGGGCAGCCGGCTTCCTCGCTTTTGGAAGAACTGGTTTAGCAATCTGGCACTTTAAAGTCAAATTAGGTAATTTGACTTTCTATTCTGTTCAATTGATCACCAAGAGAGGATTTTAAAAACTGAAAGGAATTGTTAACAATTTCTTCAAGAGGAGCCTACTTAACCTCAAAGGAAAGAAAAGATAGAAGGGTACCTAAAATAACAATGGAAACCATAGGATTGTTTGCCAGGGACTGGCTAACACACAAAAGGGAATGTTAAGATGGCACCTCCTTGGGTTAGTTATAGAAAAGCAATTTACTCCAGAGGTTTCATTTCCTTATGCTGCAACCTGAGGCTCTTCTTGGGAGCTTGGGTGAAACTGAAAATGTGAATAAGCTGTATTGGGGGCTTTTAAGTTAATAACAGCAAGAAAGACCCAAAATAGGACCTTGAAATCAATATTTATATTCTTAAAGGGCTTGTATTCACAGCTGATTTCCAATGTGAGGAACCAGGCAGCTTTTTGCTATAAAGCTGCTCCTGAGAACAAGAGGTACCTTTATCTCACGAACATCTCCCAGTGGTGCTGAGTCAAGGCACCCTCATCCGATCCTGCAGAAACACCACCGTGGCCTGCAGCTGATTCGCTGCTGACACAGAGAGGCGCCGAGCGAAAGCAAGCACTGCAGTCTCCAGAGAGCACTTAATCAGATTGTCGGGACGAGCTGGGCTCCTTGTGAAATGGAGGGTGGAGTGGGCACCGGGGCAGGGACAAAGCTCGTTGACAACAAGGGCAGGATGCAGGGAAGGAGCAAAAAATAAACCTGAGCTCTGTCTCAATTACAGTTAAGTGTCAGCCACCAGAATGCAACTTCAAACAGAAGGCAACCACCTCGTCTGCTACCGCCTGCAGGCTCTTCGGACCAGTCCTGGCTGTGCAGCTATTCTTAGTCGCGTCCCCCCACCCCCAGTCGGGAGTAGAAGTTAAAAGACTCTTCCACCTACAATAAAGGGCTGTCCTCTCCCCCTCTATCTCTTGATTTTTACATTCTGTTCTGTAGTCTCTGTTAGTGTGTGTCCCAGACATGATAAAAATGTAGCTAATTAATTCAAGCAAAAGCTTGTGGTGAGTTGGCAAACCATTATCATGATTAATAAGAGGACAGGCAGAGGGTAAAAGGAGGTTGAAACTGGCTTTCTTTGTATTTGAAAATCCTAACTCCTCTTTTTTTTCAATTATCTTAGCTATGCATTTTTTGAAAGCTTCTTGAATTCAAACTGGATACAGCTTCATTTCTTTCAAATGTACATAATAACTCACATTGAGCCCTCACTGTGTGGTTTCAATGACTATAACTGCTCTCTTTAAATCAGCATAATTTCTAAATCAAAATGTTCTGAAACCAGCAGAAATGTTTACTGCTAGATAAATTAGCTATGATTCAACAAGCTTGTTTGTGCTCAAATTTGTGGAAGAGATTCTTTCTTCAGGAACACGGGCTAGGTTGTGTTGTTATAAATGTGGCAATACAAATTGGGGAGATTTTCCTGGATCTGTCCTGTCAGGTTGGGTATGTCTCTTGAGACGGGCGGAGAGGAATTGCACGTGTAAGAGAGGAGCACCTGAGTCTCGGGGGTGGGCACGTGTTGGGGAGAGATGAGGGGGTGTCACACTGTGCCTAGAACACAGCCTCTACTGTCAGACAGACCTGCCTTGACCACTATGGGACCTTGGATGAACTGCTTAACGTCGTTAAGTCTTCATTTCCTGTTTTCTCATGTGTGAAGTGGGCATATAAAAGCCAATCTACACAACAAGATTGTTTAAAGGATTCCATAAGATGAAAGATGTAAGGCATTAAGCCCAGCAGAAAAACATGAGCTGTTGCTGTTGTTCTAACACCAGCCCCACCACCTGTGACTGTGCAAGGTCGGGCGAGGCTGCTGAAACCTGGTTCCTCATTTGTAAAGCGGGGCTGTCAACATCTGCGGCAGGATCACTGTGAGAATGAGCAGACAGAAGGTGTGTGTGCAGAGTCCTGGCACACAGCCTGTCGCCAGTCAATCCTGTGCCTCTGTCTCACCCCTGCTCCCTTCACGGGAAGACCACAGATTCTCTGGGTGTAAGGTATTACAAAAAAAGGAAAAGAAAAACATGCACACTCAGAAAACAAAAAGCAGCTCCCCGGATTCTGATGTGAACCCAAGGTAAGACCCTGGATTGCCTGGAGGTTTGGCTGTAGAACCTGAGACACCGAAAGTGACCTACCTCTATTTCTGCCACTGACACAGAGTATAAGTCCTCATCCTCACAAATGCCAGCCATTGGTCATGAGGGACATTGAGTATGTGAATGACAGTCCAGCTCATCCTGACTCCTGACAATCAACGGTATTTGTCAGCTGGAGATGCCATAACAAAACACCATGGACCAGGTGGCCTGAATGACAGGCATTTATTTCTCGTGATTCTTTCTGGAGGCTGGGAGGTCCTTACCAAGGTGCTAGCCTATTTGCTTCCAGGTGAAGGTTCCCTTCTGGCTTGCAGATGGCCCCTTTCTCTGTTTCCTCAAATGGCAGGGGGAGGGGAGGAAAGAGATAGAATGCTTGAGCAAGCTCTCTGGTGTCTCTTCTTATAAGGGCACTAATCCCATCATGAGGGCCCCACCCTCATGACCTCAGGCAGCCTCCTTGTCTCTGAGTGCAACTTTAGCCCTGCCTTGAGGTAACCTAATTACCTCCCAAATGCCTATCTCCAAATGCCAGCACATTGGGGGTTAGGAATTTTAGGAATACAAATTTTGGGAGCACATAATTTAGTTCATGGCACCAACTCCAAGACGAGGCCCCACTGACTAAGGATTGATCATCTCTTAGGGCCAAATAAGCTCATATTCAATGAAAAATCACAAGTTAATGCAAGAGTTTTTAAAAATAGCAATAATAGCTATATTTTTTGAGTTCTTACTATGCTCCAATTTTGCATATACATAAAAGTTTCTCCTCTTTCTAACAGCTCTGTGGGATAACTGTGAAATCCGCCAGTTGTTGCCTGCTACAGGTTGTGCATCTCCCAGTGGCTGAGCAGCAGATTCCAAACTTCATTCTTTCCATTATATCAAATAAATGGCCTTGAAAGATCTGTAATGAGGACAAGAGTGACCAGTCAGAAAAACAGCAAGGGAACCAGTAACACAAAGGAATATGACAATTAAGTGTATAATAAGTCGGGTAGGGGAGATAATGACAAGTAAACAGATAAAGGAAGAATGCATGAATAGAATTTAGGGCAAGCATCTGTATTAGCAAAAGAGACCAAAAAGTCCAACCAAGGGAGTCTTTTGTGAAAAATAATGAAACAGGCCCAGCATTTTCTGACTCATGTTTTATGTGTGTGCAAGTCTCATGTTTAAAGTTTTTCCTGAACACACTCTCCTCTACTCCACTCTCCCAGGTTTTTTGACCTCAGGAAAATCAATATAAAGAGACTATTTCTGTCATCTCCAGCTGTCCCCGTTGTCCATCAAATCCAGGCTTTGTTTCTCCGGCAAGCAGCCTCCTCGCCTCTTAGCGCAACTTTAGCCCTGCCTTGAATTGTCCTCCAGGCTGGGGGCTGACAGCAGAATCCAACCCTCAGAGACACAGACCTTGACCTTTACAGCCCACTGACCCACAACATGCATCAGTTAATACCCACAGGAAGAGATGGGAGAAAGGCAGCACACGAGTGGGAAAGGATTATCAAAGGAGGAATAAAAGGACAGAGAGCAGAGCCGGCTGAGCAGAGAAATCTAGATTCATGCTGAGGCAACCGGGGGATGGCTTTCAGGCAGGCTGGGGAAGGTCCTGGTGATGGCGTTAGCAGCCATTTCTTTTTCTTTTTACTTTTTTCCAGCTAGGCCCAAAAGAAAGGAGTTAAATATAACCTGGAATTTTGATCAGCTGTAAGAACAAACGTTCAAGGACAAAGCCTACTTAGTAAAGGAAAAGATGTTGACAAGGCTCCAAGTCACCCTTATTGGAGAATGTCGGGGCGTAATTATTATCAAGCACCAGCTAGAAGTCTGGCAGTGTCCTTGGCACTTCAAATGTATTCATTCCTTCATTTAATCTTTTAGGAACTCCCTGAGGTGAACATTATTACCTACAATTTACAGAAAAGTAAACTGAGGCTCAGTGAGGGTGAGGGACTTAGCCAGAGGCATGTGCAGTGAGCAGCACAGCGGGGTTTAGGCCAGGTGATGTTTGACTCTAAAGTCAATGCTCCAGACACCCTATCAGAAGGATCCACGGTCTTGAATTGGTTCAGACCAAGCCTTGGGCATGACCAAATCAACACAGGTGGGAGCCAAACCTGCCTTATCTTAGGGACTGAGTGTAAGAAAAGAGAAGGGAGGAGAGGGGAACTGGGAGTGACCTCACAGGGGCAAGTCTCCTGGTACTGCCCCCAGCACAAAGCCAAGGACAACCTTCACCTGCTTCCCTCAGGGTAAATGATTTTAGATTTGAATTAATGACATTAAGAAGTCCAAGATCAAGATGACTGCCTATTTGGTTCCCCAGTGAGGGCTCTCTTTCTGGTTTGAAAAGAGCAACTTCCCAGCCTCTAGAACTGTGAGAACTAAGTATCTGTTGCATAAGCCAGCAGTCTGTAGTATTTTCTTAGGGCAGTCTGAGCAGACTAAGACAGCGAGGTTTACAGAAGAAGACCAGGGGCTTTGAGGACACCACTGAGCAGATGGTATAAGGCTCCCACTCAGGTTTGAAATGTAAGAAAAAAGGATGTCAGCAAAAATAGCAGAGAAAAGACCTCTGAAAATTATCCCCTTTATAAAAGTAATGAGAAAACTGGCAAAAATTGTAGGAATCAACTTTTTTAGGACTCTGGACATTAACCAAAGGGTTGTAGGAATTCAGGGAGCATGTATTGAAGAAAAATGGCCAAATCTCAGTAATTAGAGAAATTAGAAAATACTTTGAGATAAATGAAAATGTAAACATACCAAAATTTATGGGATGCAGCTAAAGCACTGATTACAGGGAAATTTATAGCTGTAAAAGCCTATATTAACAAAGAAGAAAGATCTCAAATCAATAATCTAAACTTCCACGTTAAGACACCAGAGAAATAAGAGCAAACTAAACTCAAAGCAAGCAGAAGGAAGGATATAATAGAGATTATAATGGAAATAAATTAAACACAGAATAGAAAATCAATAGAGAAAATCCTCAAAACCAAAAGTTAATCTTTGAAAAGATCAAGAAAAATTGACAAAATATTAGCCAGACTGACCAAGAAAAAAAGAGAGAAGACTCAAATTATTAAAATTAGCAATGAGAAGGACACCATAACTCTAGAGCTTATAGAAATAAAAAAAAAAAACTTATGAGGGAATATTTTGAACACCAGGAAATTATTAATAGATAACCTATATGAAATAAACAAATTTCTAGAAAGACACAAGCTATTTAAACTGATCCAAGAAGAAACAGATCCAAACAGACCTGTACCAAAGAGATTGAAGTAATAGTAAAAACAAAAGAACAAAACAAAAAAATACTCCCACAAACAAAAGCTCAAGTCCAAACACGAGAAAAGAAAAGATCATTAGATGTATGATTGATTGATGAAGAAAAAGGACTTAGAATTCCAAACCCTTGATTAACCTACTTTCCTTTATTTTTATTGTGGTAAAAAACACATAACATAAAATTTATTATCTTGGCCAGGTGCGGTGGCTCACCCTGTAATCCTAGCACTCTGGGAGGCCGAGGCTGGTGGATCGCTCGAGGTCAGGAGTTCGAGACCAGCCTCAGCAAGAGTGAGACCTCCTCTCTACTAAAAATAGAAAGAAATTATCTGGCCAACTAAAAATATATATAGAAAAAATTAGCCGGGCATGGTGGCGCATGCCTGTAGTCCCAGCTACTCGGGAGGCTGAGGCAGTAGGATTGCTTGAGCCCAGGAGTTTGAGGTTGCTGTGAGCTAGGCTGACGCCACGGCACTCACTCTAGCCCGGCCAACAGAGTGAGACTCTGTCTCAAAAAATAAAATAAAATAAAATAAAATTAAATTAAATTAAATTAAATTAAATTAAATTAAATTAAATTTATTATCTTGACTATTTTTCAATGTACAGTTCAGTAGTATTAAGTATGTTCATGTTGTTATGAAACAGGTCTCCTGAACGTTTCATCTTGCAAATTGGCTACTCTATACCCATTAAACCACAAGTCCCCTTTTACCCTTCTCCCCAACCCCTGGTAACCACCATTCTACTTTCTGTTTCTATGAATTTGACGACTTTAGCTACTTCATGTAAGTGGAATTATATAGTATTTGTTTTTGTGACTGGCTTATTTCACTTAGCATAATGTTCTCAAGGTTCATCCATACTGTAGCATGTAACAGGATTTCCTTCCTTTTTAAGGCTGAATAATATTCCACTGCATATATACACCACATCTTGTTTATCCAATCATCCTTTCGTAGACACTTTGATTGCTTCCACCTCTTGGCTATTGTGAATAATACTGCTATGAACCTGGGTGTGCAAATATCTCTTTGGGATCTTGCTTTCAATTCTTTTAAATACATACCCAGAAGTGGGGTTGCTAGAACATGATAGTGCTATTTTTAAGTTTTTGAGAGATTGCCATATTGTTTTCCACAGAGGTTGTCCCATTTTACAATCCCACTGACAGCGTGCAAGGGTTCCAATTTCTCCATTTCCATTCTCCATTTACATATTCTAGATGTTAACCTATTTTCAGATATATGACCTGCAAATATTTCCCCCCATTTTGTACGTTGCGTTTTTACTCTGTAGATTGTGTCCTTTGATGCCCAAAGGTTTGTATGATTGATGTAGTCCCATTTGTCTACTTTTCCAAACTTCTTTTTAAAGTTGATTTTCTTTTATGTATTTCAATCTTACTTTTAAAGTTGATTTTCCACCCCATGTATCTTTACCTTGATTCAGTGACTCTCAAACTTGGATATGCACCGAAACCTCTTGGAGGGCTTGTTACACCGTAAATTGCTAGGTCCCACCACAGAGTTTTTGATTTGGTGGATCTGGGGTGGGGCTTGAGGACTTACACTCCTACCATGCTGATGCTAATGGTCTAAGGACACACCCTGAGGACTGATGCTTTAGTCAAACTCAACGCCATGTTTTTATGCAATGATTGGCATGCTACCCCGCCCTTGCTCGGGCTGTTTCTTCTGCCTAGACTGTCCTTTATTCATGCACCTCCCTCTATGAACTTTCACTGAACTCTCAAGCTGGGATGAATCTCTCTCCTCCTGAGTTTCCGTGTCATTTTATATTTGTTTTATTACTTAACACCTTTTACTTCTGATTATACTTATGTACCTAGTTGCATCCTCTATTAGATAATAACCTTTTGGATGTCAGTACTCATGTTTAATTTATCTTCATACAGCCCCGCAGTGCCTAGCGAAGTACCTCACTTGCACTAAGCATCCGTGAATATTTGTTAAATGAATGAAAAAATAAGGAAATGCTCCATGAAGAAAGAGCAGTATTTAAGGAAAGAAAAAGTAAATACAAATAAATTTAAAAAGGGAGAAGATAAATGTGGTGGAGTAAAATGGTGGGAATACTTTCCAAAAGGGAATTCTGTTTTGCCAACAAGATGGAAAACAAAAATAGACCAGTTCTTCCCAGCTGTTCTGTTTGTGTCTCTTTTCTTGCAGCTGTGCTAGAATTCTTTTTTTTTTTTTTAAGGCCAGAATTGCTAATGACCATGCCAGTAGGGCCCTTGTGATTTTAAAAACAAGAAAGAAAAAAATTAGTGACTTTAATTCCCAAACACCTAGGGTATAAGTATGGAGGAGTCCACTGTTCTGGCTCATGTCTGGAAATCTATGCTGTGCTTTGCATCTGATGAAAGATCAAGACACCTGTCCCTGTGGAGAATTAGGTGCCACTGAAATATAAAAAACAAGCATTGAAGAAACAGTTATGAACTCTAGAGTTATTAATAGTTGTCTATGCATGAAATTTTAAATTAATGCTTATAAAATGATCCAAATCTACAATTCTATATTATATTTACGGTCCCACTTCTCTAGCAGGTTAGACTCAGCATGATTTCTAACTTTTGCTTGGTGGTTTGATTATTTATTAGGTGAGCCTTCATTTAAAACTAGTAATACCCAATAGAGTGTTTTCTCTGTCGTGAGATGGCCTGTGGGCTGGCAGGGGGCTTTTCCAGTGCATTTGTGAATAGGCCTGTGAGCCTGAGGATACAGTCCCACTGCAAACGCTATGAGCCAAGGAAAGGAAAAAAACACAAAGTGCCCCAGGGTTTCTCATGGAGCACTTGCCCTGAACACTCTTTGGAAGTTTCTGATTTTTGTCCCCATGGCAGTGGTTTACACTGGGTCGTGGCTGCTACCCTGGGATTTTTCTGTTCATCTGCTTGCTTTTTCCATTTTTGTTTCCTTGCTGTTTCAATGCATTAGGCAGATTCCATTTTGTTATCCAGATGTTTCTATGCCCAGGTGCACTACCTAGCATTCTAATCACTGGACATGTGTTGCTCTTTAATAGTACATAGAAAATTCAGAGTCTTGAGAGCTGGCCTGAAAAATTTATTAGGCTCTTACTAGAAATTCATATTTTAAAATCATTTCTCCATGGTGTGATTGCACCTGGAAGAACTGGAAATCAGCCACTCAATTATGAGCGTAAGAGTCTGTGAAATTAAACACGATCAGAAATTAATCATTATTCTCTTCTCTTCTGTGAATGATCTCTCAGCAGTCAAGTTATCTTCTGCTGTGAGGAGACATTCAAATGAAAGAATTTGGAAGATCTTTCTAAAAGAATTTACACAAGACCTTGAAATAGATTCTTTGCATTTTGTATGCAAATTGATTTTTTAAAAATTTCCCTGCATATGCTAAGGGAAATGATGAGGCTGCCGAGATGGGTTTGTGTAGCAAAGTGGGGTTAGTGCCTTGTGGAGATGAAAGCGTAGCTATCACTCTCAATTAAATTTAACCCAAACTGAAAATTTTGGAGGAAATTTGCTATATCAAACATGAACCTGTTCTAACATCAAATGAATAAACTATTTTCTTGCTCAACCAGGGAGAGCTAACAGTGACCCTAAGCTGGGCGTCAACAGCCGCCTGTTTCTTCAAGGACTTTTAATACACAGTGCCCGTGTTTATCCATAAATTGGACAGAGATGCTAAAAGGCATTCTAAGAGGAGAAGCGAAACTGAGAAAGAAATAAAGATGCGGTTTTAGTGCCAAAAATTCTTTCTTTTCCTTTTAAAAAAGTGATAAAAGTGATTTTTCAATTTTGGAAAATAAATCCCACAGCTACACTTGTACACACGTATTTTTTTGATCTGTCCTGTACCAACCCCTGTCCTGGGAACTGCTCCTTCTGTAACTTCAGCCCTGCGATTCCTGTGGGAGTTCTTACGTGACCTGGCCCTCGCCTATGGATGCTTAAAGGAAAGACAGCACCAGTGATTCCCTTCTCTAGGCTATTTGAACCTGATTCCAGGGATGATTGTCAATATCTGTAACAACCAGGTACCCACCAGTCAGGGCAGACATTGAAACACAATGGACACGGGTGCCGCAGTGCATGTCGTCTGAAGAGCACCTCGTTTGAGAAGAGAAGCCACAGAGAGTCCCCTTCAGAGGCAGAAGCTGGACAGTGTGATTTGGGGAGGATGCGTTTTCTCCATGTAGACAAGCTGATTACAGTGAATAGGAACGAGGCCAGTGGCAAATACAGACACGGACGGAGACTCTCCGAGATATTGAAACTCCTGGTCCCTGCTGTTCCAACAGGCCAGCTGGATTCTCGCTCTTCCATAGCTTTATTGCTCAATGTCTCCTCATCTGGGAGCAAATAAATTCCATTTTTGGCCTAGTTAGTTCAAGTTCAGTTTTTTCCCTCCTGTAACAGAGTCCTAACTGATTGAACATTAAACAAAACTTTTTTTTCAGCTTTATTGGAGTAAAATTGACAAATAGAAATTACATATAATTAAGGGTACAACTTGATGTTTTGATATATATATACACTGAAATGATCATCACAATGGAGCTAGTTAAGATGTCCAGCAGCTCACATAGTTACCTTAGGGTGTGTGTGTGTGTGCGTGTGTGTGATAAGCACACTTAAGATCTATCCTCTTAGCAAATTTCAAGTATATAATACAGTATTGTTAACTATAGTCATAATGCTGTACATTAGATATACATAACTTCTTCATCTTGTGTAACTGAAACTTTGTATCCTTTGACCAAGATTTCTCCATTTCTCGCATCCTCCAACCCCTGACAACCAACATTCTACTCTGCACTTCTCTGAGTTCAACTATTTGAGATTCTACATATAAGTGAGATCATGCAGTATTTGTCTTTCTGTGTCTGGCTTATTTCACTTAGCATAATGTCCTCCAGGTTTATTCATGTTGTTGCAAATGGCAAAATTTCATTCTTTTTTAAGGCTGAAAAATATTCCACACACACACACACACACACACACACACACACACACCCCTACTTCATTTTCTTTATCCATTCATCTGCCAACACTTAGCGTGTTTCCGTATCTTGGCTATTGTGAACAGTGCTATAATCAACATGGGAATACCTCTATCTCTTCAACATACTGCTTTCATTTCTGTTGGATAGACACCCAAAAGTGGGATTGCTGTATCACATGGTAGTTCCACTGTTAAGTTTTTGAAAAACCTCCATACTGTTTTCCATAATGGCTGTGCCAATTTATAGTCCCATCAAAAGTGTGCAAAGGTTCCCTTTTCTCCATATCTTCACCAACATTTATCTCTCGTCTTTTTTTGGTTTTTTTTGTTTTTTTTTTTGAGACAGAGTCTCACTCTGTTGTCCAGGCTGGAGTGCAGTGGCATCATCATAGATCACTGCAACCTCCAACTCCTGGGCTGAAGCAATCCTCCTGTCTCAGCCTCCCAAGTAGCTGGGACTACAAGCATGCGCCACCATGCCTGGATAATTTTAAAAATTTTTTGTTGCCCAAGCTAGTACTGAACTCCTGGCCTCCTGAAGTACTGGGATTACAAGCATGAGCCACCATGCCCAGCCCTTCTTTTAGTTTGTGGGAAGAGTTTAAGAAGGATTGCCATTAATTCTTTTTTGAATGTTTGGTAGAATTCACCTGTGAAACCATTTGGTCCTGGGCTTTTCTTTGTTGGGAGGTGTTTTATTATGGATCCAATCTCCTTATTTGTGACTGGTCTGTTCAAGCTTTCTATTTCTTCTTGACTCAGTTTTGATAGGTTATATGTGTCTTAGGAATATATCCATTTCTTCTAGATTATCCAATTTGTTGACATACAGTACATGCTAGTATATACAATATACTATATATATAGCACCTAAAACAGGAGGAGTATTTAGTAAAGAATAACACTTAAACTGTTACAAATTGCTATTTTTATATATTCTCTCTCTATATATTTTGTATATATATTCCTCATAACAACCATAGAGGAATTATTGTCTTCAGTGTAGTGATGTGGGGACTGGCTTAGAGAAGCAAGGTTACTTCCTTAAAATCACATGGAAAGTTATAGACTAAGAATAAGTCTTGGTCTGTGCCATTCCAAAGCCACGCCCACCATGCAGCGTGGCTCCCCACTACCATGGTTCACTACAGCAATCCCACCCTTGGTTGACATCTATGTTGCTTCTTGGATTTTGGATGCTTTAGACTGGGTTAGAAGTTTGGCATCTAATTGTTTGCTTCTGTTGACTTCCAAATTGCTGTTTTTATCCACAAAGAGCATTTAAACTAAAAATATATACATTGTGTCAGGTTGTTGGACTGTATTTTGTTATCCTGTTTGGTCCAGTTATCTACCTTTATTATTAATAATTTACTCAATAAATTTTTTGAACAGCCAGCAGGTATTTGATGTTAATATCTAGTGCAAATGTGAAGAAATATGATAACCTTGGGAATATCAAGTTGACTCAGCCATGGATCCTGCGTAGAGCTTTTAGATTCATGGATCCTGCGTAGAGCTTTTAGTTTAGTAGAGAGGAAAAGAAGAAAAGCATGAATAATTATAATAAAAGGAGGAAAAGTTTAATATAAGGTGTAGGTTAAGAGACATACAGATAAATATTGTAGAAATTCAGAGGACGAAAGGATGGCTTGCAACTGAGAAGACTGGGGAAGACTTCCTGGAGGAGATGACATTTGAGCTGGGATACGAGCCATGGGTGGCATTGGAACCAGTGAAGGACAAGGGAATTTGGAGAACAGAGGTCAGCATCAGTGCTGCGCATGTCAGACAGAACTGCAAGGCCAGTGTCCCTTAAAAGGAAATACTGAATGAAGACCCAGACATCTCCAAACAGGAGGAGGGAGAGAGGTCAGCACCATGATTTATCAACCTCAAACATATTATTAAGTCAGAAGATGGAGTTATTTTCCTTTCAGATAATATTACCCTACTTACTAACTTTCCTTTCATTCCTCCATCCACTGCAATCTGACTTCTAAAGTCAACAGAAACCTCCTAATTACCAAATCCAGTTGTCCCTGTTCAGCTTGCATCCCACTTACCTTTCACATTGTATGTGATCATCCTCTTCCTTGAAAATCCCCCCGCCCCACCCCACCCCACCCAGCTTCTGTGACCACCCCGTTATTCTGGCACACCTCTCCTCTCCCGTTTCAAGAACTTTGAGACAATACATTTCTGTTCTTTCAAGCCACCCAGCTTGTGGTACTCTGTTACAGCAGCCCTAGGAAACTAAAACATTGTTTTAAAAAATCCTTTACAGATATATGATTTTTTTTTGTTTAGCTTTGTCTAGCCTGAAGTTAGACACTGAAGTATCTGTTGGATGAATGAATTCATTAATAAGCATATTCTCAGTAGATAGACCCATCTTAAAAATGGAAAAAAATGTTAACATCTACCATAGCTTCAAATCAATATTTATTAAAGTAAATTTACTGGAAGGTAACCTGTGATTATGCAAAATAATAGATATTTAAGGATATTTATTGCAGCATTGTTTACAATAGCAAAAGACTGGCAGCAACCTAAATGTCAATAGAGGAACTGATCAAATGAAGGACGCTTTTATATCCACTCAGCTGTTAAAATTAGGACTTTGCCTATGTGTGAGAAAAGCAAGTACAGATTCACATGTATAGTTTGTTATCTTTCATGTAAAAAAAGAGAAAATTTTATATGCATATATATACACACACATATTGATATTATAGAAAATTTCTGAACGTAAACAGAAGAAAATGGTAGCAATGCAATAGTTGCTTTAGGAAGAAGAGGAACCTGGTGGTCTTTAAATAAGTAAATAAATAAAATATAAAAGTAGAGTGTGTGAAAGGGTATACCTTTACATTTATTCAAATGCACCTTGATATTTGGTGGTATTTCACTGGATTTTTCTATTCTTCTGGCTTAAGGGGAACATTTTGTAATGAAAAATCAGAGGGTAGTCAAACACTAAAAGAGAAAAAAAATCACTATTATAAATTCGGCTCTAGTTTAAATTTTTTTAAAGTTTAATAATACAAACAGACTTCTTATTACGTGAGCTTCTTAATTGAAGCAGAACATTCATGCAGACAAGCTGACCCATCATCTAAATAAACAAACCCTGAGTAAACACTACTCAGATCAAGATTTAGAATGTTCCCAGCACCCCAGCCCGCCCCTGTGCCTCTTCCCAGCCCTTTCCCTCAAAAAGACGGCCACTGTTCTGACCTCGATCATTGGAAAATGGTTCTGCCTGGTTTTGAATTTTATATGTTAATAGATGGAAGCGCATGGTCTGCCTTTTCTCTGATGCACTGCATGAGTGTGACAAATATGACAATGAGTGCTTAACACGCTCCACCCATGCCTGCAAGGCTCACCCGCGTGGCTGCCATCTTCCCATCTTCCCCCATTGTACATCTGTGCCAGTTTATTTATCTATCCTCTTATGGCCATCTGGGTTATTTCCAGCCTGGGGCTCTTACAATAATACTACTATCCACACCATTGTACACACTTTCTTGTGCACATACGTAATGCTATGGTTTGAGTTCGGCCCCAACAAAACTCATGTTGACATTTGATCTCCGATGTGGCAGAGTTGGGAGGTGTTTGGGACATTGGGTGGATCCCTCATAAGGGGCTTGCAGTAATTCTCAAGGTAGTGAGTTCCTCCGCTGGTGAAGGTGGACTAGTTCTCTTGGGAATGGATTAGTTCTCGAGAGAGTGGGTGGTTGTGAAGCCTAGACGCTCTTTGGGTTTTGCCCACTTCTCCTTTGACCTTCCCTGCCATGTTATGACGCAGCATGAAAAGCCCTCACCAGAAGCCAAGCAGGTGCCAGTGCCATTTTTTGTGTCATTCCCAGCTTGCAGAACCATGAAGTAAACAAACCTCTTTTCTTTATACCCAGCCTCAGGTGTTCTGTCATAGCAACGCTAAAAGAAACTAAGACAGGTACAAATTGCTATCGGGTATTGTATTAGTTTTCTATTGCTGCTGTTAACAGATTACCCCAAAACCTTCAGCTTAAAACAGCACATATTTATTATCTTACAGTTCAGTGGGCTGGAAGTCCAGCCTGCGTCTCACTTGGCTAAAACCGAGACATCCGTGGGACTGTTTCTTTCTGGAAGTTCTAAGGGAGGATCTGTTTCCTCACTCATTCAGGTTGTTGGCAGAATTGTTTTCTGCTGTTGTAGGACTGAGGTCCCCGTTTTCTTGCTGAAGATCATTCCCAACTTCTAGAAGCCTCTGCAGTCCTTGGCACCTGGCTCCCTTTCTCTGCCTTCGAATCCGGCAATGGAGGTTTTGAATCCTTCTCCCTTCACGTGTCTCCAACCATTCCTTCTTTGTTGCGTGTCTCTGACCACAGCAGGAAAGGTTCTCGATTTTTAAGGATTTAGGTGATTAGATTGGGCCTCCTCACTTAATTCAGATAATTTCCCCACCTCACAGTCCTTAACTTAATCACACCTGCAAGGTACTTTTTGTGATGTAAAGTAACACATTCACAGGTTCCCGGATTAGGACATGGATGCCTTAGGTGGAGAGGGATGGTCTTTGTGGTTGTCCCTCGGTATCTGGTGTCTGTAGGGAATTGGTTACAGAACCTTCCAAGGATACCAAAATCCATGGGTGCTCAAGTCCCTGATATAAAATGGCATAGTATTTGCGTACAACCTATGCATATCCTCTGCATACTTTAAATCTCTAGATTACTTATAATACCTAATGTAATGTAAATGCTATGTAAATAGTTGTTATACTGTATTTTTAAAATTTGTATTATTTTTATTGTTATTTTTAATTTTTTTTTTCTGAATTTAGTCATGCAATGCACATATCATTTTGGTCAATGAGGTACTGTATATATGACAGTGGCTCCGTAAGATTATAATACTGTATTTTTGCTGTGCCTTTTCTTTCTTTTCTTTACTTTTCTTCCTTCCTTCTCTCCTTCCTTCCTTCCTTTCTTTCTTTCCTTCTTTCTTTTTTTTTGACACAGTGTCCTGTTCTGTTGTGCAGCCTAGAGTGCAGTGGCATCATCATAGCTCACTGCAACCTCAAACTCCTGGGCTCAAGTGATCCTCCTGCCTCAGCCTCCTGAGTAGCTGGGACTAGATGTTTGAGCCATCATGCCCGGCTATTTTGTCTATTTTTTTTTTTTCCCCTAGAGACAGGGTCTCCCTATGTTGCTCAGGCTGGTCTCTACTCCTGGCCTCCAGTGATCCTCCCATCTCAGCCTCCCAAAGTGCTGGGACTATAGGGATGAGTCACCACACCCAGCCCAGATTGTACCTTTTATATATTTAGATATGTTTAGATACACAAATACCATGTGTTACAGTTGCCTGCAATAGTCAGTATAGCAACACGCTGTACAGGTTTTGAACAGGTTCGTAGCCTAGGAGCAATAGGGTATACTATATAGCTAGATGTGTAGTTGCCTGTACCATCTGGATCTGTGTAAGCACACTCTATAATGTCCACATGATGACAAAATTGCCTAGTGACAAGTATCCTCATCATTAAGCAATACCATGACTGTATTTTCGATCTGAGGTTGGTTGAAAATGCAAATGTGAACCCACAGATACAGAGGGCAGACTGTATTCTGACTACCACAGGTGTATACTAGGAGTGCTGGGTCACAGGGTGTGTATCTATTCAACTTAGTATAGTCACAGTTTTTTAAGTGTACCAGTTTACACTCCCATCAGCAGTGTGGGAGACTCCAGTTGCTCCACATCCTTGGCAATTCTCAGTATTGGCAGCTTTTGTCAATGTTAGCCATTCAGCTGGGCATGTAGTGGTCAATAAATGTGGGTTTAATTTGCATTTCCTTAGGGATTAATCATGAGCACTCTTTCATGTTTCTTGGCCATTTGTATGCCCTCTCTTACAAAGTACCTGTTCAAGTCTTTTGCCCATTTAAAAAAATTGGGTTAAAAGAAGACCTTTTTTTAGACTGTGAAAACATTCATCAGGGTGAGATTTTTCCATCTGAACATGTTAAAATACCTAGAAAACAAAATAGATCATTCTAATGCATTTAGGGTGCCAGTAAAGGAAGAAAAGTAGCTAACATGCAGTTCTTTTCATATCTTTTTTTCCTTTAAGTAAAGCTTAATGAACAATGAAATCACTGAGAGTAACTCACATCTGTAGAGTGCTTTAGGATTTACAAAGTGTTTTCCTACCCATTTTCTCATTCTGTTTTTATTAGAAGTCACAAATGAAATATTGCTTGCTAGTCCCGTTTTCGTAACATATATTACTTCCACCAAATGCAAAAATCAAGGCAAAATGCATACATTAAACATAATTGTAGTTGGGTAAATCAGTAGCATAATTTGTGGATTTGATAATTTTTCTTCTGTGCTCACAATTACCTCTAATTTGGTAATAATTATAATACATGCTAGAAGAATGTCTAAAAACCCTCCATCTTCTGATATTGGAAGGTAACCGCCTTCTGTGAGTTATGTTTAAATCAGGAAAAGAGCATAAATCCACAGGAGCCTGGTGATTGGAAATGTGTCTGCTTCAGACAGGAGAGCAAACTGCTATTGTTGAGGGCAGCAGAGAGATACAAATCAAACAGACATTTTTCCAACAAGCAGATCACAAATAACCTTTCTACATTACAGATGCTGTTTTCATTCCTTCCAGGCTAGACACTAATTAAATTCGTCTTCTTTACTTTAGTGCTTAAGTAAAAAAACTGCCTCTTCTTTGAAGCCACATGTTTCCCAGGACTAAATATGTATGTCTTGGGGTTAGGGCAGTAATATCTATATGTACGTGTGAAATGAAGAGAAGCAATGAACATGCATTACAATTCTCAGGATAAATGGTACCCCTATGTTTTTTACTTTTTTGCTTCTTGACATTTTAAATACCAATATGCTATAAAAATATATGACCTCTTTTTCCATAAAGTTTACAACCTTCAAAGATAAGACAGACAAATGTAAGATAGGAATAAAAAATAAAAATTTAATCACTGTTTTTTTCATATGGCCATCTCAAAATTAGAATCATATCTCATAAGAAGTGACGCTGTAGTAAAAGCCACCAAAGACAGAAGATTTTACTTGCAAATATGATACCTACTGCAAGTATGTGTAGTTTTCCCCTCTCTTCTTAAACCACCATCTACCTCAACACAGATTATTGTCTTGTGCCATTTCTTTATTTTTCATACTTCTTTGCTATTATATTATTGCATTGGACATCATGGCGTCACTCAACATGCATTTTCCCTTTTCTCGATAGCTACTCTGCTCAGGATTCATCCACACCTCCCCCTCACAGCTCATCTGCTTCCAGGGAAGTGGACGGCCCTCACCCCCTAATTCCAGGTAAGTCACCCGGCTCAGGCCCAAATTCATCAGCAAAATTCCTTTCTTGGCCATGCCTGGGCACATGCTCCAATTTTGCAAAGACGCTTGCTGGGGCTCTTGAGAAGAAGCTGTCCATTATTCTGAGACAGCATCCAGAAGAGCCCTGGTCTCTCTCCCTAGGATTGGATAAGGATGCACATGGGCTTGGGAGGGAGAGATGAACCTGCTCATATAGAGTGGAGGTGAGAGTTAGACAGTGAGTGGGTCCTTCCTGGAGAACCTCACCAGATACTGAAATAGACCAGCCCTGGAGACTGCTCTTATTCTCAACACACAACACACCTCCTTCACAGCTTAAGGCAGTTTGAATTCGGTTTTCTGTGCTTATGACTGAACATATCTTAATTGGCATATTGTTTCTAAAACATAGTGTATTAACAGAAAATTTGAGGTATAGTAAGTCCAACAGATCGGGACACAATTGCCATTGAAAAGATGGTTTGTCACTCACAGTTCCTAAGAGAACGGGGCATGCCACACCCATGGGAGCCACACGTGGACACGCCAGGGTTGGCCCAGAGGCAGAGCGGCAGCAGGAACTGTGGGCAAGAACCTTTATTGTGGTTTCTGTGGGAAGAAACAGATGAAGCAGAGTAAGCAGTTCAGGATTGGCTGGTTTGAATCATTTCTGTGGGCTCTGGGGCATAGGAGCTGTCCCTAGTAGTCTGCTACCTGGCCCTGGGTGATGAGGACAGGTGGATAGTGGCCTGGAGCACGAGCGCTCCGTAAAGGAGGTGGTTGAGTTGTGAGCCCTGGAGTTCTGGGTTTGCATTTGGAAAGGAGGCTCGTGGCTGAGTTGTTTGGTATCTCTAGGGATTGGCAGTGCCTCCAGGGTCAGCGAGGCCCCAGATGTCAAGCATCACAACACAGAAAATGAAAGATGTGATTAATGGATACATTCACTAAAAGTTTAGCCAAGCACCTAAGGGATCATATTTTTACTATTAATATTGCAAAAAGGAACAGGGAAATAAATAAAGCTGGTTTTCATGAGGCCACCACAAATTTTCTGACCCCAAAGTATACGTGGACCATGCGTAATTTTCATGGAATGAAGCACTCTGGATTGCCAGACTCCCCACAGAGTGATTGATGAGTTGGGCTTGGTTACCTTTGCTTTATTAAAGAAGCTTCTGCTATCCTTTGCTCTTTCTCCTTTATTCATGCAACCATGTTTCTGAGCATCTGTGCTGGGCACTGTCCTGCTTATGGAGACACAGTGAGGACCACAAAAAGGTCCCTTCTGTCTTAGAGCTTATATTCTGGAGGTTGTGGGGGAATGGACTGTGGAAGTAATTAAGCAATTATATAATTTTTATATGTTGATAAGTACTAAGAAATAAATAAATAGGGTGGGCAGGCAAATAGGTGACATGGGACAAGGCCAGCAGTGTGTGTGTCGGGGGGCAGGTAATCTGTTATTGATGGGGTGATCCGGGAACATAATGCACTGCCTGTTCCTCCTCCCACCTCCGCCCCCACCGCACACACACTCTGGAGGTTTCTTATCTCTTATCTCATACTCATGCTCTCAAGGGCTTCCGAATCCAAGTGCAGGTGGCTTTTACCCCTCCACTCCATCCTGCTGCCCCAGATGTTAGGGGTTCTCCACTCTATGCCCATTGTCAGAACAAAGACAACTCACCAACACCACGGAGATCCTTTCTCCCTCCGTCTGCTCGTTTTTCATAAATTCAATCTAGTCGTTGCTTCTGGTGAGTCTGCTGTGCACAGAACACTGCATGAGACAGTGGGTCTTCCAGCCCATCTGGACACTGCATGTCTTGGCTTCGCCCAATAAGGCTGGTTAGCTGAGTGTCCCTGACCTTCCCACAGGTAACCAGCTAGCTGCAGAGTGTTTGCATGTGCGAGTGCACCTTTGATTTGTGGATTCCTCGGCTGGATTCTTTTTGTTTGTTAGTTTGCTTGGTTTTGGCTATGCACTGCCATTCCAGAAGGCTGAGGTTTTAGAAACCTAGTTTCTAGAGAAGACAGATTTATCTTTCAAGATGGCAGGTTTTACTGATTTAGGGTGTTAAATAAAAATTATAGGAGCCCATTGTTTTGGACTAAGCTCTGCACTAGGCCCCAACAGTCCAGACTAAAAATTACAATGGAGTCACTCATAAGTTCCAGATTTCCAAACTAAATTGTTATCTGACCTTCAGAGAAATCAGGAGCGAGGTAACAGGTGATTTCCCAAATGGGCCAGTTTCCATCTTCGGTGGCCATGATAATGATGTTCCCTCTGTTTTAATCCTTCACCGGAAGTAACCCAATGTTAACCAATCAGTTATTTTTCTGTTGTTCTGTCTCCATGTACTCACTTTACAAGGAGATTAACTTTGAAATGACCAATTCACTTTCTGTGCTTTGTTTCAAACTGCGTTCTTCAGCCCTCTTTCTGTCTATGAAGCCAACCTCCTCTGCTCATCTCATTGGAACACTTATTCTGTTTTACGGAATGAAGTGTTGCCCAATTCTAGAATCGCAATTAAAGCCACTTTAGACCTTTAACTAAATTTGTTGTAATTTTGTCTTTTGCCAGGGTCATAAAGAATATTTGCTGGGAACTGGCTGCTCACACCATTCAGGGGTCATTGTTACATTTTCTATAAATGTCAAAGAAATCCAAAATCTATGTGTTTCATTACTGCCCTTTTGACCACAGTGAGTGGTATGTACTGAATTCTGTCCCCCAGTGCTGCATACTGTCACCATATTAGAGACAGGGCCTTTGAAGGGGTAATCAAGGTGAAATGAGGTCATCTGGGTGGGCCCTAGACAATGCGATTGGTGTCCTTATAAGGGAAGGAAGAGACACCAGGGGCACATTACAGAAGGGAGGCAGGGAGAGGGCCGTCTGCAAGCCAAGGAAAGAGGCCTCAGAGGAAACCAACTAGCTGGCACCTTGATCTTAGACTTCCAGCCTCGAGAACTATGAGGAATTAATTTCTATTGTTTAAGTCACCTATTCTGTTGTGACAACCCAAGCAAACTAATGCAGCAAGGAAGAAGGGGGGCCCTGCCAGCACATTTCTTGTCTCCATGAGTTTTCTCTTCTGTTCAGCCCATCCTATTCCACACATCCTAGACTTTACAGCTTTGCTTTTTCTCTTCTGTGCCCTAAAACTCGAATGACATCCTTCCTAGCATCCATTCCCCTTCTACTGCCAATAACACCTCACTTTTTTTTTGAACAGCCACCCTTTTGAACTCTGAATCCCTGTAGTGTGGGTGGGACTGAGGCGACATTGGACTCTTCTGCCCCACCCATCCAGAGTCACAGGGAGGTGGGGAGGTTGTGGACGTTTCTGCAGCTCTAAGGAAGGAGAGCCTCTTGGATGGCTAAACTGAGCGGATATAAACCCACAGCTGCCAGAGGCCACCCCGTGCATTATGAAGATGCAATGAGCTCAGGAAAGCGGAGCTGAGACCACATCCTAATGACATCATTTGGTCTCGAGCCAGCCTTCTCTGAGCTGACTTCTTGCCTTTTTAATTATATGATCCAACTACCAACCTCCTCCCCACCCACTCTTTTTTTCAAGCAGGGTTAGGGTGAATTTCCATAACTTGTCGCTAAAAGAGTCATGACTTCCATACTAAATCAGATTCATTCCTTCACGCCCAGGTCATACCTCATCTACTTCAACAAACCTTTAATCATTTACTCCTGCACGCAGACTTTCTCAGCTCTGCATCTTCAAAGACTGTGCAGTCTGTGCTACACAATTCTGTGTGTCACTCTGCACTTGCTGCTCCTGGAGCACTTCAGCAGATGGTGAGTTCAGTCTTGTGTCCCAGCTTTCTTCCCTGCCGCACCCGCCCCACAGCCATCCTGTGTCACCACAGGCCAACTAAAAGCCCTATGTGCTTTCTCCTGGTCTCTTGATGGTTTATGTCATTGGGTTCTCCCTGCCACTGTGAGAAAGGTTAAGTCACTTGCTGAATGAAAGTTGTATAGTAGGACTTCGGGAGGGGAGGTGCTTATAGAACTGTGCCCTTTTAGGAGTTAGGATTACATTTGCCTACAATGACAAAAACCCAAAATAACAATGGCTTAAATTAGATAGAAGCTTACTTCTCTTTCCCATAAAGGAATGGGGGTTGGCAGTCTAGGGTGGAGGCTGTGCCCCAGGGACTTGGGTCCCGGGGCTTCTTACATCTGGAGCCCTGCCATGAGCGACTGCCACTGCCAAACTCACCTCCTGACTCAAGGTGGCTGCTGCAGCTCCAGCTGGCAGGAAAGAGGAATGGATTGTTCTTTTCCTTTAAGAATCTTTGTCGGAAAAGCACCATCATTTCTGCATTTATCCTGTTGGACAGAATTTACTTACACTAAACTGAAAGAAAGGCTGGGAAATGTAGTCTGTGTCCCAGCAGCAGGAGGCAGGAGGGCTGTCTTACTAAAGAAGAAAGGGAAACCAGGAGTCTCTGGCACTGGTTGCTCAGCCCAACCCCACCCTTAGGTCATTTATTGGTTCATATTTGAGTTCCCTCTTCCACCTGGCAGGAAGTGTTGTATGCAATTCTCCTTTGCATTCCTAGCTCCTTGGATAGTGCTTTCTACATTGTATTTTGGTGATAATAAATCTATAGGTGTTAAGGAGAGGAGGATTTGTAAAAGGAAACCAAAAGCTATGTGTTGGTTTTACAGCTTAATTGTCCCCCAGAGAGAACACCCAGCATGAAGCTGAGCCCATGGTCTTGCTCACGGTTTGTTTTTGGTTTTGGTTTTGTTTTTTGAGACACGGTTGCCCAGGCTGGCCTCGAACTCCCAGGCTCGAGGGATCTTCTTGCCTCAGCCTTCCGAGTAACTGGGACTACAGGTGTGAATCACTGCGCCTTTGCGCAGGCTTTGAAATCAGGTGATTCGGTTCTAGAATCCTGGCTTTACCTCTTCAGAGCTAGATGGTCATGGAATAGTGAGTAAAAGCTCTCTGAGCCCTATTTTCTTTATCTACTAAAGTGGAGATAATCTCTTCCTTACAGTGTTGTGAGAATTCCAAAGATGGTTTGTATGAACTGCCCAACACGCTATGGGTTTCATTTATTCCTTTCTTTAGTTTTCAGTATGTGATTATGGACTTGGGGAGGATGCTGTCTGGCTCTGTGTGTGTCTAACTCAGCAGGGCAGGTTTACTCCAGGCACAGAACCTACAGCCTCCTGATTTCAAAACTGTTCTTTTTTGTTCAGGCTCAGTGGCTCATGCCAGTAATCCTAGCACTCTGGGAGGCTGAGGCAGGAGAATTGCTTGAGACCAGGAGTTGGAGGTTGCAGTGAGCTATGATGACACCATTGCATTCTACCCAGGGTGACAGAGCGAGAGAGTCTAAAAAAAAATTGTTCTTTTTTTAAGCACCAGTGGAGGCAAGAAAACCTTCATCTTTCTCTGGTGCACCCTTTTAATAAAAGGATTTGTTCTGTAAAATTTGGATTCAGTCAAAAGGCTGCACTTAAGGACCTAGAAGGACACATGTGGCCTTAAGGCCACAGGTTCCTCACCCCTGCAGGGCATCAGAAATGTGTCTACTCTCTCTGATTTATGCAGTTAAGACTTAATCTTTGGCCCGGTGCAGTGGCTCACGCCTGTAATCCTAGCACTCTGGGAGGCCAAGCGGGGGATCGCTTGAGGTCAGGAGTTCGAGAACAGCCTGAACAAGAATGAGACCCCGTCTCTACTAGAAATAGAAAAAAATTAGCTGGGCAACTAAAAATAGGAAAAAAAAAATTACCCGGTCGTGGTGGTGCGCACCTGTAGTCCCACCTACTCGGGAGGATTGTTTGAGGCCAGGAGTTTGAGGTTGCTGTGAGCTAGGCTGATGCGACCCGCACTCTAGCCCAGGCAACAGAGGGAGACTTGGTCTCAAAAAAAAACCCCAAAAACAAAAGGCTTAATCTTTGTCTATCATGAGCAAAACAAAGGGTGATTCAAAACATAATTACAATGTTAATGTAAGAAGTTTCTAGGTTTGTACACATGACAGAATAAGTAGCATTTATTGGAAGATTTCTTCTGCAGTGACTTGCAAATAGCAACTGTAACTTAATTATTCAGAAAAATTCCGGGAACAGTCCCTTTGCCTTTGTATCTCCCTCTTCTGGAACATCAACAAATTGTTCCCTGGTGACTTTCAGCAAATTATTTAGAAAGTTATTGCAGCTTGAATATGGAAGGCTCTCAGTTCTAAGATATCAGAATTATAATAGGATCAACCCTTAGGAAATTGTTGTCTGTTTCTTCTTAGCTTTAACAGTCAACATTATTCCACCAGCTGATACTGAGAAGAAAAATTTAAAAAAAAAAAACTTTAACAGTCAACAGATTCATTTTTTAAATTCATAGTAGTCAGGTTTCTGATGCTTGCAACGAGTGGAGTCTAACACATAGGGATTACAGATGTTCTTTTTTTTTCTTTGTCAAGCATATCTCTTCTGTATTTTAGGTCAGAGCTATACCCATCAATCATGAGCCTGTTCTCACAAGCTTGTCTCAATCCAGAAGAGAGTCAGAAATTTCTCATATTTAGAAGAAGAAAAAACCTGCTCACAAGAATATTCTAATTTAGACTCAGCCAGGGACAAAATCATTTGCACAGATACATGCTGCACTCCCTACCCACCTATAATAGTCTCTCCCATTCCTTCCGCCAACGCACTTCTCTTCTCTCTCGTAATCATCTTAAGACTCACCTAATTTAGCACAAGGCACTTCCAAAGCTTTTTCTTATGCCATTTCTCTTGAATCCACCTGTGAATACTGTCCTATTCCGCGTGCAGGAACTTCAACACTGTGACCAGGAAGTGACAGGGTGCTTTTAGCCTCCCTTCGTCCGGTTCTCACTCTGTGACCACTTCTGCAAAGAGTCTCTCTTCTTTTTTTTTTTTTCTGAATTAATCTGCCACGGCCCCCTTTGGTTTTGGAATCTCCCTTCTCTTTTCCCCTGTGACTAGAGTGCCATTGTCAATTACAAAGCCCTGCATCCCCTCCCCACCAAGATGTGACTTGTGCTAGTCAGTGTCCCTACTCCCCAAGGTCCAGTCATCAGTCCAGCCATGGGCCAAGATGCCAGCAAGGCCAGGCTAGGTCATTTTCTAATTTTTTATTTTTTGTAGAGACAAGGTCTTGCTATGTTGACCAGGCTGGTCTGAACCTACTGGCCTCAAGCGATTTTCCTGCCTCAGCCACTCAAAGTGCTGGAATTACAGGTGTGAGCCACTGTGTCCATCCCAGGCTAGGTCATTTTGAGAGACTGAGATGGATGCAGGACGAGAGATGCTCTCTCTTCCCTTCCGGGATTGCAGCCTGCAGGGGCTGCAGCCTGAGCATGGCAGTGGCCGTCTTCCCCTTCCCCACTGTGCAGAAAAAGCCTGCCTGGGAAAGAAACAACCCAGAGGAAAGCAAACTGAGGGAGGGGGAGTGCCTGGCATCAGCTGGTGCATTCGAGCCTGGGCTTCTCATGAACAGCAGCCAATAGTTTCCTTTTTCGCTTCATTCACATTAAATCAGGTTTCTGATGCTTACAACTGGAAGGGTCTAACGCACAGGGATTATAAATAATCTTTTCCCCCTTCTTGTCAAGCACATCTCTTCTGTATTTTAGGCCAGGGCTCTCTCCATCAAACGTGATTCTCCACAGTTATGGGCACTGATACATTAAACAGACATTCACAGGTAGTACTATAGATCCCTTCATTTCAGTACAGACTAGGATTATATGTATTATATATTTGTTTAAAAGTTTATCTGAAAGTTTTAAAGCTTTTCCTGTGCACATATCTTGCTATCTTGATTCTGGTTGTGAGCTCCTGGACTGTGGCATGCATATGTCTATCTTTTTGTTGTCCGTGGACACTGCCTAGTATATTACAGATACATATTCCCTTACCCAAAGCCCCGGGGGCCATCCTCAGAATTCAGAACACTCTAGATTTTAGAAGGGCAACACAGAGCATAAAAATCCCCAGTGGGGCCTGTGGAAGCTCCCTGTAATGTAATGCAGTGATATATTTTCATTAATATGCATATTAACACTATTTGGGCTAAATAAAGACTGAATGGCTTCACATCATTTGAGGTTAAGGTTTGCTACCAAATGAGTTTTAAAACATTTTTGTGTTTTGGAACTTTTTAGGCTTTAGAATTATGGCCACGCTTGGTGTCCCTGTCCTCTGGCCTGGGTGAGACACTCTTTCCTTACCACCCTTCTCACAGCAGGGACTAAACTGCTCAGGGTAACATAAGAAGTCCCTCTGTCCAGTCACTTTATATTTCTCCCAACAGTAAGTGGCCTTATAAATAGATATAAGGTGTTTGGAATAAATATATTATGTGTACACAAACATAAACATACGCAAATATGTGCAAAAACATAATAGAAGATATGAACCAAATTATTCATTTTTAACATTGGTTTCCTCTGATTAGAGGGATTATGGATGATTTTTATTTTCTTTGTGGTTTTCTGTGTTTTTGAAGTTTCCACTTATACATGTCTTTTTATTTATTTATTTTTGAGACAGAGTCTTGCTCTGTTGCCCGAGCTAGAGTGCCATGGCATCAGCCTAGCTCACAGCAACCTCAAACTCCTGGGCTCAAGCAATCCTCCTGCCTCAGCCTCCCGAGTAGCTGGGACCACAGGCAAGTGTCACCACGCCAGGCTAATTTCTTCTATTTTTAGTTTCCCAGCTAATTTCTTTTTATTTTTAGTAGAGACGGGGTCTCACGCTTGCTCAGGCTGGTCTCGAACTCCTGACCTCGAGCGATCCACCCACCTTGGCCTCCCAGAGTGCTAGGATTACAGGCGTAAGCCATCACACCCAGCCTAAACATGTCTTTTTAAAATTAAATGCTTCTCTTGGATTTTCTAGGTAGTCAAACAACTTTTTTTTTAAATTTTTTATTTTTTACTTGTTAGAGATCTTGCTGTGTGTCGAGGCTGGAGTGCAGTGGTGTGATCATAGTTCACTGCAGCCTCGAACTTCTGGGCTCAAGGTGATCCTCTGGCCTCACCCTCCTGAGTAGCTAGGACTACAGGCACGATAAAAATTTTGTTTTCTAGAGATGGGGTCTTGCTATGTTGCCCAGGCTAGAAAGAAACATATCATCTTTAAATTGCTGTTTTTGTGTTTCTTTCTCTGTATTAACTATGTGTCTTTGTTTCCTGGGTCTCATTTCATTGGCCGGGATTCCAGAAGAGTTTTGAGTAATAACGTGATAGAGACTATTCTCACTTTATTTCTGACTTCAATAGGAAAGAACATATTTATGGAATTAGTGATTAAATAAACATTATTTTTAAAAGCTTTCATAATTTTGATGTATACCACATGGGGAATCTAAATGGTATAGATAAAGGATCTTTCCACATAAAGGGATCCAAACAAGTGCATAACACAAGGAATTTCACAGTTATAATCTTCACCACCGATTGTCTAGAGGATAGAAAATTGAAAATGGAAATGCGAAGTCAGTGATCAAACACTGATTTATTCTCTATTTATATTTTGAAGAAGTAGTTTTACAGAGTAAGTTCAAGAAAATATAATCTGAAAGCTAAAATGAAAATATCTAAAAAGAGTGGGAGAAAAAGAAAATTGAAAAATACAGCCACCGTAAAGTCCTCCAGAAAGAGAATTGGGAAATCTTAAAACAACAACAACAAAAGTCTGAAGTGGGGAAAGTTCTAGGCAAAGTCAAGTAAGAGTCACCCAAACCAACAAACCAAACAAAAACCAAAAAATTCCAGGAAAAGTATTTCATGTGTTAATGACTAAGGAACAGAATATATGAATACTGTGTTAAGGAAGTAAGATAAATTTGAGATCAGTTTAAAGTTTATAAGACCAAATTGAAAGGAAAGACAAAAAAGAAGAAAAATGCACCCCACCATCCAATGTCAACGCGGCCATCACTAACAAGTGTGCCACCTTTGTCTAAGCATGGCAATGCAAATCTGTGACCTTGGGGTGGCCTATTGTTCTGAAAATTAAGTCCCAGCTCCAGCCCTTCTGCTACCCACCTATACCCACCAACAGGATTTATTCTGGGTCCTCACTGGTTTGTTGCAATTCAGAAACGAGCCAGAAATATTTGCTAAAAAATGCTTTTTTGTGGGCCAGTAAATTTGCCTTTTATTCCAGGAATGATCTTTGTAATGAGAACTAAGTTCTGTGGGATCATGCAGATCATAACATTTTAAAAAGAAAGCAAAATTCTATTTTAAGGGAAACTTTGCTGGAACGATGCTGAAACCAGCTATTTTTGGATCACAAGATAATTTTACATCTTAAAGAAGAAATGGGCTGGGTGAGGTGGCTTACGCCTATATCCCAGCACTTGGGAGGCCAAAGCAGGAGGACTGCTTGAAGCCAAGAGTTTTTGAGACCAGCCTGGGCAACATAGCAAGACCCAGTCTATACAAAAAAAAAAAAAAAAAAAAAGAATAGCCAGGTATGGTGGCATGTGCCTGTGGTCCTAGCTACTTGGGAGGCTGAGTCAGAAGGATTCATTGAGTCCAGGAGTTCCAGGTTGTACTGAGCTATGATTGTGCCACTACACTCCAGCCTGGGCAACAGAGCCAGATCCTGTGTCTGGGGGAAAATAAAAAAGAAGAAGAAGAAACTTACAGTTAGAAAAAATAACACAGTCTATCAGGCACGATGTGATGTGGCCCTTCTGTGATGTCATTCGTCACTCTCCCCTTCTCTCAGTGTGCTACATCTGTTCCCAGGACACATTTTTCTCAGTCCTGGCCTTGTGCCAGCTATCTCCCCTGCCTGGAAGGCTCTTTCCCCAGGTCTTCATCCAGCTGATTCTTTCTTGTCTTTAAGTCACTGCTCAAATGACACCTCGGAGAATTGCTTTACCTTCCAGTCTAGAGCAATGCTTGCCTCACTTTTTCCTATTGTATCATCGCTTTCATTTCCTTAGACTCCATCATTATCTGCGATTATCTTATGTGTTTTTTTTATTTTCTGTCTTCTCCAATTAGAATGAGACCATGAGACTGAGGGTGTCATGTGTCATTTACTGCTCTATCTTTAGAGACCGGAACATTCTGAAACCTGGTGCGTGATTACTAAAAATCTGTGAATGAATGAATAATTCTCTGTTTTAGAAAAATGCATAGCTCATTGTTCTAGGCTTTCAGTAATCTGGCGCTGCGTTGAGCCTGGTCCCTGTGGGATCCCACAGTCTAAGCAAGCAGAGGGTCTCAGGGTCTTGGGGGAGCAGAACTTCAGTAGATGGAATCTCTGTGAATATTTATGCAATGGCCTTTAAGTTTCTGGGCACTTTTCCTTGGTGAGGACCAACAGCCTCACTGAAACTCCTTATCTCTCATGCTCTCTCTAATAAAACCCACAAGGAAGTCTCCTCTGAAGAATTTTGGCTCAAAGCCCTTAGCCTCAGATGCTCTGCCTGCCGACTGGTATCTTAGAATTTGAAATCTTCTTGTCTGGTTGCATCTCTTCAACTTGTGTTAGGAGGCTGCTGAGGTAAACCACCTCAGGATTGGTTGAAAATGTTTCTTTTTCAAGGAAATTTCCATGCAATCTTATTACAGTATTTGATGACATTGGGAGAGAGAGACAGCGAAGACGAATACCGGCCTCTGAACAAGGCCCTGGAAAAGATGTATTACGTCTGTCTGGATTCTGCCAGATAGGGTGGAGAAGATCAATCCGCATCAGGTTGAACATGACAGTGGTTGGTGAGCGTGGCGCCATGATTTAGGACTCCCACTAGGACAGCGATGATCTTCTTAGGCTGAGATTCTTTGAGGATGTGCCAGTGAATGACAGTTGTGTTTTTTCCTGTAGACCTAGCACAATTAACAAGTAGTTGGGAAGTTATTGAACGCGACCAGGTGCAGGCACTGGGCTAAGCACCTTGTGTGTAAGGTCTCACTGGGTGCTCACAACAGTCCTGTGAGACAGGTAACATGGTTAGCTTCCGTTCTGCAGCTGAGGGGGCTCAGGCACAGGGAGGACAAGTAACTCACCCAAGGCAACGCGGGAGGTGAGTAGCAGCCTTCCTGTGAACCCTCGCCGTGGACCCAGGCTAGGAACCCTCATTCTGCTGACCTGTGGCTGGGCTGCATGGTTTCTGTGAACTCCATGAAATTGTATGTGAAAACATTCACCTTATGCAAATATTTCTGGAAAGAGGGTCTATAATGATCACATTTCCAAGGGATTGTGACCTCAAAAGATTAAGGTCCACCAAAAAGGAGCAAGGGAGAACAGTAGATTATAATTTGTCCTAGAACAGTTTCTATGCTGGTTGGCTTGCTTGGTTTTGGTCCCATATTACACTTATCTACACACCAGGAAAGACTTTTTTGAGCTTTACTTTCTCCAGTGTGTGTAAGGAAAAATGAAAGCAATAGTAGGTTGGATGTGCTTTTTAAAATTACACCTGTTTCCAAGAACCAGTAACCACCCTAGACTATTCTCAAGGACACCTAGTTCAGCCTTCTGCTCCCTTGTGGTCTAACATTTTTTCCTTCGATGTCCAAAGGATAAACCCATATGAAAACTCCTTGGTATTTCTTGAATGTATTTCTTGTACTTCTTGAATATCTGTCATCTGCCAGGCACTCCGTTTTGCGTGAGCCCACAAACATGACTGGAACAGTCCTTGATTCTAGTGGGGGAAACAGATATGCAAGTGTACAATTTCCTTAATTTATAAAGAGCTCCTATAAATCAATATAAAAGACTTACTTTCCAGTGAGAAGGTGGCAAAGGATATGAAGAGACAAGCCACAGAAGAGGAAATGCACATGGTTCTTATACAAGAAATGATGCTTTACCTAACTCATAATACAAGACACACAAAACTACAATGAGATCAAAAACTCTCCTGGCGCGACCCATAGATCATCTCATAGCACAGTGAGGCCAACAGGATAAAGTGTGAAGAATGCCCTGGGTTTGGTGATGAGGGTACAGCTTCTTAGGTAGGAATGATTTTTGTTGACACAAAATCCTACTTTGTAAATTTTTAAATGGTCACTCAACATCTTTTGAATGACCTTCCAATTTTGGGGGAATTTTATGCCTTACGAATCTTGATACCCCAGAAACACACTTTCCCTTGAGGTTAGGGCTCAGGCATTGACACAGGCTCTACCAGCCAACACTTGTTTAGAAAGAGGGTAATGCAAAGAAAGAAACAGGTTCTGTGGGGAGGGTGGTGGTGTTGGTCCTGGCTTTGGGGCAACAGCAGTGGAGATTCTGGCACTACATGCTGGGCAGTGCCCTGGCCTGGTACGGCAGCAGAACTCTTCTACCGGAGCAGTGCTAGCTGCAGAACCTCTCAACCTGATTCCTGGACTCCCATAAAAATTTTGGTAGTATATTTATTAATATCATTTAATAAATATGTTTTCTGTTTTAAATAGCTTATAAAGGGTTTGTAGTGATTTTCAGGGTTGTGGGAGGAGGATGTAATTTAAAAAGAATTCCAAGGGTAAATGACGGTGGATGTAGGAAGCCAGTTTTCTCACTGTTGGAGTGGGAGATCACAGGTAAGCAAGAAGAGAATGCTAGGATGACTCATGCAGAACTGCATTAGAGTTGGAGATCAGTACAAGCTCATTTAGCTTAATATAGACACAAATGGCTACATATAGAAATATTTTTAAATATATGTATGTACCTGGGTAAATATAGCATATGCACATATATTTCTTTGCTCTGTCTGCTGAAAGGCTTATTTAGAAGCAATAACACCCCAATAGCAATGTGCACACCTAGGGCCCAGATCTTGGCTTCTATCACCATTCTCCAAGAAAGGGTACCAAGGATTCTTGAAGGAATGACTGATTCGAGAAGTGCAGCAGGAAACATACAAGATGAATGTGAAGAATTTTGTAGTATCAGAAAATAAAGAAGTACTCAAAACAAACAAACAAACAAAAACCTCAAACAACAAAAAAACCTAAATTGATGGAGATATATAAAAGGGACAGTAGAGCCTACTTAGAGTTCCCAATGGCCAAAACTGGAACAATTTTAGCAACCAAATGAATAAAATATTATAAAATATTCCTAAGTCCATACTGATATAAATAAATGATCAGGTAAATAATTGAGGAGAAGAGACAAATCTCCCATGCAGAAGAATTGCAAATAATTTATGTAGCTACTCCACCCTCAAGAACGTGGAGCATAACTCCCTGCATTTAGCTATTTCTTTCCAAAGAGAACAGTATGGCAAGGGGGAGGGTAACTTCAGAGTGGAGGAACCTGACGCATATCATCTCAGCCAGGTGATCAGCATCAACATCAACAGCGATAAGTTATGCTGAAAGTATACCCTTGATGAGATGTGATAAAAATGGCACTTTACCTCTGTGGTCTTCCTCCCAATAACCCATAACCCCAGTCTAAGTATGAAAAAACTTCAGACAAATTCCAAAAGAGGGACTTTCTACAAAATACCTGACCAGTGCCAGGAGCTGACCAGGAACAAGTAAAAGGATCTGTAGGTGGTACGAGGACCAGCTGAGATGGGGAAATAGACACTTCCCGCGACAGCAATCGGTGCTCTTAGCTCTTTTCTCTAGGCAGCTGGAGGCAGAGGCAGAGGAGACAGGGCGAATCAATCGTGGATTTGTACAGGGAGTGGAATAGGTGGTCGGGGAGTTGAGGGCCAGAGAGTAGTAAAGTTTTAGACTAAGAAAGAAGGTAGTAAGGCCAGGAGAAGCTTGCTATTGGGGGAAAGTGTGGGGCCGAGGAGCTGGACGTCTGGATTTGGTTGAGGACTGTGGGTTATGGGATAGTGGAATGAAATTCCGATTCTGGTCACAGTGGAGGGACTTGAAGTGTGAGATTTGAGGGCCATGCCATAATAAACTATGGAACATTCACGTAAGAAAATGTTAAGTAGCTCTTAAGCAAGGTAAATGGGAAAAACAGAAGCAAAGAGGTGGGAAAACGTTAAGGGTGGCTGAGAAATGTTACGGAATACTGTTTGGTTAGAATGGAAGATCTGTATATGTGTAAGTTGGGGCCAGATTGTGCCACGTTTCTGTCTGGAGTAGCGTGTCTGTACACAGTGCAAAATAATAATGTCTTCTTATTCAAGTCAACCTCCTATCAGAGGGTGGGAGATGAGGATGGCAATCACAGAGGTAGATTAAAAGATTAGGACTGAAGGACGACTATCCTGATTTCTGTACTAGGTCAATGGCATTAAAAAAAATTTGACGAGGGAACTCATCAATAGAGTCTTAAGAGGTATAACAACCAAATGAAATGCGTGCAACTTTTTTGGCTGTTGACTCAAATCAACTTAAAAAGACTATTCTATGAACTAGGGGAAATTTCATATGGACTGTGATTTAGCTACTATTGAGGAATTACTGTCAATTTTGTAGGAGTGACAATGACATTGTAATTATGTAAAGAAAATGTCTATATTTTTAGAGATGCTTCCTGAAGTATGAGGGTCTAAAGTGATATGATGTCTAGAATTTGCTGTAAAGAAAGAGGAAAACTGGGCTAGAGGAAGAAAGGTGGCAGATCTTAGTAACTGTTGAATCTGGAAGTTCAGCATGCTCTGAACTTTCACATACACTTGAAATTTTTCATAATACATTAAAAAATGATAGCTGAAAAAAGATTTGGGTTGAGAGTTAGAAATGTTCATTCCACCTGTAATCCCAGGGTGGGTAGGAACCCGGAGGTGATACCACTGGTGGGACAGGCAGTAGAGGCGGGTGGGCAGCCCCCAATCCAAGGTTGGACTCTGATTCAAGATCTGGAGTTGGGGGTGGGAGGTGACCGCTGGAGAACCCACCCATTTTTTCCTCTGCTCAATGTCTGGAAACCCCAAGGCTCCTTCTTTTGGTCCTGCCGGCTGCACTACAGCCCACAGAGGACAGGCTGAATGACAGAAGAAACAGAAGCTCCCACCTCACTTGTGTGTTTGTGGCTACTTAGCAGTTCTTATTACCCTAGAGTAGGGTGTGAGAAACAGTGATTATGGTAAAGTTTGTGATGTTTGTTTTTCCCCAAGATCAAAACTCCATCTCCCCTCTGTTAACATAAGCCATCAAAAGTCGATCTGTATTTAATTTTCCCTGGGTGGTCCTGGGTTGACATCTTGACCTTTTGTCCTACCATATGAACTTGGGAACCCAATCCTTCGTTCCATCTGCTTCTGAGACAGCCCACCTCCCGCTGCTGGCCTGGAGGTTCCAGCGTGGATTCAATGTTTTGAAACCTCGTCTAAAATTACAGGGAACAAGAGATCCTTACATTTCATGTGAGTACTCTCAGTGAAAAGCATGTGTCCTGGCCACAGTTGTGCACAATTGGTCTGCACTTATGAGAAAGCAGCAGAGCAGGTGAGGCCAAAACTGTGACCTCTCCTCCCCCCACTTCCTAAAGCCTCCCTTGTGTTGGACAGACCGCCCTGCTGCCTCAAAGTAGTAAGTGAAGCCCACTCTGGAGTGAGCGAATAGGCCTTCAATGGCCTGAGGTCTGGCTGGGGCTCAGTGAACTGTCCCCTGCCTGGCCCTGGAGGCTTCTCCCCTCTCTCCCTGGTGGAGTTGGGGTGGGTGATCAAGACAAAGAGTTGTGATAACTGACCCAGGAACCTGAGCTCCTGAGTTTTCAAACCACCTTTGCATGTTGGAGTCTTTCCCGGAGGCCACTCCTTCGTCAATCTGAGCACATCTGCACCGCCACCCCGACCCCACCAAAGAACAAATGTGCTTCTCTGGCACCTGCAAGGCGGGGCTATCCCAGAAATGCAAAAATGTACACAGGGCCACGTGCTCCTGTGACCAATCACAATCACAGGGCACACCTAGAGCCAGGGGAGGAGTGAGGGAGGCCCAGTGTCCCTCCTTCTTGTGCGTTTCTTTCCTTAAGCCATCCCTCCCTGCACAGGGAAACGCACTCACTTTGTTCCTTACCTCCTGGCACCCTCCAGCTATAGGACAATAGTGTTGGAAAGTTAGCAGTCATCTGAAACTTCGTATCCTTAGCTTTCTTTTCATTTCCCTGGAGTCTGAAGTCTGTTGCTATTGAAAAATCCTAAAAAGGCTGGATCCAAATCATAAAACACAGCTTTTACATGGAATTACTATGACGATGTGGGCATCTTGAACTCATTACGCGTATGGTTTTATAGGGTATATTTAAAATGCATATACTAAAATGAATGTAAACTTTACGATTCATTTTGCCCAAGAGGGAAAAAAAGGATGAGAGGAAATTAGAGTTGTGCTCTGGCGCGTTTACCTTCACGCAGCCTCCCTCAGTCCACGCAGCTGACGCGTCTGGGGGGAGGGAGGGAGGAGGGGGGGTGGAGGGGGAGGGGGACGGGGTGGAGGGGGAGGGGGAGGGTCTGCGCAGCGCCCCGGACTCGCTGCCTCTGCGTGCAAACTCATCTCTCCCCGGGTTGACAATCGCGTTTTTACGCAGCTCCGCTCATCGCCTGAGAATCTGCTCACATGACACCACCTCATGGCTCGGAGCAAAATTGTTCAGATTTTTCAGGTGTGTGGATGCAATTATACATCTAAAGCTCGGGGACTGCTGCTCACCTGCGCGTGAGCATTTTTCAGTCGTGCCTGAATCCTCCCGGAGATGGGTCCAGAGATAAACTCATTCAGGCATGACCATGAAATTCGAGGCTGGGAAAGCAGATTTGAAAAGCTGCCCTTAAGCGATCTTGATTTTCAGGTGAGGCCGAACTCCCTGAACTTAACTCACAGAAGCTCCGACGTAATGCAGGGCAACCCCCGGTTGCCGTGACAGTCTACCCCTCGGTAAAGTTCTTAAAGTCAGTTGTGGTCATTAAGTTGTCTGGAGGAAATAAGTAGTACATGCTGGCTCTCTGGATAAAATACATCAATATATTTAAGACACTCGTAACTGATTGACAGGTAGCAAGTGTTACATACTATTTGTTTCAAAATCTGGTTTCCAAAACAACATGATCTGCTCTCTCTCTCTCTCTCTCTCTCTCTCTCTCTCTCTCTCTCTCTCTCTCTCTTCTGTCTGTCTATAGAGAGACTTCGGATTTGAATCCTGGCCCTGCCACTTTGTAGCTGTGTAATTTAAGGCAAGTTAAACAATCTTTCTTTGCCTCAGTTTCTTCATCTGTACAATAGGCATAAGAATTATACTTTGCAGTATTATTTTGAGAATTACGTGAGGGACTATCAAAACTCTTAGGACAAAGTGTAAGAGCTCTATGATTCTGCAGTGATGGGCCTTGCTTAAAAAATAAATAAATAAAAGAGCTCAATAGTGTTCACTGTCATAATTATTGTACCTGGAATGATGTGCACCAAAATGTTAATAGTCACATTTTTGAGTGGTAGACTCCAGATGAATGTCTACTTCATATTACGTTGGGTAAGTTGAAGCTTCTAGGCAGGGGTACATTTTCTTGGCCCTCCTAATCTTGGTGTATTTAGTGCTGTGTCTGATTGATAGTAGTTGCTCAATAAATGTTGAACTCAGCTGTTAAGATTGCATTGCGTGGTCAGCATCTCTCCCAGGTATCCATGGTCGTTGTCTCATGTTTTCATAGCTTTTCAGGCAGTTTCTGGAACTGAAGTGGTAAAGTGGGATGAAATAAACAAAGCTTAGTAAATACTAATCCACATGAACATATTTCTCACAAAATTGTGTATCTTTCTCAAGACTCCTTGAGGGCTTAGATAACAGGTTCTGGACTTGCCTTCTCAAGCGAGGCCCCTCTGTAAGCCTGCACTGTGTGGTTTGCCATAAAAATAACAAACAAACTACTAGTTAATCATCTGCATATGTGGCCCATGTACTGCTGGCCCCAGGAATAGTAAGTAGATGGGATTTTATGGAAGTCAGACCTCTGAACAGGCAGTGAAATTGGCAGTCGAGGAAAACATAAACAGCAAAAAGCACGATTACAAGACAGCATATATGGCATGATTTCATATGCGTGTAAAACTACATATATAAATTTATATACACATACATGTATGGAATGTCTTAAATATAAATGGTGTTTATCTCTGGTAGTGGGATTTGGGGTGATTTTTTCTCTCTGTTTATACTTTTTCTGTACAGAAAACACACACACAAATATATTAAATATGTATGAGAAAGAAAAAACACACACCAAGGAAAATGCTCTATGCAATAGACTTCAAAAATTAACTGTAAGAATATCAAATCTGATGTCTTGTAGGGTTTCTAGATTTAGCAAATAAAAATACAAGACACCAAGTTAAATTTGATAAGTTTGATAAATAATGATAAGTATGTCCCATACAATATTTAGGACAACACCTCTTTTCTTCATTGTTTTTTGAAGAAATGAAAAGAAATATTTAATGATAGGAGCATAGCTTCTACACGCCTACCATTACTTATATTTATTTTTATTCTTTTCACTGTAAGTAGGTTTTGTTTCACATTGTCCAAAATCATACTGTGTGTGTGCAGTTTTCATTCACTTACTAAGTTTGTATTGAATCACCGCTATAGATCAGGCAC